>NC_142138.1:27194166-27512500 GCF_024610735.1 Ursus americanus | reverse complement strand
AGACATATTCATTAAATACATTATTGAATGACTGATGTTAATTTATGTCCTGAAAGTACAATGGTTTTGTCTGGGTTATATCACAGCTCTAACAACTGAGAGTATAAGGACAAAAGAGAGAAAATTTCTTTACTCTTATTATTATTTTATTTTAGAAATTCATAAAGAGAAAACTGATCTTTAATTCAGAAAAAAAATAGCTACAAGAAATATGTTCTTCTTATTCATAAAAATATTTTATTCAGTTGTTAAATGTCTTTAAAATATATCTTCAAAGATGTACTAGCTTCTGTCATCTATTCTACAGCTTGTCTTCTGCCAGTTGAAGGTCTATGAATGTAACAGTTCAAATTAAAATTGCTAATCCTAGACTTGAAAAAATAGACAGTGGGAAATATGCATTCATAGTTTAACTGGCACATTAGACTTAGAACAACTAATTCTGTCAAGTAACAAGGTGCCCAGTACATTTTCTCTTGTGGATGAATGAAAATGTTTCACCAAATGTTTAAGCTTTTCTCATATACAACGAAAAGAAATGACTTCATGCAGCAACAGTATACAGGTATCTTATCAAAGCAATGTTCCTCCGAAAACTTTAACAACGGAAGAAGACGAATGAATTTCATTAGACATTAAGGAGAAAGAACATCAAGCACAAAGATGATTAGATCAGAATGTGTTAATATCCATCTTGGCGCAAAGATAAATTAGACACTTAAGTACACAGAAAGTTAAATAAAAAATCTTGTTAGGTAAATAATCTGCAGATCTCTTGGCTCCATATGAGCATTAATATAGGTGCTAAACTCAAGGCACCTGGCAAAAGCTCTACTTTATTATACTTCAATAATTGCTAGTAATGGTATTGTACTGAAATCAAGGACTACTTACTCAAGGAAATAATACAATATTTTATGCTGTGGAGACTGCCTCATGGCCACTGCTATTTCCTAAATTTACTGAAGTCCTTTCTAAATGAATTCTCCATACATCTTCTTGTGTCCTTACATCCTTTTCTACTTCACCTGGTGAAATCTAACTCAGAAATAAATACTCAGGGTGCCTGTGGGTAGCTCAGTCAGTTAAGCATCTGCCTTTAGTTCGGGTCATGGTCCCAGGGTCCTGAGATCAAGCCCCATGTGTCTCTGCTCAGCGGGGAGCCTGCTTCTCCCTCTCCCTCTGCCTGCCACTCTGCCTGCTTGTGCTCTCTGCCTCTCTGTCAAATAAATAAATAAAATCTTAAAAAAAAAGAACTATTCAATTAAAATGCAATCCTCTGTATCCTCCATAGACTTCTCATGACTAATTGAGCCCTTTTGATACCCATATAATTTCCCTGTTTCCCTAGAGCACTTACAAAGACTTTTGTCACAGCACTTATGCTGATATGTCATTCTCACTTTACACATCTTTCTATTCAACTAGATTGGGTGAACTCAAGAACAGAGAGTGTTTAAGGATTTTCTCAGAACTGGTACATGGTAAGTGATGAATGAAGGTTTCTTAATGAAAAAAATAAATGTAAAAATGAATGAATGAATGTATGAAGAATTAAAAATTCAATGAAGACATGGATAAATTAATTGAAAGTATTGTTAGGCAGGCTAATTATCTTCCTTATTTCCAGGAATGCTTTCATTCATTGATCCTTACCTCTCTATAAATCCTGTGTTCCTGTCATCTGCCTTTGTCATTCCCCATCTCTTCTCATTGCTAGTATCTATTGTCCTCAGGACTACTTTTGATTCCATTCTCTCAATTTGCTTCTTCTCCATCCCTAGTCTCATCACTCCTCGGTATCCTTATTATCCATTCAGTGTCTTGACATTTCAAATGCTTAGCCTCTTCATCTTCTGAGATCATCTTTTCTGTACGTTCATCTACTTCTTGGTTCTTATCAGTACCTAAAATTGTTTTTCCTTTAACATAATAACCTGAAACTCTCATTCTTTAATCTCTTCTTCCTATTCATCAATATGTTTCCTTGATTATCCAGGGATTTCCAGGCCCTTTCCTCCTCTGCGTCTTCACTTCTTTCCACAAACCTTTACTCCCTTCCCTCTGCAGATCACCATGGTTCATCATAGCCAACACTCCATTAACAGTATTCTTAGGACTCTTGTCATAACTTTGTGCCAATTTAGCACCACTAGAGAAAATCTTGGAGTTACTCCAATTTTCACAACTATAAAGTAACGTTTCTCCCCTTGTTTGCCAGGTATTGTGTTCATCCATAGTTCTCCCTGTCTTATTCTACAGAGAGGCTAAACTTTGACTCTTCAGCTTCCATGACTTGTCTATTCCAATCAAATCACAAATGCTTCTGAGAATCTTCAAAACAACTTTAATATTTTCCTTCTCTCTTGCTCTATTTTACTTAACTAAGTTATATTTTTCTTGAGGTTGAACTTAAACATCACTTCCTTATGTAGTCATTCTTTATTCGGGTTAGTATTCCCTCCATGTTGTTCTTTGTTCATTATATCTCTTCTATTGCAATGTTCCATTTCTGATTTAATTATACATCTTTCTCAATATATTGATAACTACATAGGAGGAATAAATATCTCTTTAAATAAAAAGAACTTTTTTTCAAAGTAATTTATGAACATGGTTAAAATATCTAAGGATACAAAGGTGCTTATGATATAATTCTGCCCTCAAATGATGAATATCCCATCTTACTTATCAAAGTAAATTACACTGAACTATTTGTTCTGTTAGTATTTTCTAGGAGATGATCTTACAACTGCATATAATATGTTTATGTCATTGTTTCTTGGGCTTTCTATTAAGACATTAACAGCTGTCTTTTTATAATAACAGATCAAAATTTGCACTTGATCTTAGCCAGAAGGCCAAGAAGCAATTATAACAGATCAAAATTTGCCTTGACCTAAGCCAACTCCTCCTCTCTTAATTTACATTTATATTTTAAAATTACATTTATAATATCTTTGTGATTTTTTAAATATTTATTTGAGAGAAAGAGAGAGCATGTGAGCTGGGAGAGGAACAGAGAGGGAGAGAGAGAATCTCAAGCAAACTCCCTGCTGAACACAGACCTTGAAGAAGGGCTTGATCTCACGACCCTGAGATCATGACCTGATCCAAAATCAAGAGTCAGATGTTTAACTGACTGAGCCACCCAGGATCCTCTAGTTTTGCAACTTTTAATAATATACATAAGTTTTTATTTCATGATTTTTTGTTTTACTTCTGTGGTCCAGGATCAATTGGCCAATCTTTGACTCAATTTGTTACATGAACACATCTTTCTCTTATTCTTCTTCATTCTACCTCTAACATTCTAATAACTTTTCTTTTAAATTTTAAAAATGGATAAACTATATATTTTCATACTGAGAATTATGTCTATAATTTATAACAATGTATAAAATGGGCCTTTTCCTTTTATACTAAAAGAGCTGACAGATATGAAGTACAGGGCATGTAAAAGTTGACCACACTTGTTTCCTGACTGTTAACCTACCACCTTTTCCAACTAGTCTGTATAACCAGAATAATAGTATTTACAGAAATAAAGAAATGCATAGAAGCTTTATCATACTATTGTGGAGACCTAGGGTCTCTCTATTTCCTGAATATATGGACTCAGTGGTGTATTAGTAAACTGTTTCTATAAATAAATAAATAAATAAATAAATAAATAAATAAATAAATAAATGCGTTTTTGAGTATTTCCACTTTTATGTTGTATAAATACTTACAGTGTGGCAGGTTTTCGGGCTACCAACTTAATATCACAGAACGTGTTGTTGGTAAGAGCTATGCTGAATCTGCTCTTTGTAGTCAATACAAGCTGGTTCCAGGATACCATTGATCAGATGGGGGGAAAAAAAGAACTTACAGGGATTTGAAAAGCCTGCAAAGAAGGGATGCTGGCCTCTCACTTTCCAGCTGAATATTTCATGTATCATTAGAAGAGGAGTAAAATCATGTGGAAGTATTCTTAAAAGAATTTGACGTGTATCCTTGTTAATCAGAGTTACACATGAACATAGAGACTGCTGTCTGCCTGAATCATTCCAGTCATAAAGTCAGGGCAAGGAGAATGGGCAGTAATGACAGTCTGCAATCTTTCTATCTGTATTGGTTATGTTTCCTCAGTTCCAAGTAGATCCAGAGAAGTTTCAGTTTGCCTTGATAGAACCTAAACAAGAAGGTTTTATAGGTTGAAGGTTGAAACGTGGAGGAGGAAAAAGGTTTCCCTGACCCTCATAGAGTCCTTGGCCATGTCTCAAAATTAAACTGACAGAGACCGTTTAATAGGAGAAAAGCATACACATTTCTTTGAGTTTTACATGACATATGAACCTTCATAAGGAAGTGAAGACCCTGCAAAATGGTTTAACCTGTGTTTTTATGCTAGGTTTGTTGAAGAGTGGAAAGTTATGGAAATATATGATAGGGGAAAGAATATGAGCTAAGTGTTGTAAACTGAGAGAAACAGCACGGCCTGTTCATGTGGATTCTTCTCAGTGTCCCTTTGTCTTGGGAGATCATGGTGTTCCTTTCCTCCAAGTATAGAGAGGGTTACTCACAAATGAAGATCTTAGGACATGCTTCAGGGGAAAAGGAGAAGGGAAAGTCAGAGAGAGACCTCCCTGCCTCTGCTGTTTCTCAAACAGCTTTCTCCTTTGGTTTACAGTCTTTGATATGCCAAAATGAAATATTTTCTGGTAGCATGTGCTGAACCCCATCAGTTGCCAACGAGGGTCAGAGAACTTTTGCAATAACAGGATATTGTGCATATAATCAGGAACAGGAGCTAAGGAAACAATGGAGAACATCATGCCTAGATAAGAAAACAGTGCAGGATCTAGGTTGAGCTTCTCACACCCATACTTCATGAAAGAGCTGGCATTGAGCCATTTCTATTATTCTGGCCATGAAAAAAAGGAGGACACTATGAACACACTTCTTAGAAGCTGACTTATAGACCCCATTCACAAAACTTTGCCAAGTAGTCACACTGACTACAAGGAGAACTGATAAATGTGGTCTTAATTCTGTGCAACAATGTGTCTACTAAAAATCAGAGGGATCACCGGACATTAAGTGATATCTAGCAGTCTCTGTCACACACATTCTTACATGTACTTTGCTATTTCCAGGTCATACATTTTTCTCTACTGCTGCAGTCCTTCCATAATTGTTAAGGATATGCTCAGTTACTGTCTTGGACCAGGAACCATAATGTCTATCTTGGTGATCACTGAAGCCCCAGCATCTATCATAGTCTCTAGTAATTAGTATGGGCTCAAAATATATTTGCTTACTGAATGAACAAATGAATGACCAGAACCAAAAGCAACTGGCACATGGTAGTCACTAAAGAAATAAATATTCATTCCTTTTTATACTTCCTATTTCTAGCAAAGTAAGTTTCTATATGTATTTAAAACAAGGCATAGCTATATTTTTTTCTGAACTCTACAGATATTAAAATGTATATGTGTTTATTAAAATATGAATTATGTTTAATTAAATTTAGATGTTCTGCTAAATGAATCCTAAATTGTAAATATTTTTTTTTAATTTTATTTATTTATTTATTTGACAGAGATAGAGACAGCCAGCGAGAGAGGGAACACAAGCAGGGGGAGTGGGAGAGGAAGAAGCAGGCTTCCAGCAGTGGAGCCTGATGTGGGGCTCGATCCCAGAATGCCGGGATCACGCCCTGAGCCAAAGGCAGACCCTTAACAACAGAGCCTCCCAGGTGACCCTAAATTGTAAATATTCTTAAAAATTCATCATTTTCGGGGTGCTTGGGTGGCCCAGTCAGTTAAGTGTCTGCCTTTAGCTGAGATTATGATCCCAAGGTCCTGGGATTGAGCCCCACATCAGACTCCTTGCTCAGCTGAGAGTCTGCTTCTCCCTCTCCTCCCTGCTCCAGCTCTCCTTCCTGCTTGTGTTCTCTTCCTCACTATATCTCTCACTATCTCTGTCACTGTCTCTGTCTCTCTCGCTCAAATAAATAAAATCTTTACAAAAAATTAATCATTTTCAATATTTCCTCTTTAATATCCTTATAGGAATTGATAAAAGTAAAAAACATAAACTAATGTATAATTTGATGTTTATCTAGATATCACTCCAGTCATAAAAGATGCAGTTCTTACGCCAAGTAGCCAAAAGCAGTGACAAAGCAATAAATCATGACCCAGCAATTATAATATTTTCTATAAGGTTTAATTCATAATTAGACAGACGACATGAACAAATTTGAAATTGGAAACATTTCACTATGATATCCCAAGACTCATCTTACCTCAGAGATTACCTGTGGCTGATCAGTAAAAAACAGTTCTAACCCACAGTATTAACATTATTTGAAAGCTATGCCAGGTAGATCAGAATTATGAAATATTTGTGTTTGCAAAAGCACACAAAACCATTCATTTTCTAATTAAATATATAGGGTATATGTCAACAGACAAGCCTTCAGATGCTGAATTAAACATAAAATATTTTTGCCCACTTTAGGACATGACTAATGATGTAACTATGGCAGGATTATTAGCATACAAAGAGTATGGGTTTCAGAGTTAGCCAAATCTGATTTTTTTATAAAATCAACATTACTGTGGTAAATTGATGTGAAATATAATACATTGAATTTAACCTTACAAGTCAATGAGTTTTAACAACATATATATTTACGTAACAACCTTAGTAATTGAGATATAGAACATTTTGTAACAGTCCACTCATGCCACTTTGAAATTAATCACCTCCCACCACCTCTGGTCCCTGGAATCCAGATTTGATTTGTCTCAATTGTTTTGACTTTCTGAGATTTTATATAAATGGAAATATATTAAGTATGTTTCTTTATGTCTGACTCCCTTCTCTTAGCAAAATGCTTTTGAGATTCATCCATTTTTGTACGAATAATTAGTTTGTTCCTTTTTATTGCTAAGTAATAGTGGTATATTCAATTCTCTGGATATACTCTATGTTGTTTATTGATTCAGAATTCATAAGAATTTAGTTGTTCCAGTTTTAGCTGTTATGAATGAAGGTATTATAAAAATTTGTGTTTAATTCTTTATGTGGACATATATTTTCATTTTCTATGTATAAACCTAGGAGTGAGGTTTACAGTTGTACAGTAAGTATATTTAACTTTTTTGTGGGACCACCAAACTATTATCCAAAGTGGGTGTACCATTTTGCATTTTAACCAAAAACACATTATCTCTGTTGCCCTAGTTGTTAGGGAATCCATCAAGTCTATCCATGTTTTATATTTATAAAACAGAAAACATATCAACAAATTCACAAAGGACTTTTCTGAATTGATGAGATAATGATGATAAATAACCTCTCAGTTTGTCTGTAACATATTAGACATTCTATAAATGTCACTTCCCTTCACTGTGATTTTTCCTTCCCCCAAAACATAAACAGCTTAGGTTCCTGTGCATTGACAGCTATTGCATCTTACTTGTTTGAAACTCATATAAAGATAAATGTAGGTACAAATCTAAGTTCTTGAATTTCACTGAGTTTCATTAACAACTTTTACATGTATCTGTAGTAAAGTTTGGGTGCTTGAGACTTAACTCAGTTGACACAAATATAGTGCCATATGGATGGATGATTTTTGTAGTTAATGCAATTATTGTTGAATGGAACTGAATAAAATGTATTATTGATGGTCCTCATATCTTTCAATAGAGGTAAATATTTGTTGTTAATTTCTTCTCCCACTACTGTGCATTCATAAAATGCTATTTTTTAGCTCATTCTATAAGGCAATATTAAACATTTTTATTTGAATTCTTCTGGTAAATGATTTGAATAGATATAATGGATACAACCTGCAACTCTGAGCATGAGAAGTTGAAGTTTTACGTGCTGTTGAAAACCTGTGCATTCTTGTCAAAATCTTTACAACTTCTTAGTGCATTTCCATTTCTTATCCAGAGAATCTGTTTCCTTCATATTTCCTTGCTTTAGGAATTTAAATTTATCATATTTTGCTTTATTTTGATGAAAAGTATAATACAATAGTGTGAAAAAAAACAAAAGCAGAAAAATTTTGATAGTGCAATCTAATGCTATTTGCTAATTTACTTTTCATTATTGTTGAGATTCCTCAGGATGCATAATATTCAACTTCCATCCTTGCCTATAAACTCTCTCAAAATTTTTACACTCACTCAACTGTTTCAACTCCCCTGATGTGGATTCTGATAAATGGATACCTCTAGATATTATGAATCACACTAATTTTCTAAGCTCCAATTAAAAATATTTTCTGCATTTCTTTAGGCAACTCAAAATCAACATGTTCAAAGAAATTATCTCTTCTCCTAATCTGTACTCTATACTCCGTCTTTACATTCAATTGACTTTTCCTTATTAACAGAAACAATGTAAACTCAATATAGACATTTTGCTATGAGAATAACAAAACTATAAAGATGAACTATAAATCATCTTTGATTTCGTTACTTAACAATAATCACTTTTCTATCCATTCTTCTTTTATGCACATGAATTATTAATATAATGTTACAAATGTCTTATAAAATTACTACAGGAGATTGAGATAAGAACATACATTTTAACCTTATTTTCATAATATCATGAAAAAATTCCATGCCATTTTATCATCTTTGAAAATAATTTTTTAATGAGTACATAAAAATTCATCATATGGATAAGCTATTGCTGGATATATTGGTGTTTCTAGAGATTATTTTTTAATATTTTATTTATTTATTTTAGAGAGGGAGAACACAAGCAGAGGTAATGGGGTAGAGGGAGAGAGAGAGAAGCAGACTCCCCACTGAGCAGGGAGCCTGATGTGGAGCTTGATCCTAGGACCCTGAGATCAAAGACAGCTGAGGGCAGACACTTAACCAACCAAGCCACCCAGGCACTGCTATTAGGAAATAATACATATCACTATATATCATGCTGCAGCAAACATCTTCTACACATATAGTTTATACTGATTGTAACTTTATCATAGGCTCCCTACAAATAAATTGATCAATGGATGGAAATTTTTACAGAATATTGTATCAAGTTGTAATTCAGAAGAATTGCATTAATATAAAATGACACTTACAAGTGGACCGAATTCTTACTTTCCTTTACTATCATTTTTAAAGCCTTTTTTATTTTATGGACAAATTTTATACTTCATATTAATTTCACTTACTTTGTTTACTGGTGTAAGTGAGTTTTCTGTATTAATTTTAGCACTTTTATCATAATTTACAATATTTTAAATTTTGAGACTTCTATTTTTAATTTTTAAATTTTTTGAAATTTATTTACTTGATAGAGAGAGAGCACACAAGCACTTGTGAGAGTGGGGGGAGGGGCAGAGGGAGAGACTCTTCAAGCAGACTCCCCACTGAGCATGGAGTCTGAGGCGGGACTCAATCCCAAGACCCATGAGATTATGAACTGAGCCAAAACCAAGGGTTGGAAAAAAAAAAACAAAAACAAAAAAACAAAAACAAAAACAAAAAAAAAAAAAAAAAAAAACAAGGGTTGGACATTCAACTAACTGAATGTCCTGAGCCACCCAGGCAGCCCTCTATTAATTTTTAAAGTTTTTTCAACTAATATTTTTAATGACTTATTGGCATTTTTATGTTTAAAGATAGTAATATTCTGTCATGTGTCACCTTTTTTTCCTAATTTTTTCATAAGCCTCTCACCTTTAATCTCTTCTAGATTCTGGTGGAATTTTTCATCATCCACTTAATTTTCTTTATTATTATCTTTTGCAGTTAGCTGCTTAAAATGGAGAGTTTATTATGTGTTATTGTTTCTAATTATTTCAAACAGTCAATCTCTGTTCTAATCTTAGCTTATTCATATCTATTTCTTACAATAGAATTTATTTTATTATCCAAGTATTTCTCCTCTAAATTGTCTTGTTTGTTATGTAAATTATTTTAAGTTGATGGCCTCCATGTGTATCTCCTAGACAAAGCTCCTTTTCCTTTATATCACAAGATTTTCAGCGACCCAATGTTCTAATAAATTTATTTTCCTCTTTTGCTCATATTTGGATAGAGAGGAGTCTATTCAGAAGTAGCATTTAATAACATAGGGTGGTAGAATACTAATGGCCACTATCGGTAGCTATTTTGAGTCATGGCTGGTTCACTTTTCAGAGAAGAGATCTGAAGGACTGTCAGGATGATATTTATAGTTGTCTGGGAGGGACAAATTCTCCGCTCCTTGTGGAGGAGCATCTGTTAGGTAAATCACACCTGCCCTCTTTCCACCCTGTCAGTTACATTTCCCACAGGAATGAGCGCTATTTCTAAGGGCTGAGTTTGAGTGAGGGCACATAACCTGCTTGGATCAGCTAGTCCTTTTCTCCTTGTTGATATATACTTACCTACAGAGAACACACACTCTACATTGCACTTTCATCCCAAATAAGGACAGATCCCCTCAGAATAGGCCTATATAGGCTCAGCACTGCCAATGACTGTGAATAAATTAATCTAATTTGGGTATGAAGTGTCAGGCAGCCCACTTTATAATCTTAAAACATACTTTCCAATATCATCTTCAACTGTTATAAAGATAATTTCTATCTTCATCTGCTTAATTACTCTGTTATTCATATTTATTACTATTTTTAATTTAGGAGAAAAATTGATTTCGTTATACTCTTGAAGTAAAAACACATTTTTACTGTTGACCTGTCTACGTATCTTGGTTTGTTTATTTTTTATCTCCATACCTATAACCCACATCAATTCTCTCCTTCAGGTAACAATTTTAATGTGTTCTTACATTTCTTTATATTTAAGTGTTCATGAAAAATGCCAGTGTTTGTATCCATTTTTAATTTACATAAAGAGCATCATGTTCTATATCTCATTGTCTCTAGCCTTAAAAAATTAGTTTTTATTTGCGTTATTTTTTATTGTTGTATAAAAATGCATAGAATATATTCACCACATTTTACCATATCTATTTGATATATTATCAATACTGAGATTATTTCCAACTTCTGACACAGTTAACGTGGCAATGAACATTTTAGAATATGACACCTCATAAACCTGTAAGATTTCCCTAGGATTTATACCCAGGATTGAAATTGCTGGTTCATAGGGTATGTTTTTTTTAATTTGAATAAATAGTGCCAGAATGACATCTTGATGGATGCTTCAGTATTTACTCCCTCCCAGAAAGGATGAGAGTTTTTTTTTTTTAAGATTTTTTATTTATTTATTTGACAGAGAGAGACAGCCAGTGAGAGAGGGAACACAAGCAGGGGGAGTGGGAGAGGAAGAAGCAGGCTCCCAGCAGAGGAGCCCGATGTGGGGCTCGATCCCAGAACACCGGGATCACGCCCTGAGCCGAAGGCAGATGCTTAACGACTGAGCCACCCAGGTGCCCCAGGATGAGGGTTTTTGTATGCCCACCTTCCCGCTGGTGCTTGACATTATCTTGCTTTATAATTTTTACCTAATAAATCTAAGGGGAAATTTGAAGGGTGTGAAATTTCTTTGTTGTAATGTGCATGCGTCTGCTTACAAAAGTTTCTCTCTCCCAATGCTTTAACTCACCTGCTTCTGCAGTCACTGTTGTGTTAGGACTTAATTCTGCTACTATATTATTTTCCTTTCACTGTTGTCTCTTTTTATTTCCTTCTTCTCTTTTATTGATTTAAATTAAATAGACTGAGATTTCTTCTGCTTGTTTAAAAGTTATTTCATTTTCTTATCTTGATATTTGTTAGCCTAAGCTCCATCTTAATATATATTTATACAAAATGCTACCTCTGAATAAGTCCTCTTATGAACATATGTTCTCTCCTCACTGCATTATGTTGATATCATCTGTAATTTTAGTCCTAGTCTATAATGAAATGGTTTTTTTTCCCTTTTCCTCATCCTAGACTTTGACAAGATATTTCACCATTCTCTTTTATTTCTTGCAGCATCTTCTGGATTTATTTTGCTAATCACCTGAGTATTTCCTCTGAAAGTATTTTTATTATGGGTCTTGGTGTCAAGTCTCTTGACAATTTCATTTCAGATACTATTTTATTGTTATATTACATTCAATTAAACAATTTTTTTGGATATAAATTTTAAGTTCAACCTCCTTTTAACCCAAATGTTAAAATTGCTATTCAAAAGCCCTCCTGCCTCTATTAAAAAGTCTTATGTCCAATTGTGCATTTAAACTTTAAATTTTATTGGGTTTTTTTTTTTTAAATTTTAAAGTTTTCTATGATGTGTTTAGAGTAATTCTATGCTTTGGCACTCTATAAATGTTTTCAATCTGAGATATTTGATCTATCTATACCTTTGGGAAATTCATATCCATTTTTCTTCAAGTATTTCCCCATTTTATTTACATTTTCTTCCCCTGAGACTCTTACCATCTAGAATTTTGAACTTTGACTCATAACTAACACATCTGTCATTTTTTATTTTATTTTATTTTTAAATATTTTCTGTTCTTTCTTGTTGTCCTCAGCAGGAAATCCTCCTTATCGTTCTTCTATTATTTGATTTTATTTATTTTACTATTTATCATTATCTATTGGGTTCCCTTTTTTCAACTCTCATTTTTACACTTAATACCCAAGTGATATTTTCTTAATTCTGTTTTCAAATGGCTAATATCCTTTATCTTCTTAAATATGTTTATCACGTATTTTGAATTTTTATTTTTCTATTCCAGTCTTTTTATCACATCTTGCATAGGTAATACAGCTTGTTGTTTTATTTTGAGTTATACTCTTCACTTGATATTTTCCCCTCAGTTTTTCATATTCTCTCTCTGGAAACGTGTATTAGGGAATGGTCCAAGCCAGGCTCTATTCTGTATCAGCTCTTGGAAAGAACACCAGTTTTGATAGCTATAGATCACATATAGCCATAATGATGACTCCCATCTGCTGTTATTTAATAGGGCAGTTTTGCTAGCCAGACACTGCTGTTAAGTTTTTTTTTTTTTTTAAGATTTTATTTATTTATTTGACAGAGAGAGAGAGAGAGAGACAGTGAGAGAGGGAACACAAGCAGGAGGAATGGGAGAGGGAGAAGCAGGCTTCCCACTGAGCAGGGAACCTGATGCAGGGCTCGATCCCAGAATGCTGGGATCATGACCTGAGCCAAGGCAGATGCCCAACGCCTGAGCCATCCAGGTGTGCCCTGCTGCTAAGTCTTTATATTACTTCGAATCAAAGACCGTTTCTATCTCCAGAGGATCTGGATTCTAGCAACCTTTCCATGGCAATTCCCCTGTTCTTTGAATTTCATGCAATTTTCTTATCACTGAACATGCTTCTTTATAATAAACTCCCTTTACTAAATAAATATTAACAAGGTATTTTTGTCACCAATAAAGCCAGTATAAAATGTATCTGATACATTTCTAATCAATAATAGAGGCATTATGGGAAAATAATTTATATTTAAGAAACATATTAAATCACTGAGACTATTTTGAGCTTTACCTAATATGGTCATGATGCCAGTTCATACTGGAAGCATAATTCACTAATAAAGTTTGATACCAATAATTCAGTTTGATCAAAGAGACAGTTTCTGCTTCTACTTAAAAAGAAAGACTAGCAGCAATGAGGCATTAACTGAACCATTAAGTGATGCACATTTGCTTTAAGTAGTAACATCGAATATCTATGACCTATTTTCCTAAGAAGTCAAATTTTTTCTACTCGTTTGTCTGGAATACTTTGATAGCTAATTTTATTTTTAAAATGTGTGTATTTAAGACCTGTTTTTAAATAAACAGATTTTCTTTAAAAAAAAACAAAGGAAGGATGTTATTCTGTGAAACATTTTCAGGTGTCTAATCTGCATTTTTTAATGATTCAATGTTGAATTTGTAAAAAATTTTCTCTCATTACAAGATAAGACTTTTTCCCCCACATCAATATGATCATTATTCATTTTCCACTCATTGCTGAGACAAGAAAACAGTAGTTTTATGATGAACAGGAGAAGAATCTATCAGGCCCCAGTCACTTTTCATGAACTAAGGACTGATGTCAGTGACTGTCAGATACAAGCGATTTTCCCCATAAATCTCCTTTTCCTTGCAAATCAAATCATTGTTCCCTTACATTGCACAGACTTTTGTTCAGGTTTTCTGTTGTATAAAATTTAATGAGAGCAGCCACAAAAACATTAGAAGCTGAGTATGTGTCAAAGAGAAATCTCCAAGTATGTTGAGATACCCTCACATAATTATCTATGATTTATTTTAGCTAGCATCTTCTTTTTCTAAGATGGGGGGAAAAAAAAACCTTAAAGGTCCAATATTGATACTAACTCCCATTTAGTGTGAATGTATTAGTGTGGTGTGTGTGTGTGTGTGTGTGTGTGTGTGTGTGTGTGTGTGTGTGGTATTAAATATACAATTACAAGCTCCGTTTAATAATAACTTGAGACTTAGAATTTGACTCAAGTTTAAAAGATGTGATGGTGGGATATGCTCCCTACCATGGCCAGGCCCAATTATGAGAATCTCACCTATTTCCTTTTTTCCTCTGCAACAGCCGTCACTTGCTTGGCTGGTCCCGTCATCTGTTGCCAGGGTCATGCACCTTGAGGCAGACAGCTGGGCCTCCTTGATGGAAGATTCCCACCTCTATAATTCACCTAGACCTCTTTAATTCACTCCCACCCATCATCTGCCAGAGGTACGGCTTTACGATTGTTTGAACATATCACAAGATATATCTGTTTGCTTTGCCCTTTGGGTACACTAATCTTTTTTTCTGAGAGTGTGTACTTATTGGGGGAGAGGTTATTGTTTCTAGTCAGGGGGTGTGAAGACATAATGAGAATGTGCTTAATTTATGGTCACTGTTGCTATTTGCCTTATCTGTGCTATGTCCTTTCTAGATATTTCCCAAAGGAACACTTAATTCATCTAAAATATTTCATATATAAATCCACACTTATGTGGTAACTTCACTGACACATGGTATAAACTCATTTCTTTCTATTTGCCAATTTGGCTCAATATGCTCTGTAAGGAAAGTTTCCCTGATCAAATGGAAGAAACAAGGAACTCTAATAGAAAGAATATAGGTCCCTTTTCTACTACAATTTCCACATTCTCTCCAAATGAAACCCATAAAACACTTGTAGTTTTATTTTTGCAAAATAATAGAGGGTAAGCTGTTGGATAGAAGAAGGAACTAGTTTAAAGGCTTGCTGATGTTGGAGATTTTTTGTTCTTTATCCTCAAAGTTAAAAGCCTTTGGAAGAGCAAAAGATTATATCTGTGTCGGCATTTTACTATGGTGGGGATCAAATGCCACTGATTCATGCTCATTAGGGCTGCTTCTCCCTCACCTGGGAGGCTTAAAGAAGTCTTTATGAGAGCTCAGTGAGGATTAACTTCATAGGCAAGAATAATAGGAAAAAATCTGTATGGTTGGTCTTAATTTGTGAAAGAATGAGATCATTTAGTTATTATGCCCTGGGAACCTTTAAAAATTTTAAACACATAATTGTCAGAAATATACATATTAAATCCTTTAAAATCTGTGAGAGATGGGGTTACTACAACAGTCATTTTATCTCCAGTAAGAGAAAAGCTAATGTTGATTATCTTGAGTGGGGGAGGAAAAAAGTAAATAAAAAGCCGACTACCAATTTCCCTTGGTTGACTTCACCATATCAAAATGATTGCATGGTGTACTTGGTACGTACATGTGTTTGCAACAACTCATAACTTTAATTCAGAAGATATTAAGGGGCGCCTGGGTGGCACAGCGGTTAAGCGTCTGCCTTCGGCTCAGGGCGTGGTCCCAGCGTTATGGGATCGAGCCCCACATCAGGCTCCTCTGCTATGAGCCTGCTTCTTCCTCTCCCACTCCCCCTGCTTGTGTTCCTCTCTCGCTGGCTGTCTCTATCTCTGTCGAATAAATAAATAAAATCTTTAAAAAAAAAGATATTAAGTACTTATTATATTTCTGTTATGAACAGATAAAACATTATACATACACATAAAGGTATATTTTCTAATAATGATTTGTCGATCTAATTGCTGTTTACTTTCAAAATAATTTTGAATGTCCTTAAAACCAAATGACCTCACTGTATAGTTGGAGGAATTGGAGCCCAGAAAATAGAAGGGCATCTTTAGAGTTATAGTGGCAATTTGTGTCTGCTTTTACAATGCCCAGACTACACACCTCCTGACACCCCTTAACTTAGTTTAAAGATAGTCACTATTATGGAGAGTTAGTGTGACCAGATGGATTTTTTAACAACTTCATTTTGCTATGCCAATATTTGGCATTAAATCTATACTTATAGATGAAAAATCTCTAGGATAAAAATGTAAACAAAGTTTCCATACAATGTAGTTACTCACTGTATGGTTTTCATGTGGGTTTGGCCAGTTCAATAAATTAACAAATATTTGTTTAGGACCCACACACTAGATATGGTGCAAGTATTAGAGTAAAAAAATAAAATAAAATAAGAGACAGTGACTACAATCAAAGAAATGATATTTCTACCATCTCACTTATTATATTGGGTAACAATTATATGGTTGCATATCTACCTTTTCTACCCTCTTCCTAAGAAAATTCTACTATTGAATAATATGACTATGTCTTATGAATACAACTCACTGATAAGTGAAATATTTTCTTTCAAATGTTAACAGATTCTAATTAGAATATCCTCAATTACAGTATTTATAATTGATTCAACTCCCTATCAAGATCTTCTGACTAAACAGCTTAATGGAAATTTCTAATTTTCTTTCCTTAATTAATATATAGAAATTTTCTCTCTCTCCCCTAAAACAATATAAACACTAGAAATATCACTGACTTTTACCCCTCTTACCTCCCTCAATAATAATGCATTCGAGGAGGTTAAAACAAAATGTTTCAGCCAGAGTTCCTCAGCTCCAAAATCTTTAACCCAGCCAAACTCACAGGACAGAATGAAATGGAGATGAGATATGACTCAGTAGCAATAGAGACACATGAAAATTTCTCTCATCTCCTACCTCATCCTGTTGTCAGCTAGTAAGAATTTTTCTCTTCCTCTCTTGTGCATTTTTCTAGAATTCAATGATCATAGTCCAGAAAGGGCATTTCTACCACTTCTGTTAGAAATGTATATTGACTTGTCTTTTACGCTGAAAGATATGATTTCAGCAGAGGGACAGTTAATCTTTTTATAGATTTTTGCTCAGACTTGCTATTGACTGTGGTTAGATTTTGTCTAATGTACCTATTTGTAAACAAGATTAGACTCGCTTTAAGACAGCAGATGATCAGCTTCTATTAGTGTTTCATGTATTCTTGAAGGAATGTATATTCTGTCAGCATTGGACACTATGTTCCAGAGATGTCAATTAGGTCAATCTTATTACATTTTTTGCTCAGGTCTTCTATAATGATGACTTGTTGCCTGCTTTTTTATCAGTTATTGAGACAGGTGTGTTGAAGTCCCCACTATGCCATGTGTATGTCTTTCTCTCCTTTTCATGTCAGTGTTTGCTTTGTATATCTGAAGCTCTGTTAGGTGTATACAAATTTATCAGTTATTCCATTTTATCATAATGTCTCCTATATCTCTAGATCCATTTTTTCCTTAAAATCTATTTTGCCTAATAGTAGTATAGGCATACCTAATTTTGTGTGTTTGGGTGGAGGGGAGAAGAATTAGGGTGACTGTTTGCAGAATGTGTCTCTTTCGTACTTTAAATTGGAAATTCTCTATGCACTTAGTAAGATTTGTTTCTTGTAAGAAAGATATTGCTTTACTTAACTTTTATGACAATATTTCTTCTTTTATTTAGAATTCAAGCACATTTTATAAATACTGACAAAGTTTAGTTCAAATCTAACAGAGAACTTTCTGTTTGTTTATCCTACCTGTTTTATGTACATTTTCTCTCTTCTTTTGAACTACTCAGATATATTTTATTATTCTATTTCTCTATCTTATCACCTAAAATTACTTATTTTTAAGATAACTTTTAATGAGTATCCCAGGAATAAAAACATGTTTCCATACTTCATATATTTTAATATATATTAGTGCTTATATCACTTCCTAGACAAGGTTAGAACTCTAGAACTGTTTAACTCCATTCAATCCAAACTAACTTGTGCTATTTTCATGTATTTGAATTTTATGAATATTTTAAACTTCACGATCTAATAATATTCACTTAAAATTTCCTGACTTCATCATTTCTGTGGTTCTTTATTTTTTCTGACATTTCTATGTTTCTCTCTGGATAGATTATCTTCCTCCTGAAGATTTCTTTTTAATATTTCCCTTAGAGCAGGCACAATGGACAAAAATTCATTCTCTCTCTCTTTCTCTCTCTCTCTCAACCAAATGTCTCCTTTCACCTTCACTTTTAAAGGATATTTTTGCTTGGTGTAGATTTCAAGGTTGGTTCTTCTTTACTTTCAGTGAATTAGAGATGCCATAATAGGTCTTCAGGACTAGAGAGTTTACTGAAACATTAACATTCAGAATTATCATTGCTCTCCTGATCAAAATGTGTCTCCCCCCACCACTCTGGCTGATTTTAACTTTCCCCTTTTTCTTTGGCTTTCAATAGTTTGATTATAAATTGTCTATATATGTTTTTCCTTGAAATTATTCTGCTTCAGATACACAAGGGTTTTTGAATCTGTGCTTGGAGTTTTTCATATGTTTTGAAAAGTTATGTCAATATTTCTTCAAATTTCAGTCTTCCCTATTCAGTCTCTCCTTCTAGGGCTACAGTTTCATATATTTAAAACTTTGTACTATATTCAGCACTTGTCATATATGGTTTTCTCTATTCTTCCATCTGTTCTGGACTCTATACTTCATTCTAGATACAATGTAATCACCTATTTCCAGTTCACCATATATCTGTTTTGCTGTGCCCAATAGGCTGTTAAACCTATCTATTAACTCCCGAATTGGGGTAATTATTGAGTTGTTCAAACCTATAATTTCTATTTGATATTTTCATATATTACAAATCTCTGTGAAACTTCTACATGGTAATACCAATTTTCTTAAACATGCTAATCACAGTTATTTTTAAGTACATTTCTATAAGTCCAAGAATCTCTGCTCTCTTTTTCTTTTGACCTTTTCTTTCTGTTGCCATGCCTCATGATTTTTAAATGCATGCTGATATGCATAATACAACTTAGAAGATCTGTATGATGTATAATACTTCCAAATATGGAAAAATTTGTGGAAAAGCACAGACACCACTTCCTCTTGAAGCAGTGCTTTGTCCATTCAACATTAATTGGTTTCCTGCTATATTTGGTACTTTGTTCTTCCTTGATCATAAAAGCAGGAACATAACATGAACACTGTTTCTATTGTTATTGTTGCTGTTTTGGTTTTGGTTTTGAGAATAGAGATTATGGTATAATGATGAAAATATTTAGGCAGTAATTTGTCATGAATTATGCCAAGCAATGATAAAGCAAGTAAAACAGCTATAAGGCAAGCACGGAAGGGAAGATTAATCTAGAAGGCTGGGAGCGAGGAAGGAAAAAGCACAAGATAGGTAAAAGTAAAGGTGGAGCTTAAGAGAGAACACTCAGCAACCCATGAAAGACCTTGTAATAATTTCTCTTTTTTCTGGAGTGTGTGAATGCATTGGTAGCAAGCCATTGGTGTGATCTAGACAAGGAAATGGATCAAACCTACGTATTAGAATAATCTCTGCAAAAGCAGGGTAGAAGATAAATTATCAGGGGACAATAATTGAGGCAAGGATGCCTGTTAGGAAGCTGTTGAAGTAGTATAGTAAAATAACATATTAGATAAATGTTTAGGACTTGAGTAAAGGGTAAGTGGTTGTATGAAATGAGGGAGAATCAGCAGCGTGCTGATGCTGGCTCATGAGAGTCAAAGGGGTGTGCGTCTTTTCCCAACTATGTGTTCAGTGACATCATTTTGATGACTTGAAATTTGCCATGGTAGATATTATCTACACAAAGATAATTGGCAAATGCCAAAAATCAAGGCTTATTCTTCTTCTCAGACAACATTCAGAACATTATGCTGCTCAAAATGGATTAGCAAAATGTTTAGAAGCAAACTGTGGAACTTGGTGATTTAGTATATCTGGAGGGTGAGGAAAGGATGAGTCAAATTTATCTTTCAGGCTTTTCACTTGAGTGAACAGATGGGTACTGTTCCTATCAACTGCGATACAACCTAAGAGTAAAATTTAAGGCAGGATCTTGAATTTCAGATATAGGGGGAACATTTAAGGCAAAGTACCCAGCAGGTGACAGGACAGATGAGGTTTTGAGTCATCAGCATGTATGTGTGATTATTTTAATTTCACTACAGGAAATTATTCAGGGAAAGTATTCATGTCAGAATCGGAGGAGAAAATTTAGACGATTTCCAAATATTAGTGGGTGAGATGAAGTAGAACCCAAAAGGAGGAAAAGGTTATAATGGCATGAAAACTGGCAAAGTGTGTTGTTACTATAAAAAGCAAAAAACAGGAGTTTTTCCAAACGGAGGGCATGATCAGCATTGCTAAATGCAGCAGAGGTGCCCACTCAGATCCAGGAACTTAAACTTTGCACTGAAGTGGATAAGTATGAAATCACTGCTGATCCAAATAAATGAAATTTCAGAGTTTGAAGAAAATGAATGGGTGGTAATGGAGTAAATATAGTAACTGTGATCAAAGGTTTGAATTTTTCTGTATGAATGAAGAAAAATTGAGATTCAGTCTAATAATGGACATGACATATCCAGGTAAACATAAAGAAGAGGGGCAGAGAAGAGGCCACACTGAAGAAGGTAGGAAGTGTGGAGACATAGTTTAGGGGAGAAATGGATCATGGGTGTTATGCAGAAGAGTGATCAGTGGTCAGGGAGAAAAGCAAGAGAGAGGAGCACACAGGAGAATGCACAAGGATAATGTTTCCCCAAAGCCATTGAATTGGAAAAGAAAAGTGGTTGAATTTCATAAGTTCTCACAACTAGTGAGGCTTAAAGCCTAGAGTTTCAAAGGTCAGCTGGCTTGGCTGGGATAGAGCCCAGAGGGCACTGCACTGCTTCTGGAGAGAAGACAGGCAAGCAACCGGGGTGTGGGTGATGACAGCCAGCTTGGATATAGAAATCTGAAGAATGCCTGGGGCACACAGGGTGGAGATGATTCACTCTTCCTTGAGCTTGTTTCTGAGAGGCAGCATTCAGGGAGAGACCTCTCCAGGAACAAAGTAGCTGGCTGACAACATCTCCCTCCCTTACCCTTCAGCATAAACATAGAGCCACCTATGGGAAGAAGCCCCAGCACCAACTCTGGCTACCTAATTGGCTTACACCAAACCCTACCCCCTTCACTCTGGCAAGACTACCCTTCTTAGTTAAGCTTGCCTCAGTTCCACTGTGGCAGGCCCTTCCTCAAGAAGACCAGCCAAACCCTGGCCCACACCACATCTTCCAACCAGAGAGTTCTGCAAGTCCCCAGTTCTGGTGGTGTCGGTGTCAGGTCTCATTTCACAAGCAGACCCGAGCACACCTAGTTAAAATTCACCACATTCAGGCTAGGGACCAAACACTGCCCAAAGCAGGCAAGGAGACCCTCTACAAATAACTGGCCTGAAGGATACAGCAGTCAAAACACAACAGCAGAGTGCACACAACACACACCAGAGACAATGTCTGAAGAGCCAGTCCCTGGATACTAAATTACCTCGTCTTCATATGGTCGTCTTCATACTTTCAGAAGCAGGAGACAGAACTGGCTTTACTAACACAGAGAAGAAGGCAGAGACTTAGACAAAATGCCAAAATGGAGGCATTTATCCCAAATGAAAGAACAAGATAAGGCCATAGCCAGACATCTAAGTGAGACAGATAGAAATAACACCCCTGATGGAGAATTTAAAGCAACAATCCTAAGGATCCTCACTGGGCTTGAGAAAAGAATAGAATACATCAGTGAGACCCTTACCAGAGAGATAAGAGTTAAAAAAAAAATCATGAACTAAAGGAGTTCATGGCCACTAAACCAGCCTTTCAAGACCTATTAAAGGTGACTCTTTGAGTGGGAAGGAAAGACCACAATCCACAAAGATTAGAAAGGAACAGAGAAAATCTCCAGAACAAATGACAAAACAAGCAATAAAATGGCACTAAATATCTATCAATCAATAATTACTCTGAATGTAAATGAACTAAATGCTCCAATCAAAAGACATAGGGTATCAAAATGGATTAAAAAACAAACAAACAAACAAACAAACAAGACTATCAGTATGGGTCTTTTGTAGCTGCTTACAACAGACTCATTTTAGACCTAAAGACATTTGCAGATTGGAAGTGATAGGGTGTATAACCATTTATCATGCAATGGATATCGAATAGAGCAAAGTAGCCATATTTGTATCAGAAAATTAGATTTTAAAACAAAGACTGTAACAAGACAAAGAAGGGCAGTATATAATCATAAAGGAGAAAAATCCAACAAGAAGATATAACAATTGTAAATATTTATGCACCCAACAGGGGAGCACCCAAATACATAAAACTATTAATAGCAAACATAAAGGAGCTAATCAATTATGACACAATAATAGTAGGGGACTTTAGCTCTCCACTTACATTGATGGACAGATCATTTAAGCAGAAAAACATGAGGAAACAATGGCTTTAATGATGCACTGAACTGGATGGACTTAACAGATATATTTAGAACATTCCCTCCTAAAACAGGAAAATACACATCCTTTCCAAGTGCACATGGAATGTTCTCCAGAATAGATCTCATAATGGGTCACAAGACAGGCTTCAACAAATACCAAAAGATGGAAATCATACCATGCACCTTTTCCGACCACAATCCGATGAAACCAGAAGTCAAGCACAAGAAAATATCTGGAGAGAATACAAGTAGATGGAGGTTAAGCAACATGCTGCAAACAATGAATGGATCAACGAGGAAAACAAAGAAAAAAATAAAAAAAAAATACGTGGAAACAAATGAAATGAAAACACAATGGTCCAAAGCCCTTGGGATACAGCAAAAGCAGTCCAAATAGAGAAATAATAGCAATACACACCTATCTTAAAAAGCAATAAAAATCTCAAATAAACAACCTAACCTTACACCAAAAGGAGCTAGAAAAAGAACAACAAATGAAGCCTTAAGCCAGAAGAAGAAGGGGACTAATAAAGATCAGAGCAAAAATAAATGATATAGAAACTAAAAAAAAGAATAGAACATTTCAATAGGAATTCAGGAGCGCACGCACAGACTGAAAACCGGTGCTCCGGAGCGCGCGTGAACCACACTGAAACAGGGAGCTCGGGAGCACGCGGGAACCGGGGGTGGCTGGCAGTGTTAGAAGCACAAAGGACAGAGACCTTCTGGCCCTGGAAGTGAAGGCTGGGACACCGGCTGTGGGGCGCACAACCTGGGACACTGCAGGGTTTAGCAGCACTGACAGAAACAGAGTTAAAGAGGCCAAGAGAGCTCAGTGGAGAGCGGACTGTGATCTCTCTGTTCTGAGACAGAGGCTAGGATACAGCCACTGCTGCTCTGACTCTCAGAAGAGCCACAGAAAACCACCAGGGAAAGCAGCCAGGGAACAAAAGCCCAGAAATACTGGTTCGCATTGTGCCCATCCCCCCACTCCACAGGGGACAGAGAAACTACCCAAACAGGGCTGCCTGAGTATCAGCGTGGCAGGCCCCTCCCCCAGAAGGCAGGCTGAAAAAGCAAGAAGCCCACATCCCTAAGGTCCCTATAAAACAAGTGCATCTTGCATGGGCCCTGGTCAATAATTTGGACTCTGTACATCCCCACAACCTTTCATCAGAATGACAAGGAAGAGGAACCCCCCACAAAGGAAAGAAACCGAGAATGTGGCCTCTGCCACAGAACTAATGGATATGGATATAATCAAATTGTCAGAAGTGAAGTTCAGAGTAACAATGGTCAAGATGATGTGTAGGATTGAAAGAAATAATAACAAAATATTAACGAAAATATAGAATCACTAAGCATGGAAATGAGAGCAAATCTGGCGGAAATTAAAAATGCTATGAATGAAATGCAGTCGAAACTGGATGCTCTGATGGCCAGGGTAAATGAGGCAGAAGAACAAATTAGTGAGTTAGAGGGTGAGATGATAGAAAAGAAAGAAAGAGAAGAAATGTGGCGTAAGAAACTCCACTTTCAAGAAATAAGACTACGGGAGATTACTGACTCAATGAAATGTTCCAATGTCAGAATCATCAGCATCCCTGAGGGGGTGGAGAAAGGGAGAGGGCTAGAAGAGATATTTGAACAAATAGTAGCTGAGAACTTCCCTAATCTGGTGAAGGAAACAAGCATTCATGTCCAAGAGGCAGAAGGACCCCTACCAAGATCAATGAGAACAGACCCACACCATGTCACATAATAGTACAGTTCACAAATCTTAGATCCAAGGAAATAATCTTGAAAGCGGCCAGGGGGAAGAGAATCCTCGCCTACGGAGGGAGGAACATCAGAATAACATCAGACCTGTCTACAGAGACCTGGCAAGCCAGAAAAAGCTGGCAAGACATATTCAGAGCATTAAGTGAGAAGAATATGCAGCCAAGGATTCTTTATCCAGCAAGGCTGTCATTCAGAATGGATGGAGAGACAAGGAGCTTCGAAGACTGGCAGAAACTGAAAGAATGTGTGACCACCAAGCCAGCCATACAAGAAAAATTAAGGGGGGGTTCTATAAAAGTAAAAAGACCCCAAGAGTGATACAGAACAGAAATTTACAATCTATAGAAACAAAGACTTCACAGGCAACATGACATCATTAAAATCATCTTTCAGTAATCACTCTCAATGTGAATGGCATAAATGCTCCCATAAACGCCTCAGGGTTGCAGATTGGATAAAAAGACAAGACCCACCCATATGCTGTCTACAAGAGACTCATTTTGAACCTAAAGATACATCCAGTCTGAAAGTGAAGGGATGGAGAACCATTTTTCATGCCAAAGGACCTCAAAAGAAAGCTGGGGTAGCAATTCTCATATCAGACAGATTAGATTTTCAACTAAAGACTGTAGTTAGAGATACAGAAGGACACTATATTATCCTTAAAGGATGCATCCAACAAGTGGATATGACGATTAAAAATATCTATGCCTCCAACAGGGGAGCAGCTAGGTACACAAGCTAACTATTAACCAGAATAAAGAGACACGGAGATAATAACACATTAATAGTAGGGGACCTCAACACTCTGCTCTCAGCAATAGATAGATCATCTTCAAAAAAATAATAAAATTGATAATTCCATAGCTAGACTTATGAAAAAGAAAAGAGAAAGGAGCCAGATAAGTAAAATCACAAATGAGAGAGGAGAAATAACAACCACGACAGAAATACAAACAACTATAAGAGCACATTATGAAAAACTATACGCCAACAAGTCAGACAATCTGGAGGAAATGGATGAAGTCCTAGAAACATAAACTACCAAAACAGAAATAAGAAGAAATAGAAAACTTGAACAGACTGACAACCAGCAAAGAAATTGAATCAGTAATCAAAAACTCCTACCAAACAAGAGCCCAGGGCCAGATGGCTTCACAGGGAAATTCTACCAAACATTTAAAGAAGAGTTAATACCTATTCTTCTCAAAATATTTCAAAAAATAAAAGAGGAAGGAAAACTTTCAAACTCATTCTATGATGCCAGCATTGTCCTGATACCAAAAAAAGATAAAGATTCAATTATAAAAGAGAACTACAGGCCAATATCCTTAATGAACATGGATGCAAAAATTCTCAATAAAATACTAGCAAACCAAGTCCAATAATACATTTAACTAATGATTCATTGAACACTACATCAAAAACTAATGATGTTACTATGTGCTGGCTAACTGAACATAATAAAACAAATTAAAAAATCATTCACCATGATCAAGTGGGATATATTTCTGGGATGAAGGGTGTTTCCATATTTGCATATCAATCACTGTGATACACCACAGTAATAAAAGAAAGGACAGGAACCATATGATCATTTCAGTAGGTGCAGAAAAAGCATTGACAAAGTACAACCTCTATTCATGATAAAAACCCTCAACAAGGTAGGTTTAGAGAGAATACCTCAATATAATAAAGGCCATATATGAAAAACCCACAGCTAATATCATCCTCACTGGGGAAAAACAGAAATTTTCCTCTGCCATCAGGACCAAGACAAGGATGTTCACTCTCAACAGTATTATTTAACATAGTACTTGAAGTCCTAGCCACAGCAGTCAGACAACAAAAAGAAAAGGAATCCAAATCAGCAAGGAAGAAGTCAAACTTTCACTATTTGCAGGTGACATGATACTCTATACAGAAAACCCAAAAGATCCCACCGAAATTGCTAGAACTGATACATGAATTCAGTAAAGTCATAGGATACAAAATCAGGGTACAGAAATCTGTTGCATTTCTGTTCACCAATAATGAAGCAGCAGAAAGAGCAATTAAGAAAATTCCATTTACAATTGCATCAAAAACAATAACCTACTAGGAATAAACCTAACCAGATAGATGAAAGACCTGTATTCTGCAAACTATGGTGAAAGAAACACTGGTGAAAGAAATTGAAGATGACACAAAGAAATGGAAACAACATTCCATGCTCTTTGATTGGAAGAACAAATATTGTTAAAATGTCTATACTACCCAAACCGATCTATGTATTTATTGCAATCCCTAACAAAATACCAAAGTGTTTTTCACAGAGCTAGCACAAACCTTCCTAAAATTTGTATGCAACCATAAAAGACCCTGAATAGCCAAAGAAACCTTGAAAAAGAAAAGCCAAACTGGAGGCATCACAATTCTGGACTTCAAGTTTTATTACAAAGCTTCAATGATCAAGACAGTATGGTACTGGCACAAAAACAGACACATACATCAATAGAACAGAATAGAGAACCCAAAAATGAACCCACAACTATATGGTCAATTAATCTTTGACAAAGCAGGAAAGAATACCCAAGGGGGAAAAGACAGTCTCTTTAAGAAATGATGTTGGTAAAACTGGACAGCAACATGCAAAAGAATCAAACTGGACCACTCTCTTACATCATTCACAAAAATAAATTCAAAATATATGAAAGACTTAAAGTGAGACCTGAAACCATCAAAATCCTGGAGGAGAACACAGGCAGTAACCTCTTTGACACCAGCCATAACAACTTCTTTTTAGATATGTCTCCTGAGGCAAGGGAAACCAAAGCAAAAGTAAACTTTTAGGACTTCATCAAAATAAAAAGCTCTGTATAGCAAAGGAAACAATCAACAAAACTAAAAGGCAGCCTATGGATGGGGATGTGATATTTGCAAATGACATATATGATTAAGGGTTAGTATCCAAAATATGTATGGAACTTATAAAACTCAACACCCAAAAAATGAATAATCCAATTAAATATGTGCAGAAGACATGAATAGACATTTTTCCAAAGAAGACAATCTGGAAAAAATGGGTAAAGTCCAATAGACACATGAAAAGATGTTCAACATCAGGTACCATCTTGGCAATACAAACCAAAACTACAATGAGATGTCCCCTCACAGCTTTCAGAATGGCTAAAATCAACAACAGAAGAAACAACAGATGTTGGTGAGGATGTGGAGAAAGGGGAACCCTCTTCCACTGCTGGTGGGAATGCAAATGGTGCAGTCAGTCTGGAAAACAGTATGGAGGTTCCTCAAAAAGTTAAAAATAGGACTACCTTATGTTCTAGCAACCACACTACTAGGTTTAACTCAAAGGATATAAAAATACTAATTCAAAGGGATGCAGGCACCTGGATGTTTATAGCAGCATTCTCTACAATAATGTAGAAACAGCCCCAGTGTCCACAGACTGATGAAAGGATAAAGAAGATATGCTATATATATACACAATGTAACATTACTTGGCCATGACAAAGAATGTAATCTTGCCATTTGAAATGACATGGATGGAGCTAGAGAATATTATGCTAAGTGAAATAAGTCATTCAGAGAAGGACAAATACCATGTGACTTCACTCATATGTGGAATTTAAGAAATAAAACAAATGAGGAAAAGGGGGAAAAGAGAGAGAGAGAGATAAGCAAACTAAGAAACAAACTCTTAACTACAGAGAACAAACTGATGGTTACCAGAGGGGAGATGGGTGGGGGAATGAGGGGACATAGGTGATGGAGATTAAGGACAGCACTTACTGTGAAGAGCATTGGGTGTTGTATGGAACTCTTGAATTCCTATATTGCACATCTGAAACTAATATTACACTGTATGTTAATTAACTGGAATTTAAATACACACTTTAAAAGTAAAAAATAAAGAAGGGGAAAAAAAAGAGGGGCTATTACCATGGTAATCACTCCATCAGTCTTTTATAAAGTAGGGTTATGGAAGGCATGCTAGTAGAAAAGCAGAGTAATTGCGACCATATCTGGGAGACTCAGAGCCTCACTGGGCTCCCTGTAACAATTATGAGGCTACTTTTTGTTAGTTACCTGAGAAAATATATGTTAAAATACTTAATACAGTTCCTGGGAAAAGACTGCTTACATAAGTTTCTTTTACCACCTTTGACAGCGTGGTTAGTGACTTTGAATCACAAAAGGATCAATGTTTGCAGGTTAAATAAGGCCTCTGAATGAGAATGTCAAAGATATACACACTAGTCATATAACTTTAATGATGTTCCTTAATTTTGCTCACAGCCTGTACCTAAGTTTTAACAATGGGACCTCTGCTTGCCTTGAAAATGAGTTTCAGCCTTGTTCAAAAATTCTATTATTTGGCTATTTATTTATTTATTTTGCTCCATGCAAAAGTTATGTCTTTGCAATCTGCAGGCCCCAGACTCCTTGGGTCCCCTCCATTTATCCCCAGAGATAACATATGCTCTGTTTCATTTAGCTCTTCCAAATCTTACCTTTTCTTTAATATCTGATTCAAGCTCCATCTACTCCTGAAAACCTTTTTTGTTAGTTTTTTGTTAACCTTTTGTAATCACCTACTCTATTTTTTCCTTGACGTTCAGCCCCTAATCATCTTTATCATTGCTTGAATATCTAATATTTTTGTGACTTCTCTTGAATCATGTATTGTGTTTTCATTTAATTCTCAGTTCAAATTTTAATGTGCTGTGTGTCATCTCTTCAATGGAACTACATGTTCCTTGTGGGGTTATTTTACTTTGTTTCCATCCAAAGGAGCTTCTAATAGTATCATACTTATGATAAAATTTTAATAGATACCTTTTGAATACTGATCATCTATTGAATACTGTATAGTTACTCTAAGCACAGAATGTGTTTATGCTGCTAGTAAATCCTTTGAGAACGTTCAGATACCCTGGTCACATAGACACTACATTAAGGATTTTAAAATATTATACATGAGAACAAGTTATCTCAGTCAAATTCTCACCATGGCAACAGTTGCTTATTTCGCAAAGAATGAGACTGATTTCTATTGTAGGTAATGTAAAGCCAGATGCTTCAGAGTGTTTTGGTTTTTCTTTTTTAAGTGGAGTTACACAAACATATATACAACAATAGCCCCATTTAAATAGATTACAAGTGTAAAATTCTTTAGGAATTAGTTATGTTTAAAAACTCATTTTAGAAACATATTTACCCAAAAAGAAGATTGCAACCATGATCCAACTTTATCTTAATAACAGTTTTCTCCATACTAAGTCAAGGACAGAAGTCTTTGAATTATACACTCAACAAAATTGTTTACCAGGGATTTACCTGATTCATGGGATAAAATGAGAGGACAATTTTGGGGAAAGCTAAAAATTATGCATGTTTAATAGGCATCAATTCACCCAATAGTATTAATCCACAGGAATAACCCTTTCTACAATGTTCAAACACTTGGAAAATTTTAGGCTTTCTATGACAATATTTCATTATAATTATTACTTTTTAACATTTCACTATAGCTTTGTCATGGTTAGTAATTCATCCCCAACTTAAAATCTGTATTTATAGACACTTCTGACAATAATAATATCAATCTTTTCATATGCACAGCATACGCATTGACACTTTCATGTCTTTTCCCTGTGGTATAGTGTAGCCCTAACCACGATTGCCGTCCTGGTGATTCCTTTCCAAACTCTTATCCAGCTCAATTCAGTAGAAGTCCATTTCTAAAAATTTCAAAGAGTTTAGAAAAAAGAGAAACAGCTCTAATTAGTAAAACTCTGGATATGTGGCAATTTTTGCAGGGACTATAGTGTTTTGAATAAGAAATATTATTATTTGTATAATGCCACCTGAAGTGGAATGAACTTATTCTCTTCAGTAAGAGGAAATAATATTTGAAAGTCTAAAAAAGGGTTTGGGCTATTGATGTCTAAGACATTCTAAATTCATATCAAGTGTTAAAAATATTATATATATAAAATATGTTTTAGCACCAAATTATCTTACTAGCACCTGAGTTTTTAACATATTTCTCTAGAAAATAAGATTTCCATTCATTGTAAAATTAATAAGCAGAAAATATTTTCCTGGGTTTGGGCAGAGCAGAAGTCTACTGGTATGTTGGATACCCAAATGTTTTTGTTGTTGCTGTTTTTGTCAGTTCACTGCTGAATTATTACTTTTGGGGGAAAAAATGTTTGAAAGAGGACAAATCTATGTCCATTAGTCATTCTAAAATGGAGTTTATTTGTAGCAGAGGATAGAGGATTCAGTTCATTGCAACACTTTTATTGCTTTAGTTCCATGTCCATGCTGTACATACTCTGGATATAAAAATGAACTAGAAAGTGTCACTTCTCTAGAAGCTATTTAGGAATATTGCAATATGAAGAAAGAACTATAATATGATGGGTGTCATGATAGAGATAGACCTCAAGTAGTAATAGAATACTATAATAGAGATTATAATTCTGGGTAGAGAAAGAGTGACAGAAAGGATTTCTAGAAAGCAAAGCAACACTTCAGCTAGGTTTAGAATAAGTAAAATTTCCCAGGGAGACCCAGTGCTTCCCCCCCCCATATTAGAAAATATTAAATCTTTTTCCTAGTAACTTTCACAGGGTCACAAATCTTTTATCCATTATAACACAAATTCAGACTATAAAATCATTCCTAGCTCCTATTTATATCCCATAAAAACAGAAAAAAAAAGAAAAAAATCCATGAAAAATATGCTTCCAATGACCATGATTTTAGTTAGAATGACTACACAGAGAAACACTTCTAAGAAAGTCATTACTATTCTTGCAATTTCTGATCTACCTTCCATGGTATCAACAAATAGGTAAGATACAGAATTTATCAAAAATACTAAATTAGGATCACCTCTGAATTTTCTTTCACCCAATACTAAATCCAGCCAGTGTTATTTTGGAAACACATTGTCAGTTTGTCCTGTCTTCTTTCTCCCCAAGCCTCTAATCCTGTTTCCCCATTTGAATGATAAAATGAAAACAATCAGAAAATAGCTTTGGTAAATTCCTTCCAACACAACAATTTATCCCTCTGCACTCGCTTACATTTTTGCCTATCGTTCTGCATATTCATTATTTATTTCTCTACTGATCATTTTCTTTTTTTAAAAGATTGTATTTATTAATTTGAGAGAAAGAGAGTGCACAGATGCTAGTGAGAGGGAGGAGCAGACGCCGCGCTCAGCAGGGAGCCCCATGTGGGGCCTGAACCCAGGACCCCAAGATCATGACCTGAGCTGAAGGCAGATGATTAACTGACTGAGCCACCTAGGCACCCCTCTACAGCACACAAAATTGCTGTTATTTCTCCCACTTAAAATATAATGACAAAAGAATGTATCTTGTAACTTCATGTAACTAATCAATTACTGGTTTTCTGCTGTCATCAAAAGAAACCACCTCAAAAGTAAAGTATATATTTGTTGACATCAACTTTACTCCTTCTATTACTTTTAAAATGAGGTCTAATTGTTGTAAAATAAAATGTTAATTTCTTAAGTACAAGTAGATCTTGATTTATTGCACTTTGCTTTATTGTACTTTGCAAATACTGGGTTTTTTGTTTTTGTTTTTTCAAATTGAAATTTGTGGCAGCCCTGTGTCAAGCTAGTCTATTGGCATCATTTTTCCAACAGCATTTGCTCATTTCATGTCTCTGGGTCACATTTTGGTAATTCTCACAATATTTCAAGTTTTGTCATTTTTTGTGTGTTATTTTGATCTGTAATCAGGATCTTTGATGTTACTGTTATGATTGTTTTGGGACTTCATGAAGTACACCCAGTTAAAAAAGCAAACTTAATGAATGTTATATGTGTTCTGATTGCTCCACTCACTGCCCATTCCCCCATCTCTCTTCCTCTCCTCAGGCTTCCTTATTCCCTGAGACACAACAATATTGGAGTTAGCTCGATTAATAACCATACCATGGCCTGTGAAAGTCACTGCCAATTAAAACCTAAAAATTACTAAGCTCAGTGAAAAAGGCATGTCAAAAGCTGAGACAGGCCTAAAGCTAGGGCTTTTGCACCAAACTGTTTGCCCAGTTATGAATTCAAAGGAACAGTTCTTGTAGGAAATTAACAGTGTTATTCCAGTGAACACACTAATGATAAGAAAGAAAAAAGACTTATTGGTGATACAGAGAAAGTTTTAGTGGTCTGGATAGAAGATGAAACTAGCCACATTATTCCCTTAAGCTAAAACCTAGTTCAGAGCAAGGCCCTAACTGTACAATTCTGTGAAAGCTGAGAGAGGACAAGAAGCTGGAAAAGAAAAGTCTGAAGCTATAAGAGGATATTTCATGAGGTTAAGGGAAGAAGCCAAATCCATAACATAAAAGTACAGAGCTAAGCAACAAGTGCTGATGTAGAAGGGTAACAAATTATTCTGAATATCTAATAAGATGATTAAAGAAGGCAGCTACACTAAACAACAGATTTTCAATGTAGATGACACAGTCTTATATGGGAAGAAAGCACCATCTAGGACTTTCACAGCTAGAAAGAAGTCAATGCCTGGAGTCAAAGCTTTAAACAACAGGCTGGCTCTCTTGTTAGCAGCTAATGCAGCCGGTGACTTTAAGTTGAAGCCAATGCTCATTGACCATTCCTTAAAAATTATGCTAAATCTACTCTGCCTAGGCTCTATAAATGGTCGAAGAAAGCCAGGATGACAGCACGTCTGTTTATAGCATGATTTACTGAATATTTTAAGCCTACTGTTGAGACCTACTGCTCAGAAAAAAAGATACCTTTCAAAATATTACTGCTCATTACATCTGGCCACCTAAGAGCTCTGACAGAGATGTACAATGAGATTAATGTTTTCATGCCTGCTAACACAACATCCATTCTGTACTCTGTGGATCAAGGGCAATTTCAACGTTCAAGTCTTATTACTTAAGAAATACATTTTGTAAGGCTATAGCTGCCATAGATAGTTATTCCTTTGATGGATCTGGGCAAAGTCAATCGAAAACCCTCTGGATAAAATTCATCATTCTATATGCCATTAAGAACATTTGTGATTCATGGAAAGAGGTAAAACTAGGAACATCAACAGGAGTTTTTAAGAAATTGATTCCAACCTTCATGGTTGACTTTGAAATGTTCATGACTTCGGTGGAGAAAGTAACTGCAGATGTGGTAGAAATAGCAAGAGAACTAGAATTAGAAGTGGACCCTGAATATATGACTGAATGAATTGCTGCAATCTCATGATAAAACTTGAACAGATGAAGAGTTTATTTTTTTTATGGATGAGAAAAGAAAGTGGTTTCTTGAGTTGGAATCCACTCCTGGTGAAGATGCTGTGAAGATCGTTGAAATGACAACAAAGGATTTAGATCACATGAACTTAGTTGATAAAGCAGCAACAGGATTTGAGAGGATGAATCCAATTTTAAAAGAAGTTCTACTGAGAGTAAAAGGCTATGAAATAACATCCCATTTTACAGAGAAACCATTTGTGAAAGGAAGAGTCAATCAATGCAGCACACTTCGTTGATGGCTTATTAAAGAAATTGCCACAGCCACTCCAACCTCCAGCCACCCCGATCAGACTGCAGCCATCAACATTGAGAAAGACTCTCTACCAACAAAAAGATTATGTACCAGTCACTGAAAGATCAGTGGTACTTGGCATTTTTAAACAAATAAAGTATTTTTAAATTCAGGTATATGCATTTTTTTCTCAGACATAATGCTATTACACATTTAATAGACCACAGTATAATATAAACATAACTTTTATATGTACTGAGAAACAAAAAAGTTCATTTGACTTTCTTAATTGCAATATTTTCTTTATTGTGTGGTTGGAACTGAGCCCACGATATCTTTGAGGTATACCTGTACAGGGTTTGATGAGCTTGATAATTGGATACATCCTTGTAGAACCATTCACAACAAAATCTATAACAATTTCATCACAGAAAATTCTCTCAAGTTCCAATCAATTCAATCTCCTGCCACCAGGCAAAAATGATATGACATTATGCATAAAAGAACAGTAATAATTCTTATACTGAAAGATGGATTCAAGAATTGTTTAGAAGCTAAAAAGCCCAAGGTACCTGGGCAACACACCAGACTCCAGCGCATGCAGGAGGACTTGAGGAGTGAATGTCCACATTTACATTCTTGAGATAGAAAAATAAGAGCTACTTACACATTGAGAAAAGATTGATCTGAAGATGGATTTTTTAAATTGAACTGGAGCCTGATACTGTGTGTATGGGTGAATGCAAGGAATCGAATGAATGTGAGGTTAATCTTGTAGTAAATCTTACAGGCAATGATTCTTTGTCTTGTTTTCATTAAAGGCCTAGGCTTTGTCTCCACAGGTATACTTTCACCTGTCCTAAAGGTATATGTCTCTGACTTCCATGAAGTTACTCAAATGCAGTTTCTAGAGAAAAAATATAAGTCTTTTGTAAAAGTGGGTTCTAATCAAAGGCAAACAACATTGTTCTTCAATTAAAATTAGAATCTTTTCTAATTAAATTTCCCTTGCTGTAGGCATGCATGGATATTCATCAGTCATATGCAAAAATGTTCTTTTAGATGACAGTATGTTCTCCTTACAAAGCAGAAAAAGTTCATAAATCTCTTCCACAAATCAAAACTCAGATGTCTTCTTTCTGATTGATTTATTACTGTGTATTAGAGTCCTTGGGCACATTTGAAATTACACAAGCCATGTGATATATACAAGACAGTTGTTTTTAACCTCTGCAGATGTACTTCAATATTTAAAATTGATGAAATTTTGCAGAGCACTTCCTTTTCTGTTGTATGAGCTATTATGAACAATTCTAATGCTATTTGTCTAAACTGTAAATGTGGATTTTCTTCTGACCATTACAGGCCATATTCTGATATCTTGGGGTGGGTAAAGGTTAACATTCTTATGGGTCGATTTAATTTTTTATATATGTGTAGCCCTTAACTAATATTTTCAGGAAATAATATGAAGTTTCAGGTAGAGATATTAATGAAAATAGGCCACTCAAAACCATATGTGCCAGGTAATAGCAAATTTAAATCTGCAATGTAAAATGTAACAAAATTAAAACCGTAAGAGTTGAGTTTATTTTTTTATACATGAGCAAAGAAAGTTGTTTCTTGAGTTGGAATCTACTCCTGGTGAAGATGCTGTGAAGATTATGATAATAAACATAAATCAATGAAATATAGAGTAAAACCCAGAAATTGTTGCTATTGATAGCTAATTAAAAAAAAACACTTTTCTGAGAAGATAAAAAACAGAGAAAATCCATAGATATAATGCTTTAGTTATTTAAAATCAGCAAAAAAGAGGTTAAAATCATTGGACATAAGAGTCTGGAAAAGAAAATATGTCCAAGAATACTATAAAGGATAAAAATAGTAATAGAAGGAGGAAATGTTCAATAAACTGAGAAACTAAATTTATATATCAATTAAAAACTGATGGTTAGAAGTAAATAAATGGTTATAGATTTTGAGTCTCACCATAATCCTCCAATAATCAGGACATTGTGATATTGGGATAAGGATAGATATATAGATCAGCGGAACAGAATAGAAAACGTTCTAATAAACCCATGCATATACGGTCAATTTACTTTCAACATAGGTGCAACATAGGTCAGTGGAGAGGAAAGGATAGACATAAAAAAAAAATGGTGCTTGAATAATTGGATTTATCTAATCAGGAAAAAAATAAACCAGGAATAAAAGAGCCTTAAACACACCATTTAAAAAATTAACTCAAAATTGATCTAAATTTTAAAGTATAGGGATTATTTAATACAATGGCAATATATTTGCAAGTGTCATTGATAAGGAAAATGTCATATTCATTAAATTCAAGAAAGTTGAAAAACTGGGTGATGATGAAAAAGAGAAATTTTGTCATAAGTGTGCCAAATTGGGGGGGGGGAGGGGACCTACACCATCACAGAATTTTTTTTTTTTTCCTCACACATAATTGGAACCAGTATAACTGAATGGGACTAAGAGTGTAACCATGAACTTGGGTGTCTCAGATTCTCTGCCTCTTGTGTCTTCTTGGGTCTGGGTGTCAGCAATATTCCTTCCTGCTTATTATGGAAACAAGGCTTCTCTATAGGCCCATTTTTCTTTTTTTTTTTTTTTTTTTTACAGCATCAGGATCAACAATGAAAGGGCATCTTCCTGAGCATACCTTTTAGATAACAATATTAAGTGACATGCCCATCCCTAAACCAATGCCTGGGACTAGGCATATGACTTTGATCTTCCCAGCGTTTGTTGATTCCTGTACTTAAGAGGAAGTGGGTTATTTCATCAGAAGGATGTTAAAGTCACACATGGTAATCATTCCACATGGTCTGAATAACTTTTATAGGTAATTTATTTAAAATAACTAAGGAATGTGTCTTCCTCTAGCTTCTAGTAACCAACACTTTTTGTACCTGGTGTATCTTAGAGGAGGATAAAGCATACCTTTCACTAAAAGAAAAAGTCAGAAACATTCTCCCCCCCCCCCCCACTTTTTTTAAGCTTGTAGATAGTCATTGACATCTACAGAATTTTGTTAAGTGGTAGAAAGCAAATAATCACAGGTTTGGGTAATAATATTTGGGTGAGTCCACATTGCCAAAAATACAGAAATGATATTACAAAAATGACTTTAATTTTTGTACGACTATGCTAGACCTTGGTTCAGTGTCATGGTGAAGAAAATGTATTATCTGGTATCTTTCAGGTGAAGAACCCACATAATAAATGTAAGATGTTGCAGCTGACATTACAATGAATGTCTTTCACACAAGTAAAAGAAAAAAATACATGTATATAAGCAAAAAACAGAAAGCAAGGTAAGAATCATATCCTGTTCTCATAGAATTTTGTGGTTATATTTGATTTACACAATTTGGTTATGAGAATTTCCTCATTTTTTTTTCTTTATGCAAGGGCTCAGACACGTGAAATAAGCTCAGCCAATCAGATTTTCCCACCAGACTCGATTTGGGAGTTGTTTACTGGGAGTTGTTCCTGGGTATAGGAAGACCGCCCTCTGGTGACCATTTCAATTATAGGAAGATAGAGTCCTGGAAACTTTTATATTAAAATATTAAAATACTTTAAAACTCAGTTGCTTGCAACTATGTAATTTCACTTACATTGGAAATGAACTCAAATTAATTAACTTCTCCAAGTGAGTACAACTTTTATATAAGTTGATATTTAAGCTATGATGCATGTATATTAAAACTCATCAATCCCAAACAAATATATATAAATACGTGTGTGTGTGTATATATGTAAGGACATATATATGTCCTTACATATATACACATGAACAAACACATGCATGAATAAACAATTACAATAATGGAGATGTTAAATATCAACTAAAATAGTAATAAATGGATCATACTAGTTATCAACTAATGACTATATGTTGGCCAAGTAGAATTTATTCCATAAAACACTGATTGATAATGGAAAATATATTAATATTTCAACATATTAACAACTAAAAGGTAAAGAACACCATATGGCTATCATTGTGTAAAAAATGGATAGAAAAAGTAGGAATGTCTAATAAAGAAAAAGATTCTTAGAGAAATATATAACAAAAAGGCATTTTTAAAGATCCATCATTATAGATTAAAAACAAAATGATGGGGGCGCCTGGGTGGCACAGCAGTTAAGCATCTGCCTTCGGCTCAGGGCGTGATCCCCGGCATTGTGGGATCGGGCCCCACATCAGGCTCCTCCGCTATGAGCCTGCTTCTTCCTCTCCCACTCCCCCTGCTTGTGTTCCCTCTCTCACTGGCTGTCTCTATCTCTGTCGAATAAATAAATAAAATCTTTAAAAAAAAATAAAATAAATAAAATAAAAACAAAATGATGAAATTCTAATACCAAAGAAAAGTAAAAAATGTCTGCTGTGATTATAATTTTTAACTAGCATTCCTCTTTGAGTTGAAATATGATAATATAAAAAATGGGAAGTATTACTGTAAGGAAAAAAAACATTATCATTAGTAAAAGAAGTTTTTATTCACTTTATGGAAACTTCTAGAGAAAAAATTCTTAACATTTCAGACAATTAGAAAATTCAGTGGTCATTTAAAAATGTATTAAAATCAATAATAATTTTAAGGAAAAATACATAAGACACTTTTTGGCAGAAGATGATGAACTGAGCTGAAAAGGATGGACTGCTATCTCTTTCTAAGCTTTCAAAAGTCTGGGTGAAATATATAGGACATGTTTTTAAATTAATTAGTAAAATTGTAAAGGAAAAAAAAGAACATAGCATACTAGAAACTCATGAATAAATTTTTTAAATTGCAAGGAAAATCTGATATTTTGTTATTCTAAACTAGATTCAAATCAGATTTAGCCCAGAGGGCTATGGGCTAAGAGATGTTTAGACAGTAGGCATGGCAGCCAGAGTCAGGAGCATTATTTCTTTACCCTTTTAATAGCTTAGGACAAAATAAGTCTCACCCACTAGCCTTTAGAGGCAAAAGGGAACCTTAACCTTTAAAAGTGCATTTTGAATAGATGACAAAAAATATGTAAAAATAAAATCCAATGTTTTTTCACGCAAAAAAAACATATTGCAGAAAAAAATTCTAAATACCTGCAAGATATGAAATCCACAAGCTACAAAACTAAGAAGAAGAATCTAGAGCTATTAAAAACTTGGGTGATAAAAAATGGAAGCACTTTCACAATATAGGACATATAGGACTCACACAGAATAGACCATCTCTGCTTATAGTTAAACAAATCTACCCCTTATATGAAAACAACATGAAGAAGGGTCCATTAATGGAAGAAATGATATACTCAGTGTCCCCAAACATAGAATAATAGAACACTATGAGAGGTACAAGAATAGCTAAATGACAATTATAGTTTGTTATGAAAAAAAAAAGGCAAATTTAAAAAGATCCCCATAGGACTTCTCACAATGGAAAAAATGCTGAAAAAAATATTTAAATAATGGAATACGAACTTTATTAGACACAATAAAGATAAGTACATGATGTGGAAAACAGATATGGGGAATGATCCAGTATGTGTCATGAAGATATTGATATTATCAAGATGGGCTGAAGAGATATAGGGAATACTATAAGAATTGCCAGTCATTCTAGTAGGACTTAAAGAATGGTAGAAGAAATGAGATAATATTCCAAACAAGAATTACGGAGAAATTTTCAGAACTGACTAAAGATTTCAATCTGCATATTCAGAAAGCATTAAAAATCAAAAGTGGGATAAAGACAAATGAACACAGAGAGCTATCATGGAGAAAATGTGTATTACAGAAAGACAAAACATGTATATATTTATGTTCTACATACATTTACATTAATTTGTTTTTATGTATTTATATCTTCAGTCCATACCTAGATATATATTATACAGTTATTTATAGAGTTTTAACTAAATATATGTAGTTTTATATAGTTTTGGACTATATAGTTATGAACTGCATGTTTGTATTAGCCCAAAATTCATTTGTGGAAACACCCAATGGGTTGATACTAGGAGGCAAGATCCTTGGAAGGTAATTAGGTCATGAGTATGGAGACCTCATGATGAAATTTGTACCCTTATAAGAAGGGAGAAATCCAATAGCTTGCCTCCTCTCCCTCTCTGTTCCCTGTTGTGTGAGGTTACAAGGAGTAGATGGCCATCTACAAATAAAGAAGTGGCATCTTTATCCTGGACATCCCAGCTCCCAGACTGTGAGAAGTAAATGTTTGTTGTTAAAACACCTTATCTACAGGTTAGTTAGATCCGAATGAACCAAGACATGTATATGTATAGTCTTAAGAGGAATACATGTTAAATTGACAACATACTACCAATCAGCAATAAATGAGCAACGACATGATACTGATATGGAAAAACAACTCTCATTCTTGATGTCTACACTTACCACAATTATCATTCAAGAACAAAAGTAATGATTGACTTTATAACTGACTAACTTCAAAATTCACAAATCCCACCTAAAAGAATTACTTAAAATGCTTTACCAAGAAAGAAGACAAATTCAAAAGAAAAGAATGGAATTCAAGATACATGTGAAAAAAGAAATCAGATTACATATGGATAGATTTGTTACTATTTTCTAAGAATTCATGCCAATCCTGAATCTATACACACCTCATTATATGACATCTATTATCTATCTATCATCTATCTATCTATCTATCTATCTATCTATCTATCTATCTATCTATCTATCATCTATCTATAATGGCATAATTGGCATAATTACAAGGAAAATTTGACAGGTCTATAATTATATTTGGCAAATGATAAAAATTCACCTAAAGACTAGTAGACCAAACACTCAAAAATTTTGAAAAATATTATTTAAACAATGTAACAAAGTAACAGTCGAGTGGACAGATAGAGAAATCTGGGCACAATGAACTGCGGTTATGAAAATGGGCTCCCCAATGTGACTTTTAGTGTTCAAACTCAAGCTATGCCCATCACTCACTGACTGACCTGGTTGCCACAATTTCCTCATATATACAATAGTAGTAATAATATCTACCTCATAGGGTTATTGGGGAATTAAATGTGTTAACCCAATTAAATGTGTTAGGAACAGAGTCTAATTTACAGTAAGTATTCATTAAAGCCTAGCTATTTTATATTTATGGATTCATAGAGTTACCTAAATTTATATGACTAATACATATTTTCCATAATTATCACATGTTTATAGAATTTTAATTTCTATCATTTCAAATGAGAAAAAATTATACAAATTTGAAGATATATATTGCAATAAATTCAGTTTACCAGGGTAGTAGTTATTACTGTTCTTGTAATCTACAAGTTTAAATAAAACTACATACGATGTTAGAAGAAAACTGGTATCTTACAGTAACCCGAGAAAAGCAGAATGATCAGGACTTAGGAATGTTTGGCTCAAGGTCTTAAAGCACTAGGAATCTATGAGTTATCATCTCACCATTTTACTTCAGTATACAATATTATCTTTCTTTTTTACCTTTCTGTGCTTATTTGCTTTATTCTTTTCTCTTTACGAGCTGGCTTTCTGAGTTCCTTTCTCAAGCACATGTTTGCCCCTCCACTCTTAAGTTTGCATCAATTTAGTTCCAGTCACTAAAAAAGACTAAGTACAACCCAGTCCAGATTCCAGATTCCTAGAAAAATTAATGTAATGGTCCAAACTTGGGTCAGGAATCTGACTTCCTACAATCAAATACCAGAAGGTTGAGGATAGAAATGAAAACAACCAGTGGTAGATTCTCATAGTAAGAGTCACTATGGCCTGGAAAGAAATCAAAATACTACCTGCTACAATCACTACCTAGCCTACCAATCTTAAAAGACATTAGTAGAGTTCTTCATTTAATAATACTATATAATAATTACTTAAAAAGTAAATTAGTTGGGGAGAATCCATACTGTGTTAGACAATTACAACTGTAAACAAACAAACAAACAAACAAAAATCTGAAGCCAGTATCTGGTAGTCATCCTTGCCAATAACTCCAGCACAATGGTAAAGCAGTCATTATTTTATTCATCATTATGAACCCTCTACATATTAAGATAACAATCCAAAATATTACCATTATTGTGTCCTTACATACCTTTTCCAAGTTAAAACACATCATTATTTTAGTTTTGATTATGTAGATTAAAGGGAAACTAGCTATAATATCTATGAATTCAGTGAACAACAGGCTAGAATATACCAACTTTCAACAAAGGTCCTAGGTACTCACTAATGTGCTATATCTCACTCAAAACCAATGGTTAACCTAGAATATGTGTTAATTAATGGTTAACCTAGAATATGTAAATATATCAAAATATATTTGTTATGGGGGAAAAAAACCTCCTTATGGACCTTACAGTGTTCGAGGCACTGATCTAATGTTTTCCATACATGAAGTCATTCAAATGTTAATACAATTATATGAGGTAGGCTTTATCATCATCTTTATTTTAAAGATAAGAAAACTGATAAACAGTTATTGAGTAATTTTCCCAATGTCACGCATCTAGCAATAACTAGAACTAGTATTTAAAGGCAAGCTGCGTTGCTTCAAAATCTGCTTTTAATCTCTCTACTAGTGAGTGTGTGTATGTGCGTGTGTGTGTGTGTACCCATATGTGCACTCACACAAATGTTTACACATGTACACATCTGGAAGGAGACAGGGAGAGAAAGAGAGAGAGAGACAGAAAGAGAGAGCTTCTTATGCAGGGTTGAAAGAAAAGAAATGAAAAGGATAATGGAGAAAAAGAGGAATAGAGACAAGGAATGGAGAGAAAATAATTTTTCACTGGCACACTAGAAAACTAGCTAACTGAGAGGTAACATCTGATAGATACCATGTAGTTTTTTCAATGTTCCTATGAAAGGTATATACTGTGTCATACTGTTTCACTTTTAAAATTAATCCTTCCAAATTGTTCTTTAAAATATTTTCACTAAGGGCTATTACATATGTATTAATAAAAGGGTTAATATTGACAATAACATTAGCTTTTAAATGTAAGAAAGGAAATATTGCTTACTCTAATTTTCATATTATGTTCTCCATTCCAAGTTTTACAACAATTTTGTTTAAATACATTTATTAAGCATTTATCTCATCTCTGGTTATTTTTAGAGACATGATATTGAATTAATAAAAACAGAAAGGGTTATGGCTACAATTTGGGAGTGACATTAAATATATTGCTTGTCAACAGCTTTAAAATTTTTCTTTCCAGTCTATTACAATGTTAATTAAGTTTTAGCTTAAACTAGAAGAATTGGTATATGTGTCAGTACTAAATTAATAATGCTGTTTAGTACCCACTAAATCAACATGGCTGAATTCTAACAATTTTTCAATGAAAAAGAAAGATTTATTTTAACGTATGCAATGTTGAGTAGTATATTAGACTCATTTAGTTATGGTATTATATGATATAAATTATAATTACAATTCAGACATTTTTATTAATTGGATTGTTCTTGGCAAATTAAACCCAATATTTCTATTATCTCTATTCATATCAAAATACTACATATATACAGAATTTATTAGAATTCATATAAAAGAATCAGTATTGTTTTCCAATAAGAAGTCACTTCAGCACCTCACATGTGTAAATACAAAATAAATACAGCAATTTGAATGTATCTTTGCACCAGGCTATATATTATGCTTCTTGACTTTGCCCAAAGCCATGCACATTTGGCCACGCCAATATTTAGGTAGCAGTTTACAGAAGGAATTCAGAAAATACTACTGGCAGTATGGTTGTTTTCTACAAACAAAAAATGAAGTGTGAATTTGTAAAGAATTGTGTCTTCCAAAGGGAAAGTAAAACTGTAAATAATGCAAATTGGCAGGATTATAGAATATAATGATTCCAAAGAATATTCTGAGTTATAATTGGAAATCGTATTGAAGGAAACAGGTTACTCTATTTTATGTGTTGCTAAGCATTGAATATGTAGCTTGCTAAGGAATTCAACTATACCAGAGAAAATGAAAAATACACTGCAATATTATACTCATTTAAGAACCATTATTATATAACAGGGTATATTATACAGCAGTTGAGGAATAATATTTTCTGATGTTTTTAAATTCTTAGGAAAATATAAAGTGTCTCTAATACCATGGGTTATTTGACTTTATGATTGCACTGGATTTAAGAACATATTCAGTATGTTTAGATATGAGGATATCCAAATAGAACCTATAACTTCAATATTCTGGCAACCTATAGGATAGATTGCAGCTGAAACTAAAACAAATGGAAGACTTCAGTTGTTTAGGAAACAACAGAAATAGTTAAAGGGTGGGGATAAGTCTATTAAGAGGCTAGAAAAGTAAGGTTTCCGTAACTAAACATGCTTATTTTAAAAAATGAGGATTACTCTTTGCTTCCATAAGGAAATTTGGAAATTTGCAGCACGGAGAAACATTCTAAATTTACAAAAAGTAATTTTCAGTGTCCTCTTATGAATGAGGGCATCACAATATCATTTCCAAACCAAAATGTAGGCATTTCTGATGTATATGCAAAATTATAAGAATGAGTGACCTTAAGACTAATCAACTTAACAGAATGGGGGGACAGGAAGAATATCACCAACTTTTGAGAGTGAGGAAAAGGCCAAAAAAAGGGAAAAAAGGGGCTTTAACTTTCAGCTAGGGTCCCTGAGGAGTAGATAAAGCATCTCCAGGAAAGTGCCCCTCAAAATGATTTCCAGGGTTGTTGAGATGGAAACTTTTCTAATGGAGGGTTCCAGGAACGACCCCCCACCCCAACCCTTGGACTGTGAGCTCGGCTTTGGAATTTTTTTTCTTTATGTGGTACTTCATTCAACAGAAATGGCTCTGCTCTAAAGGATCTTCACCAGGTATAGATTACTCTAATGTTCTGTGTCAAAAAGTCATGAAAGAAACTGAAACAAGTATGATGAAAACAACAGGAAGTAAAACACGATGTGCAGTGAAGCAGAGAGGAGCAAGGCTGCTATCTCCTATATTTGGAAACAAAAAGAAATGGGGAAAAAAGCTTAGAGTTTACCTTTTTTAGTCATCATTTTTTAAAAAAATCACAGGCTATTTGGTAAAATGTGAGTAATAGTTTGCTATATATAAAAGGTAGTGAAGCCGAATTTTCTCACCAACTCTTGCTGAAATTTTTTCAGGAAATATTGTCTTAGAAATAGAAAAGCAATAAAGCCAATTTCAATGCTGACCAAACTCAGGATCATGTAGTCTCCACTACACTGATGATTTTATGCTATTGGTAGAGTAACCAATACCATTGAATGGCCTTGAGGTTATAGGAGAGAAAGTTTTTGCAACATAATGACTCCAGAATTAGGTTAAATCAAACTATCCATATTTTAGATGGAGAAAAGCAGTCGATATGTGAAAAAGAAGCTGAATAGAGAATATTCATTTTCCATCATTTATATGGTTTCAAAACGGTTAGTGCTATATAAACATAGCACTAATATAAGCTATTTTGAATATTTGCAAACACGCAAATCACAATATTTAATTTCTGAAGTAAACTTCAGAACATTGAAAGATCAAAACTTTCAATATGTTTTCATGTTGACCATGTCTGTTGAGTTAAAATCCACTTAACCACAATTCCAATTAATTGATTGAGTATATTTACAGAAATTGATCAATTAATTACTTCATATAGATGAATGAGCATCAGAGATGTGATATTTTTTATCTGATGTTTGCTGTTTTTTCCATTAAAGTTAGCATAACATAATATCTATTTATGTAAAAAGTGAAACAATGTGTGCCTCTTATCTCCTAGATACCCCCTAGTCCTTTGTGTAATGTTATATAGTTGTATCTTCTGAAAGTCCGGGACCGTAGAGCTGCTCTCAGTGTTTCAGACCTCAATCTGCCTCATCTTGGTCTCCTTAGAAGTACTAACAAAACTGGGTACTGCATAAAATCTCTATCTCATTGAGTTTGATTAGAGAATGCAATTCTCTAATAAGCAATGCTTTTTTGAGCATTCTGGTAAATTTCTACACATACGCAAGCCATTTGCTAGTACATACAGTAGAGAGAAACTGCCAGTTTTCCCCCTGTATGCCTGTGCCTTCCTTCATCTTCTTTATCCATAGGGATCTAACTACCATGCAGAAGCTGATGCATGCCTTTGCCTGCAGACTTTCTCCGGCTTCTGAAGCATGCTCTGTCTCTCAGCAGGTCAGAAGTCCTGGGCAACTAATGGCGGTGGGAAACAGAACCCAACGACTGATGGAAGTTGGTGCATTCATATATCCTGTTGCTTCGCTCTCCCCCACCTGACATGGAATAACTTCAGAGCATGTTGTACCTCACAGGGCTGACCAGTATGATAAGGCTCCAGCTGCCCACAGGGATAACTTGCTTTATAACCGACTTTCTATTTGCTTTCTTCCCTTCTCTGTCTCAGTCTCACACTTTTTTATTGGTATCTCCTGAAATCCTTGACAGAATCAGCTTCTCGAGGCAGCTAAACTAAGACATAAGATATTATTTGTTTCCCAATTATTCCAAGTACTAGCTGCTTTGGGTGTTCCAGACTTATGCTTTTATATCAAATTCAGTCCTCCCTTTGAATCAACTCAAGGCCTCTTCTGTTGCCCAGTATGCAAATGTTAATCCCCAAGGCTCTAATTTCTAATTGCCTTATATTGGCAATAAAGTCCAGGGAAAAACCCTGGTTTCATTTTTAACCACTCTTGTGTTATTGTAACACTCTTTATTTTATCTCACACTAAGAATTTTCTAATTTTTTTCTTCTGAGCTCAGCAACGTATTTATTATTATTATGAATTATTTTTCATCTGGATGTATAATAATGAAAGGTAATTTCAGAATATCTAGGCTGCCTTGGTATTAGAAGGGGAAAAAAATCCCCTTGCTCCTTTGCCAGACTTTCTGAGAGAATCCTTTAGCTTAATCACCAGACACAAGAATTTGTTCTTCAGTTGCCTTCATTCTTCTTTTCAGCCCATCTGCTTCAAATTTTATAGCCTATTTTTAATTTCCAAGATTTTGTATTTGTTTTTTTATTATACCAATCTTTTGTTTTATGGCTTTAGTATCCTCCCAAGTCACTTTAAGTTAATTATATTAAATTCAAAGTATTTTTGAATTTCCCATATTTATTATTATTATTATTTTATTTTATCATTAATTTTATTTTTATTTACTTCTTTTTCATATGTCATACTCCATTGAGGAGTACATGAAATAATTTTTAAAAATATTTTATTTCATTATTTGAGAGAAAGAGTGAGTGGGAGGGAGAGGGCCAGAGAATCTATATCAGACCACGCTGAGCTCAGAGCCCCACGTGGGGCTCAATCCCACTACTGCAAGATCATGACCCGAGCCAAAATCAAGAGGCCATCTATTAACTGACTGAGCCACCCAGGTGCCCCCATGAAATAAATTTTTAAAAATAAAAAATTTGATTCTTTAAAATAAAATTTTAAATTAAATACAAAAAAGCATCTTGCAGGTTAGATATTTTCTTCTGGGTAAATTTTCAGTGCTCCCATTTCTGCCCAACCTCCTCTTTAGGTTGATAAAGAATTGAGTGTGGGTATAAGCATTTCTGTAGCAGCAGCAAAGAAAGGAGCATTGGCAATCACACTGTCTTGTGCCTCCAATCATGCGTCTTTTTGGTCTCTGGACTTGTCATAAGTCATAACTGGAATTCGGTTTCTGGAGATTGTCATCCTCAATGTTTACTTCCACTTGTAAATCAGTGAATGATGTGGTCTGTTTATTGTGACCACAGTCCTTTGCTGGCCGTTTGTTCTCTCATTACCTACCTGTTTTCTCACCTGGGCCTGTGACTACCTCTGGATCCCTTGAATACAGCGTGTAGAAAGGAAAGAACCAGAAACACACCTAAGGTTCATCTATAGACACTTTCCTCTCTTACCGATGTGTTATTTACAGTCATGTTTGCATGGGGCACCTTTCCATTATGGCCTATTTTCAGGTCACTGAAACTACAGATGTGATAGATGAATGATAGATCATTTAAGAATGGCTTCTCTTCAAACCTAAATAAAGATCATGCTTTCCAACTCTGGTATTTTTACCTGGAGAGAGAAATTCAGAACATAACATTTGGAGCTTCCCATTTCTCCTACCTAATTGATTCTCATACCACAATACATAAAATAATGGGGGACATTTTCTCCCACACCCAGAAGACAGTACCTCCTTACATCACACTCTGAAAAGTCTCCTTAGTTAGTTTTTAGTCACTGAATGATCAAGTGGACCCATCTTATTTTCTGGCATGAGCCAATTAGGGACTTAATGTTCTTCTAAATAGAAATGTTAGCTTCCCACTCCAAAACATAATTCCCATTAAAGATTTATTTAAAAAAATGTTTAGCAATCGGTCACTGTATTCCAAAAGTACTTTATTTCCAAAAGCACTATTAAAGAAGGCTGAAGAAGCAGGTAAAATGCCATTACTCATATCCCTTGAAAGAGTTGCTAGATTAATCAAACAAAAAATACAGGATCTTCTCAATTAGAGAAATAAAGGTTTATATCTTAATATTGCCTCATGCTTTATAACATACCATGTAAACTTATAAACTGTTATTATTTTAGAAGCTAGTTTGGCTCAAGAAAAACAGCAACAACAACAACAAAAAAGAAGTTTCTGGTTCTAATCTGGCTCTGCTATTACCTAACTGTATAATATTTTACTAGACTCCTTTCTTCTATGATTCAGTTTCTTCACCTTTAATTAAAAGATTGTAACCATATAGTTTGTAAGGTTTTTTTCTAAGTTCCCTTATATCCTTAAAACACTATGATTCAGCCAATCACTGGAAATTGCCTGGGATGCCGAATATAGAGGCGTTTTGAGGAGCCAAATATAAAAACAGAATTTAGACCAAGGTTATAGGAAAACAAGGGGAATGTGCCATCAACCTTTCCACCCTTCCCTTCAATTGCCCTTTGAACAGCACAGTTGCTTTTCAGTCTTCCCTTTGGACCAACCCAAACTTTTGAACAGCCTTGACCAGAATTACTTATTATGTCTTTCATTGGATGCTCTCATTTACATTCTCTAAAATGGCCCCAAAAGAATGTGTCAAAGAGTATATTTAATATTATACTAAAATGCTTTATCAGGCACATTAGGAAATGATACTAATGGCACTTCTCCAGAGAGCTGGAGACGTGTTAATGGACCAGCGCTTGTCGCCGTTTTGGCAAAGTCTAAAATAGTTTCTAAAGGTCTTTTTTACAACAAAATATGTTCTTAGAATTTTTCACAAGACTGCATTTCTTTTTTAATGTGTCTCATGTTCTCTGTTTTGTGGAATATCCATCATGCTAAAGTTGTATAAAAATAAAACATTTACATAATATTAAGTCTGTAAAAAAATGTCTTGTCAGAAACTTAATTTGTCTTAAACGACAACACCTGATCTAACTTAAAAAAAAAAATCAGAGGCATATCACATAATAAATCCCGAAAAGAGTTATTGAATTATAATGTCACATAAATCCCTGTGCCCTAATAAAGTGTCTGCTTTGTAAAATCATACACTGGTGAATTGGGGACCTAATGTTTGGAAGTGAAGAAAGAAAAAAAAGTAGACTTTTGCAGCTTTCATTTGCCATCAATTATACTTGCATAAATCTGTTGGCATTTCAGAATGTGATGCATCAGGTCAGCACTTGTCAGGTGAGTAAAGTGCTCCCACAGTGCAAATTAGAGTTTTGGAAGCAGGTCTTCTCTTTCAGTCCATTGGGGCATCATTTAGCACACTGAAGTGGCAGTTTATTAAATAGTACCCCTGTGGCCTGAAAGAAAGAAACTTCCTCTCAAATTTCATATACTATTTCCAGGGACTAGAGAGATTGTATGTTAAGACTTGGTTCATTATAGTTACTTCTACTGAATAGATCAAGATATTATAAAATATCTAAGTAATTATTGCCTATAAATTGTAAACAATTATGTAAACTCTTTGGTTGGTAATTATTTTAAAGTCCTTTATTTATTGTACAGTTCCTTAGTATAGCAAGTCAATACTAAGTAATTAATCGGCTTTTTAAAAGATGACTCAGGAATTCATGAAAAACTTGGATTCATATTGGGTTATGGTGTCATTCTAATTGTAAAGTACTAAATCATTTCTCAATTTCATTTTAAAGATGACACATGCCATCTTCATTAAGATATATAGTTGGAAGAAGGCATTGTAAGTTGAAACAAATTTTCTAATTACATTATAATAAAAGATTGACTTCCTGAAAGAGTGTCCAGGATCTAACATTTTAGATAGAATTAGTAAAGCCATATTTAATTGATGAATGTGATATAGCTTAACAATATACAGTCATAACTTACAAAGGTTTGTAAAAGTCGTTTGAGCAGACTAAAATCACATGAAATATTATTTAATAATAGAACATATTGTTGAGTGGACAGGGAGTGAATTCAGAAAAGGAACCTTATGTATAACAGAAGGAAAAGAAATCAAGTTTGTTAGTGGAAATAAAAAGCTAATTCTCTTTTTTTCTTACTGAGAGAGAGAAACACAGAAAGAATCTGACTACTATATTTCCCCCTAAAAAACCCAGTGGTGTTTTTTTCCAAGTAAGTTTAAAAATCAACAGATGTCACATGGTGCAACTAATGATCTTGGGTGCTCTGAATATAGTTTTGCTTTGAAGTTTCCTTGAAATTCATAGATGGAAAACAATGCAAAAATAAACTAAGTACTGAAAATAAGTATGTGTCTATCACAAAAGATAGTACTTCCTTAAAAATGAATGGTTGAACTTGAGCCCAGATCTTGCTGAAAGCTTTGTTTTTGTTTTTGATTTGTTTTAAGTTTAATGTGTTTTATATTTGCTATTTTTGCTGTTGATTTCAAATTGTATTGCATGATGATACAAAAATGTGCCCTATGTTACATAGGGGGTATTCAAATATGTGGAGATTTTTGAGGCCTAGTAAGTAAACTTGAAAACAACATTTAATCATTATGATAAATCGCCGTGTGTATGTGGAGGGGAGAGGGAGCTAATTACACAGAATCATGAGTTTATGGAATATTAGAGGTAGAAGTAGTTTAGGGATCAGTGGGCTCATTCTCCTTATTTTGCAGATGAGATAAGCAAGCCTGAAAGTGACTCAGGATTAATGAGTTTGAGAGGGAAGACTGATCTACAAGTCACCTGAAGTCCAGGCTAGTGTTTTCAGTACATCTCCCTGGGTCATAAACTCTAATTGCAGAAGTGTTTGCAGAATACAAGAGCTCATAAAAAAATCTTCATAAAAATTTTAGCATGTATATATAGTGTAACTTAGTTGGCCACTGATACTTTTTTAGCACATTTTTAGATTGTCATCACTTGAAAGTACGTGATCCCACCAGTTGATTACTTAGCTTATATAGTGAAATTGGGAAAAATAATCAAAGAGAATGTATTGGTATAATTGCTCAATCATGACCCATGACATAATGAAGTATTTTTTTGTATTACTGATTTCAAAGTGCTTTTAAGTCCTTGAGGAAATATAGAATTATTGTAAATATTGTAAAATGTGCCTTACTCAAAGAAGGGATGCTGGATATATAAGTACTGTAATGAGTCTGTGTATAGACAGTGAAATTACTTTCACAAGTTAACATTATGAGTTATGTTAACATATATGCAAATACATGTGCATAACACACATATACACACACACATATACGCGCACACATAATTTGTCTTGAATGGGTTGTGAAATACTGACTTGTATCACTGCCATATCCTATGCTGTGAGAATTCGCTCTGCTGTTTTAATTTTAATAACATTGTCTTATTTCCACTTTTCAACATCCATTATACTTTGTATCTCTTTGTTTGTTTTTAGGCAGCGATTTCTGGCTTGCATTCTAATTATTTGTAAATATCGTTTAAAAGAGCGTGGTTGTCGTAAGAAGAGTTTTCGATTGGGAGGCATAAAATTTGAATTTGAAGTCAGGATCTTCCCATTTTTGACCAGAAATCATCACTTAACTGTTTAAAACTTATTCTTTTATTTGAAATAAGTTATTGAAATACCAGTCTATACTTTATGCACCTTGTCACATTCTTGTCACATCTTTACCAGGTGCAATTTCCATACTCCCAATTAGACTATAACTCACTCAAAATCAAAAGCAATTTTACAGTGTTTCTGGCTCAACCAGAGTATCTAGCCCACAATTAGAATCAAATATTTATGAACCAGATCTGAATAGCTGAATATTGTTTTGAAAAGTATACAACACTGAACTCATCAAGGTATTTCCATTTTGTCCTAACTACTCCTTTTTTTTTTTATTTTTAAGATTTTTTTATTTATTTATGTGACAGAGAGACAGCCAGCGAGAGAGGGAACACAGCAGTGGAGTGGGGGAGGAAGAAGCCGACTCATAGCGGAGGAGCCCGATGTGGGACTCGATCCCATAACGCCAGGATCACACCCTGAGCCGAAGGCAGACGCTTAATGACTGTGCCACCCAGGCGCCCCAGCAAAGTATATTTTTAAGAGTGAGCTTTTATAATTCTAGCACTTAGGTCCCTAGATGATTCCAAGAGTTTAATATAAAATAAACCTATTAACTCAATATACCTCCTCAATAGTTCTCTTTTAAGTAATCTAGCTCTTATTAACGTCATTTTACTAGAGAAAAATCTGCCACCAACAGGTACAACCCATACCCAAAGTGATGAACACCCGCAACCTAAATTGGAAGCCAGGTTTTATGACTCCTACCTTGGATTCTTTTCTGTATATTCCCCCACAGAAAATATGCACTGCCCATATTTGCTTCTCTGAAATTCCATCCTTAGGAGATGCACTATGTTGACTCCTAGGTCAAAAATAACTTCATTATTACCATTTTTAATGTTAAATATGAGGATCAAATAATTTTCCTTCCACGTATAGCTAAACGTGTGTCAAAACGATCTTTGCTCTCGTTTAGACTATTCTTGCCACTCTTCTCCCTCAGTTCCCATGACACCTGTAAATCGATTTCACATGCTACAAGTAGAAAATACATTTTAGTATCCAATTGCTACCTTTTGTTTCGATTCAGGATTTGTATAGTTGAGTATTCAGGTAGCAGCTGTCCCTTGGTATTTCCAGGTACTAAATATGAAGAGAATAGACACGATTTTACATGATTGTTGTATTCAAGAATTGATGTCATTTACATATGTCACAAATACTGTATGTTTAAATCCCTACTCTACTACAAGTCTTGTGTTCTGATGCTTTTGCCTTTTTGATATGTCAGTAATTTCAAATTCGGTTCCGCCTCAAAAGGAGCGCAGAAACTCATCTACCTCCCCCCGTACCCCTCCTAAATACATTTACTTCCCTGAATATGCTAAACTGGACCTTAAATTTGCTGCCTGTGTATATGAGAATGAAAACCAGATGTCCATTGATAATGGTATTGCTGAGGCTGACACTTTGTTAAATGAAAATTCTTGCAGGGTTGCTGAGGAAGCAGAAAATTTAATGTCTCTTATTTGAATGAGTTTTACCTTTTTGTCTGGAAATTCTGTAGAGCTGAGTAGAGTCACAGAGACGTAAGTATTCCCAGGTCCAGGAAGACTATAAACAGTTGCCTAACAGTATCGACAATTATTATTCTGACATGGAGCTATAGAAATTTTAATTCTCTGGGACTATAGGCAAAGGCTATGTAACAAGTTAGACCAACTTCAGGAAGAACATGGGGCATGTTCTACTTTCTTTTAACCGTTGGTTTAGATTTTATTTTTTTAAAAAGTAGTTAAAACATACATTCAAAATGCTTTATAAACACTGTGAGATATCTGGTATGCTGAACCATTCTGACCTTTTTAAAATTCTTTATCTCAGTTGGCCAGTCATTTTAGTCTCTGCAACAGGTTACTGTACTTTTTAATAGGAAGAGAAAGGAATGGTCAACTCTTTCAAAATCTTGCTTAGAATACTGAAAAGGTCAACAAACTACAGCAGAGGAATGTAAAAATGAGACAATTGAAATCTGATACCTCGTTTTTGTGACGGAGATTTTTGCAAGAATTGAAAATGTCACAACATGAAGTCAATTTTCAGGAAAAGACTGGGACACGGCAAACGCCGAACCCATCTCACCACACCATTAGCCTGTGATCTCAACTTTCTGATTAAAGAACTCCCTGCCAAAAAAAGAAGAAAGAAAGAAAGAAAGAAAGAAAGAAAGAAAGAAAGAAAGAAAGACCCCCAAAAAACAAAAAACAAAACAGCTTTTCTCTTTTTGTCTTTTGTTATTTTTATCAAAGATACATTCTATGAGAATATAGAAGAGAAAGGAACAAAATTCAATAGTTCTCAAGCAACAAAGGTTTTATTCCCTTAGGAGACATCTGGCATCTGGTGATGTCCAGAGATATTTTTGATTGTCCTGACTAGTGTGGAGGGCCTATTGGCATCTAGTGAGTAGAGGTCAGGTATGCTGCTAAACATCTTACAATGTACAAGGTAGTCCCTACAATAAAGAGTCAACCGTGATGCTATTGAAAAGCCTGCAGGTAGAATAATGTATAGCTTAATAATAGTTCCATCGGTTGCATTGCCCTTCATCGTTACATTAAGTTTTTACCTAACAAAGTCCTTTGTAGACAGTTGCTGCATAATAAGTGTCTATTGCTGCTGGTGGTGCTGTTTTTATATAACAATGGAAAATGCATATAATAAGAAGACACATTAAGGCTTTATAAACCAAGTATCGTGTATTGTGTTTGAAACAGCTCCCCTCCCAAATAGGTAAGGTAAAATACTTAGTAATTCATGCAAGAGGACAAAAAGTATCAGGTAGCATCAGTGTAAATAGAGTTCAAGTGGAAAACCGAAAAGAAAAAGAGAACAAACTAGACACAATAGATATAAAGCACTTACTAAATGCCAGGCTATACAGTTTATGACGCCTTCAGTCTATAGTCCTACTGCTACCAAACTCAACTTCCCAAAAGGGAGAATTGATCATGCTACCTTTTGGCTCTCAGATCTTTCAGCGGCTTGACATGGCCCAGAGGAGAGGTCAGAAAACTTTTCAAACTTTAAAAACGTGGGTAGTAAATATTTTCAGCCTTGCAGGACATGCGATCTCTGAGGCAACTACTCCAGTCTGCAGCGGTAGCATAAAAAGTCATGACAATATGTAAACAAATGGTATGACTGTGTCCCAATAAATCTTTCCTTATAAAGAGAGGTGAAGCTATATTTGACATAAGGGCCAAAGCTGGATGCAACCCTGAGTTAAAATCCAAAATCCTTTCTATGACATACATTTTGCCCTTTTCAATTCTCGAGCGTCATCTCAAATGCTTTTTTTGCTCCAGCCTGTGCTCCAGGAATACAGAACTGTTAATAGTTCTTTGAACACATCAGGTTGTTTTGTGCTTTGTGACCTTGCAGTGTTCTATCACCTGGTAATGGCTTCCAGGTGTTTAGTAAAAGCTATTCCTATTAAACCTCAGATGAAGCAACACCTTAAAAACCTTTTCATCCCTCCTTCCTTGCCTCATCTTCATAGGCTAGCTCTCACTCCTCTGTGCCTCAGTGTACCCTGCGTGCACTGCTATTCATCAATTTTAAATACATAACTGAAATTTATTAACATATCTCTCCCTCACTAGAAATGGAAAAGAGTATAACTAACTATAATATAACCCCTTGTCTGAACATCATAGAGGTCTAATAATTGCTTTTTGAACAGAATCCCTTTGGTCCAATTCAAATGTGAAAACATTTTTTTCTGCCAAAATAGAGTCTATTGAGCTTTATAATATGTAACCGTATATAAAAGAGGGCACCCCTTAAAGTATATCATAAAACTAATATATGTAAATCATGATTAGTCACAAGATAAACATTTCAGCTTTAAGAAAATCAATGTGTTATTAAAAATATAGAAATCAAAGAGACACAGCAAATGAAGACCATGGAAACACATTTTAGAAATCTTAAACAAATAATTAAAATACAAGAAAAACAAAATTCAGATGGAATTAGAGATTAAGGAGGGGAAGGAAAACAGCAAAATTAACCATCATTCTGTGATAATACTCAAGGTTCCAGGTCTATCTTTGAAAGTAAAGTAGCAACATTTTGTTTACTGTTGCCATCCCTTTGTCTCATTAGCAACTTACAAAGCAGTCTGTTCAACCTAGCAGTAAACTGTCACTTTTGTAGCCCCAGAAATATTCTAAGTCTCGTACCATCAAAGAGCGGATTCTTTTGAATATTCCTTTTCTCAACATTCTTGAGATTTTGAGATTTTTATCACACTGCTTCAGATTCTCGAGCAGTGATCTATCAGGCCTGAAATTAAAGCACCCCCCAAGGTGGAAATCTTACCCCTCCATTTATTTTAATTGTGCATTCAGGTTGCGCATTCTGGTTTCATTTGTTTGTTTGTTTGTTTGTTTGTTTGTTTGTTTGAATTGAAACACATCAATATTGGTAATGTTTTAAATGGCATGGTTAGAATATAGCCTTGGAGTAAAGAGCCATAATCTTCCTATGCCTGACTTCAAACCATTTAGCAAACGAATGGCTGTTCAGGGAAGAGCTTAAAATTGATGAAGGCAGTACAGGGACTGACTAAAAAAAGAAGTTTGTTGGAGGTAAATGTGTAACTCTTGGGAAAGTAAGAAATAAAAGAAGAAAACATCAGACGACCAAATGTTTCAAAGTGCAACACTCACAGGAGATGAGAAATCATTTAGTGATATGTTCAGATTTGGTGTAAGTGTGAGAAATGAAATGAAGTCAGAGAAAAGACAATTTGGATGGAATTCATGAAAAACTTCCTGACAGTGAAAACTGCTGGATTATGGAATTATCCCTCGAGGGAAGTGGTCAAAGTCACATCACTTGAATGGTTGTAATCAAGAGAGACAAAACACCACTGAAAGTTATTTATTTGTTGATTCTGCATAGCAACTGCTAAAGTCCCTATGGGAAGTGTTCCATCACATAGATGAGATTTCTGAGGCTCTCCTCAGTTGTTCTGTGTTTCTGTTTTCCAAATTTTATATACAAATAACAACAACAACAAAAACTCAATGTGTTTTATATCCTACTTCCTATGTAGTTATATTTCTTAAATAACATAAGTCATCCCAGATAAAATGTATTTGGGCATTCTATAAATGCCATGCTCTTCATTTTGTTCCATTCTATGTGGGGGAAAAAGAGAATTTGGTATCATAGTACCTGGGGTTTTTATCCTTGCTTCAATACATGTTTGTATATACCCAAGCCACTGAATCTCTCTGAGGCTTAGGTTCTGCATTCATAATATGGTGATCAAGATGATACAATTTTTGTAAGGGTTGGATGAACCCCAAGGCAGTATACAAACAGCATTTGGTAAAGGTTAAATGCGTATTGTAGTTAACACTGTTTTTATCTTCACAGTTGAGATTACTATCTCATTCTAATTGATTATATACTTAAGTTTCTCTTTTCCGATAGTAGTAACGACTTACACGAATATAGAGCACTCTATCTCATAGTCCTATGCCTTAGCCATAGGAAGAGGAGAAGGTATTGACAATAAAACTTAGTGAAACTCATTCAGAATTGGCTCACAGCTTTAGTGCCTACAGCAGCAGAGCTTTCTGGGTGAGTTGCTTAGCTGTAGATACGTGTGCATATTTATGTGTGAGTATGCAAATACTTGCATACCTCCCAGCCTCCGATAACTTCATAAACCACTGGATCACATAGAAGATTTGGAACTGTGTTTGGCAAGTCTTCTCAATTTACTGATGGGTCAACCTACTTGGAGATTATTCTGAACATTCCCTTCTTATCATGTTCTACCTGGAGCAGCAGTGAATCTTCAGCACAGATAGGACAGGCTGTTTCTCAAAAATGGCAGGGAAAAAAAAAACATGCCTTAAGTTCATACATATTATTGAATGCCTCATAATGCTACTATAAAACTCCGCAAACCTATTTGGGGTGATTCTAAAGCGAGAGCCAAGTGCAGACCAACAGGAACTGTGATAACAGCATCATTTGGCTAATGTGCTGTTTATGTATACAAAATGCTTTGCAAATGGTAAGGGGAAAATCACCAGCAGAATAGTTTCTAAAAGCATCTTAGTTTTCTAAAGCCATACTTATCTAAAATTGTAACAAAGAACAGCAGGAGGTGTGTGACAATGAAGCCAGTACAAAATGAACGAAGTTTCAGCCAAATGTCAAAATATAAGGAAGGAATTTCTGAGGCAAAAGAAAAAAAATTGTATTGGGAAATGGGAATACAGTAGTTTTATAGAGATTTGGAACTTTAAATTATTCAGAACTGGTACAATCAAAACTAAAGCACGTGCATGTGTACCATCTGCTTGCCTCCAAAGAGAAGTCTTTGGAGAATTAATTTCAGCTGCCAGAGTTGCAGGAAAGGAAACTGGTCTCTAGTTTATCCGAATCATTACTTGAAAACAGGAACTCAAGAACAGAGAAGAGACTCGGGCCGTCTGGCTCCGTCTCCATGGAGAGATATTCCCTAGAGATTTCAGCAGTTACAAAAAATATGAAGATAGGTACAGAGAAAAGAGGCACAGCCTGTAACGTCAAATTAAGGATAAGAGAAGTGAAGTGTTTTTTGATTCAAAACATGTTTTAGAGTAGTTGTTAGTACTTAAATAAAGATTTAACTGTCTCATGAATATTTTTTTCTAGACGTAAACTATATTTTCTAGTAATGTTAAAACCTGGTTTCTCGAGTCATGCTTAGGCCAGATATTTACTTTTGTTTCTCTTCTACTAACAGGAATGTAGAATCAAGCATTTTCTGGCCAAACTGGAAAATGGAGAATCGATACTCCTGCAAGTTAAGTCCTGGGTTCTAGTGAGTCTTTAATTTCATAGCATTAATTCTACCAGTTTTGCCACTAATGATCATGTCTACACATGTAGTCTTCCCTTACAGAATAAACCAGTCAACAAATATTTATAGTGTTTCTACAAGTAAAAGAATATCAAGAAGCGGGGCGCCTGCGTGGTGCAGTTGGTTAAGTGTCTGTTTTCGGCTCAGGTCATGATCCCAGGGTCCTGAGATAAAGCCCCATGTTGGGCTCCCTGCTCAGCGGGGAGTCTGCTTCTCCGTCTCCATCAGCCCCCACCTGCTCATGCTCTCTCTCTCTCTCAAATAAAGAAAATCTTTAAAATAAAGAATATCTAGAAGCATAATTTATAATCTGTGATTTTAAAGATTTAAAAATTTAAATAGTAGTAAGAGAACACTCACTTTTAAGACTTAAATAACTCTGCAAGAGATTAATAGCAATTCAAAATAAAAGATGTTCAACATCACCAATCATCAGGGAAATGCAAATCAAAACCACAATGAGATATCACCCTACATCTGTTAGAATGGCTAAAATCAAAGAGACAAGAAATTGTCTCACCAAAGTGTTGGTGAGGCTGTAGAGTAAAAGGAACCCTCATGCACTGGTGGTGAGAATGCAAACTGGTACAGCCACTGTGGAAAACAGTATGGAGGTTCTTCAAAAAATTAAAAATAGGAATACCATATGATCCAATAATTTCACCACTGGGTATTTACCCAAGGAAAATGAAAACACTAATTAAAAAAGAAATATACATTCCTATTTTATTGCCACATTATTTACAATAGCTGAGATACAGAAATAACCTAAGTGTTCATCAATAGATGAATGGATGAGGAACATGTGACCCCCCACACACACTCTGGAATATTACACGACCATGAAAAAACATAAGATTTTGCCATTTGAGACAACATGGATGGACCTAGAAGCTATTATGCTAATAGAGAAAGACAAACACCATATGATTTCACTCATAAGTGGAATCTTAAAAAAAAAAAAACAAAAACACCCAAAATACAAACAGAAAATAAATGAATAAACAAAGAGCAGAATCAGACCTATAAATGCACAGAACAAACTGATGGTTGCTAGGGGGAGGGGGTTGGAGATGGGCAAAATGAATGAAGGAGAGTGGGAGGTACAGGTTTTAGTTATGGAATGAATAAGTCTCCAGAACAAACAACACATCACAAGGAATATAGTTGATGATACTGTGATAATGTCGTATGGGGACAGATGTAAGTGTAGCTGCACTTGTGGTGAGCATAGCATAATGTATAAACTTGTTGAATCACTATGTTGTACACCTGAAACTAACGTAACATTGTGTGCCCACTATACCCGGATAAAAAAATAGCAATTCAAACTACATCAAAAGATATCATAAAACTAAATACCAGGCAAATCTACACATTATGGGTATTGTATATTCAAAGAAAAGATAAAATCATGTCAGTTTTAGTAGATAAGAAAGAATGCCTAGAGATCAAATTAGAACTGAGTTAGTGAAAAAGATTTCAGCAGTGAAAATACATTTTGGGGCATCAAAAGATGGGAAAAGGATTAGCTTATTTCACTGAGGAATATGGTGGAGAAATAAAATAAATGGATGGATGGATAAATGTAGATAAATAATAGTTTTTCAAGTCCTCCAGTTTCTTTAGGTAAGGCATGTAAATATTGAATAAAATTTATCTTTGAGAATCCAGAATATTCAGGATTTTTGTGGGACATATAATTAGCAAATAGCCATATCAAACACACACTCATGCAGGTCTTGTGCAAGAACAGTACTGAAAAGTAAATTCACTTACGAATGAGCGTAGTCACTAAAATATCAGTTCAAGCAAATTGAAATATTAAACACTAAATTATACATAAAACTATATCCAACTTAAGTAACAGAGACTCAGTTGGGTGCATAAAAACCAGCTTCTGAGCCCACTAAATAATATAATTAGCATATAAGGTTTGTTTCTTGTTTTGTTTTGTTTCCCATTCTCCTTCAGTTGGGAAATTTATATTTGGGAAAACATATTAAAAGGATGTGCTTAGTAGTAAAAACAGTGCTCACATATTAATGTTTATATATAACTATCCTCTGCTTTTCTCAAAAGTTTGCTTTATGCCATTTCACCTTTATGAAAGACCTACATTAGGACCTGTTTTCTCTATCGGAAAGAAATTCAAAAAGGATTGTCACTCAAACAAAAGAGGCAAACGTGGAAACAATGTTCAGTGTGTGTTTGCCGCAAGCTGTTATAGAGGCAGTGGGCACCCCCAAGCAGTGAGAGTGGCCCCGCCAAGCTCCATCCTGGGAACTACATTCAGCATGTCAGCATCAAATCGCCATAGCTATCAGCTGTGTCTGTGAGCGTCCGTGCTTCATCCTGATTTATTATGTGCATCCATTAACAAGATGTGTCCTAAAGTGTTAGGAAAGTCCAACAGAGGTAATTTTTTATTGGGGGTGGGGTAGTTCTGGGAATGCTCAAAAATTTTCCATATAAATTAGTGGTAAGTGCTTCTTCCCTTTACCCCATTTCAGCTCAAAGTTTCATAAGAATGTTCCACTTTCAGAGAGTAGGAGAAACCAGTATTGAGCAACAAATATGCTTTAGGCATTATACAAAATCCCTGATATGCATTATCTCATTCCACAACTGCACCATGAGTTGTATATATTTTTATATGAGGAAATGAGGCGTAGAGGGATGTAAGTAGAAAGGTAAAATATTAACACTGAATCTTCATTATTCATTTGGCTAAGTAGCTTAAGTGTAGATGCTTATCAATGTTTCCCAGTACTTTGACATCACTACACCATAGATCATTGACAAACTGACTCTCAACTATAAAGGATCTTCTCAGAGGTTCAATAATCAATAAATTAGTATCAAAACTAGAATCTGATGGGTTGATAAAAGAGGTAAATTTATTTTATCCTCTGACATAGGGAAAAATAAATCTAATGGTATCAGAAAAATCTAAGCATGTCAATCATGGATTTCATGCGTATGATGATAGGGGGAGATGTGGTCTAGGTCTCTGATTATAAGACCACTTACAACCATCTAGTGTAGCTCGCTCATTTGTAGGTGAGAAAATTAAAAGGCTAGACAATCACAGACACACAGAATCTTCAAGTTCATAATTGTTATCACTCTTAAAATAGATTTTAACAGCATAGTCCTTACGTAAGGTCCCCAAAAGTGATTTAGGGAAGCTTTAGTTATAGACAATTTTAACTAAAAAGTATTTTAGAAAAATTGTCAATATATGAAGCTGAATGTTGCTTACTAACAGTTTTCATACAAAGTTATGGAATTTGAAGTAGGTTTGTTTGTTTTTTTTTTTTAGATGGGATGGTGGTTTTTTTAATTTATTTTGTTTTTGTTTTTCATTTTTTTTAACTTATATATCATACCAATGGTAATGAATACACTAGAAGTGAAAGTACCAGCCCTCCTTCCTACATTCGTAGATGGGGTCTATATCAATATCAGTGTGAAGATTCAGTGTTCGTAAAACACTGTTGGGTCTAGCCATAACTATCTTGAAAGCCATCATGGTAATGAGCGTGATCTTTAAAAAAAATCAGAGTCCTTGAATGTTGTTTTACACATCCTCAACACTCTAACGTATGAATAACATAAAGCATTGCAGAAAGTAACAGTACACGAGGGAAATCTGATTTTGTTCCCAACCCACAGCTCTCCACCTCTTCCACATCACAGGATAACTAAACAAAAAATTTTATTTTTAGTGGCACAAACCAGTTTTTCCATTGGTGAATGTCCAATTCCTACCACCACCTGTGTGTGACAATTATATTACAGGGACTTTAAGCCCAGCAAAAGTCATGGGATTGTAATATAGGCTGGATGTAAAAGAAAATTAGTTGGCTACAGGCAGGAATTCTGACCAGATGGGACAATGGCCTCTTACAATATGGCAACTCCCCTCTGCCTTTTTTCTATCAAAAGGATAGTTATTCCTTACACAAGCCACCACAATGGGAAAACAGAGACAGTAGGTTTGAATCATCTTAAAGCTCTGTGGAAGCCTTCAGAACAATTTTGTTTCTTCAAAGTAAAATAAAAAGTGCCTTTGATTTTCTTAAGCTCCTTCCAGTTTTACAGAAATATTAACATGTAACATTTGCCTTCATTACAGTCATTAGATAAATGCCAACTTAGTGTTAGAAGAAATGCATTTTCAGCTGAAATGGAGCCAAGTTGTCCTAGTTAGTTATGTTAAAGAGAATCAGAAATTAATCAGTCTACTATTAGGGCACAGCTGTTTTTTGAAATGTTTCTTTGATTTTCAAGAGTTTATGTTTTAAAGAGTTATTATTAAACATAATGGTAAGCCTAGAAGTTGAGAGCAAAGCACCCTTTAAGCAAGCTGGCATTCCAGGGGAGCAGAAACAGCTTCTTCTTCCCACTTATGACCTTGGAGCAAGTCCTTTCTCATTGCGAGATATACCAAGTGGAGATGTTATAATATGATGAAGCCTAGAGGAATCAGCTTTATACATTGAGGGAACTCAAAAGTTTGACACTTTTTTTTTAAAGTTCAGAACTACAGAAGAGAATTCTGCACCCCCAAGTTATTAATACAATAACAAAATTCATTAGCTGAATGTGATGACATAGTAATAGTCTTCAAACCAACAATAAATACCTTTTTATAAGCACTGCGTTTAACTTAATAGCCCTTTTAGCTCAAAGGCAAAGGTTTGTGTCATCCTTAACTGAAGCACACTTATATTGTCTCTTGCTGAGCCACTGAGAGCAGGTTAATGCACTGCCACAATAATATATTTTTTAAACGTTTTTTTTTTTTTTCCCTCTCAGACGATTGAGGATAGCATTTGCATCAATGTCATGACACATGGTATAATTGGAGGGTTCTGGACCATGAATGCATATCAAGCTGTTAGACCCTTGATATTTGCTTAAACAGTATGGGTACTGGAAGCACAACAGATGCCCTCATTTCAATGCCAATGCATCACTCCATCCCCTTCAGCTGCCTTTTGTAATTGTCAGTTCAATATCAGAATCAGGGTCAGAAACTGTAGAGTTCATTACAGAGTTCCTTCCTTCTAATAACCTAAGAGTGCAAAGAAGGCATGCCTGAAATGTTTTAATTGTTCCATGTTTAACCTTTCATTTTAACCTAGGTCACTAAGTTTTCACAGCTATACCTATGTCTTTAATATGTATAGTTCAGCATTCACAACTACATCTTACACATTCCTGGAATAGGGGAATTTAAAAAAAATTCATAGCAAGGAGTAAAGGTATAAAAGGAATTAGGTGTTGCCCAAAGGAAAGGCAAATTGTTCTTTTAACCCACAAGCAGGTGTATATAAAAATCCAATAATGATGTTTATGTTTTATAATTAAACCAATAAGTAACTACACACTTTTATCTTCTTAAATAAACGTACCTTTTCCTGTCCTTAATATTTCTGGGTATAGACACTGACAACTAGAACAAGTAATGATAAAATATTTATTGGACAAATAGAACCCATAATTTCCACTACAATAACAAACATCCCTGAGTGTTTACCACGTGTCTGTCCTCGTGTCAAGTGTTTAGATGCATGCTCTCACCTGTATCTCACAATAGGCCAATACAGTTTTAGGACATACTTTGTGGATAAATAAATCGAGGCTCAGAAGTTGGGTTTCAGATTACCAGAGGCTCAGAAGTTGGGTTTCAGATTACCAGAGGCCCAGTAAGCTGGGTTTCAGATTACCAGAGCTAGAATGAGTATCCAAGTCAGCTTCACATAATGTCCATGTTGTTAGTTAATCAATACTGCTTCATGACAAGGACATATGCCCAGACTAGGCATCATGTCACACAGATTCTTAGACCAGACTCAAACTAGTTGTGGGTCTTAGTAAAGTCACTTTCCCTTAGTTCTCAGAATCTACATCACTTTGGTCCTTTCAATTCTAGAATCCCATGTACTATTTTAAACTAAACCAGTCTTGTAAGATCTAATTCACCTATTTTCCTTGTATTCAAAACTATGATTTACTATAAGTCTGGGATTCAATTAAAGAACACTGCACTCCAAGTGATGTATTTCCAGGGCCTACTCAGTGCAATTTGAACATTTCATAAGAAGTCATATAAGCAAACATTTCTGGGTCAGCAGCAGTAGCTGCAAAATCAAATAAGATGCTGAAGTCCATAGAATTCTAAGTGTAAGCATCTAAATGCCAGTTAACAGCTGACTGAGCAAGAATTTCTGAGATTATACTGAAGAATTTAGAAAAAGAATTTTGCTATATGAAAGTGCTTTTGTCTTTTCTTTCCCATCAGGAAAAAAGTGCTCATACCCATACCTAGCTGATATTAGTGTCATAAAGTGAGATATGTTTGTCTGTGAATATTCCTTATCTAAATATATGTATTTAATATTTTGGCTTACAGTTTCCTGGAGAGAAAGGAAGAAACAAGGCAGGATACTGTGAATATTAAATTCTATATTCCTTCTCATATTATTTTAATATTCCATAAATTTTCCTAATAGAGATACAGGTTAAAGCTTTGCATTTAAAGCTCAAATTTTTATGTAGCATTTTAAAATGAGGTTACAAATTCTGCAGTGTGCAAGGAGCACAAAATAAAGGAAAAGCCTATAGGTTTCAAATTTGGGGAAGCAATTTCAAATTTCTGCTGATACTTTTTCCTATAACTATATGATTATCAGTGAAAGTTACTCTTCTTATATTTTCATTAATTTTTAGGAATATTTAACCAATATTTGCCCTCCCTTATCCATTCTATGAATCGCAAAAGAATGAAATATTTTCACTTACTGAATGCATTTTTATATACTATTATCTGGTGGATATTTTATCTTCAGAAGGAAGTTACCTTAAAAAAAAAAAAAAGAAGAGAAAGAGAAAAGAAAAGGTAAATGTGTTTCCACAACAAAATCGAAAAGGGTGAATATATTTTGCTTTGTTTATGGGAGGAGTTATAGGTACCATTTTCATTTTCATCTGAAGTAAGGTCTTAAAAGCACCTTGGATGCTGCTGTCTCTAGACCCGGCCCTCATGGTCTATTTGGAGAAAAGTTACTGGATGCTAACAGAGAGAGGACAGATACCTATTTCAGTATGCACTAGAGCACTGTGGTCAGACATTAGGGACTGTAATAGGCGATCACTCCAAATAAAGGATGGGCCTATGGATTCATTGTAAAATGAGAATGGCACTGTTTGACAGGATATATTGTGAAGAGTAAATGAGTTAATATGTATGAGATTCTAACATGGTGCTGGCATAATAGTGAGTGCTAAACAGAAGGGAGATGTTATTAATAATTAAGGTAGAATTGAAGAAATGAGAAGAGGACCCATGGTGATAAAAGCGGGATTTTAATAAAATCTGGGGATTTAATTTCTAAATAAGAAAAGATACCATCCTTGCCCTTGAGGGATTTATAATTTATTAAATAAGTAAGTAATTAAATACAGAGTGAAAAGGTAAATAACAATATTAAATATGGGGTAATTTGGGACACATCCTCAATCTAGGTTTAGGAAATCAGGAAAATACTCCCCAGAAAATAAAGTCTAACTTCAAAATGGGAGGTTAATTCTACTACATCAGCTTTATACATTTGAGAAAGTTAATTAATTTCTCTAATCTATATGTTTCCGGGGGGGAAAAAAAAAACTACTCTGGATATTTCCTGTAAGTGGAAACACAGTCTTTGTCCTTTATGGCTGGTTTATCTCACTTAGCATAATGTCTTCAAGCTTTATCACTGTTGTAGCATGTATCAAAATGTCTTTCCTTTGCAGAGGAGAAAATATGGCAGAGGAGTAGGGGACCCCATTCTCAGCTGGTCCCCTGAGTCAAGCTGGATATCTACAGACCATCCTGGAAACCAACAGAATCTGCCTGAGACATGGGAAGATACATCTGGATCTCTACAAATGAACATCTCCAGCGCTGAATATTGAGGTATGAAGCGGGGAGCCATGAATCCGCGTGCAGATATCAAAAGATAAACGGAAGGGGGAGGGAGCCAACGCCATTGGGTGCCGGGAAGCGGTAGCCACCTGCACTGGGGAGGCTGCCAGACTCCCAGACCGGCACCCTTGAGAGAGCAGACTGAGACCATGAGCCTGGGAAGGTGCACGTGACCAGACTGAAAACTGGAGCACCGGAGCACTCACTGGGACCACACAAAAACAGGGAGCTAAGGAGCGCACGCACGTCCAAACTGAAAACCGGAGCTCCAGAGTGCACACTCGAACTAGACTGAAACTGAGAGCTCGGGAGCATGCGCACGACTAGACTGAAAACTGGCGCTCCGGAGCACACGCAAACACAGTGAAACAGGGAGCTCGGGAGCGCATGGGTACCGGGGGTGGCTGGCGGCATTAGAAGCACAAAGGACAGAGACATGCCAGCCCTGGAAGTGAGGGCTGGGACACTGGCTAGTGGGGCACACAACCCGGGACGCTGCAGGGCTTTTGACAGCACCGACAGAAACAGAGTTAAAGTGGCCAAGAGAGCTCAGTGGAGAGCGGACTGTGATTTCTCTGTTCTGAGACAGAGGCTAGGATATGGCCACTGCTGCTCTGACTCTCAGAAGAGGCACAGAAAACCGCCAGGGAAAGCCATCAGAGAACAAAAGCCTGGAAATACGGGCTCAGAGAGTGCCCATCCCCATCCCCCCTCACAGGAAACAGGACGACTCTACCCAAACAGGGTTGCCTGAGTATCAGCATGGCAGGTCCCTCCCCCAGAAGGCAGGCTGAAAAATCAAGAAGCCCACATCCCTAAGGTCCCGATAAAACAAGTGCACACTGCCTGGGTCCTGGTCAATAATTTGGGCTCTGGGCATCCCCGCAACCTCTCCTCATCAGAGTGACGAGGAGGAGAAATCCCGCTCCCAGCAAAGAAAAGATAATGAGTCTGTGGCCTCTGCCACAGAACTGATGGATATGGATATAACCAAATTATCAGAAATGGAGTTCAGAGTAACAATGGTCAAGATGATGTGCAGGATTGAAAAAAATATCAACAAAAATACTAACAAGAATATAGAATCTCTAAGGGTGGAAATGAGAGCAAATCTGGCAGGAATTAAAAATACTACAAATCAGTTGCAGTCAAAACTAGAGGCTCTGATGGCCAGGGTAAATGAGGCAGAAGAACGAATTAGTGAATTGGAGGATTGGATGGTAGAAGAGAAAGTTAAAACAGAAACTTGGCTCAAAAAAATTCAATCTCAAGAATGTAGAGTACGGGAGATTACTGACGCAATGAAACGTTCCAATGTCAGAATCATCGGAATCCCTAGAGGGGTGGAGAAAGAGAGAGGTCTAGAAGAGATATTTGAACAAACTGTAGCTGAAAACTTCCCTAACCTGGCAAAGGAAACAAGCATTTGTATCCAAGAGGCAGAGAGGACCCCTCCCAAGGTCAATGGGAACAGGCCTACACCACGTCACGTATAGTGCAATTCGCAAATATTAGATCCAAGGATACAGTATTGAAAGCAGCCAGGGGGAAGAGATTCCTTATGAAAGAGGGAGAAATATCAGAATAACGTCAGACCTGTCTACACAGACCTGGCAAGATAGGAAGGGTTGGCAGGGTATATTCAAAGCTCTATCTGAGAAGAACATGCAGCCAAGGATCCTTTAACCAAAAAGGCTGTCATTCAGAATTGATGGAGAGATAAGGACCTTCCAGCATTGGCAGAGACTGATTGAATTCGTAACTACCAAACCAGCCCTACAGGAGATATTAAGGGGGGTTCTATAAAAGTAAAACAACCCAAGAGTGATACAGAACAGAAATTTACAATCTACAAAAACAAAGACCTTACAAGCAACATGACATCATTAAAATCATATCTCTCAATAATCACTCTATATGTGAATGGCCTAAATGCTCCCATAAAAAGCCACAGGGTTGCAGATTGGAGAAAAAGACATAACCCATCCATTTGCTGTCTACAAGAGACTCATTTTGAACCTAAAGATACATCCAGACTGAAAGCGAAGGGGTGGAAAACCATTTTTCATGCCAATGGACCTCAAAAGAAAGCTGGGGTAGCAATTCTCATATCAGACAGATTAGATTTTCAACTAAAGACTGTAGTTAGAGATACAGAAGGACACTATATTATTCTTAAAGGATGCATCCAACAAGTGGATATGAAAATTAAAAATATCTATGCCTCCAACAGGGGAGCAGCTAGGTACAGAAGCCAACTCTTAACCAGAATAAAGAGACATATAGATAAAAATACGTTAATAGTAGGGGACCTGAATACTCCACTATCAGCAATAGACAGATCACCTAAGTGGAAAATCAACAAAAAACAAGAGCTTTGAATGACATACTAGACCAGATGGACCTTATAGATATATACAGAACACTACACCCCAGAACAACAGAACACTCATTCTTTTCGAATGCACATGGAACTTTCTCCAGAATAGACCATATACTGGGTCACAAAACAGGTCTCATACAATACCAAAAGACTGAGATTATTCCCTGCATATTCTCAGACTACAATGCTTTTAAACTAGAACTCAATCACAAGGAAAAATTTGGAAGAAACTCAACATGTGGAAACTAAGAACCATCCTGCTCAAGAATGATTGGGTAAACCAGGAAATTAAAAATCAATTTAAACAATTTATGGAGACCAACAAGAATGAAAACACAACGGTCCAAAACCTATGGGACGCTGCAAAGGTGGTCCTAAGGGGAAAATACATAGCCATCCAAGCCTCACTCAAAAGAAGAGAAAAATCTAAAATGCAGTTTTTATATTTTCACCTCAAGAAGCTGGAGCTGGAACAGAAGAATAGGCCTAACCCACACACAAGAAGGCAGCTGATCAAGATTAGAGCAGAGATCAATGAATTAGAAACAAGGAGCACAGTAGAGCAGATCAACAGAACTAGAAGCTGGTCCTTTGAAAGATTAAATAAGATTGAAAAACCACTGGCCAGACTTATTCAAAAGAATAGAGAAAGGACCCAAATTAATAAAGTTATGAATGAAAGGGGAGCGATCACAACCAACACCAATGAAATAGGAAGGATCGTTAGAAACTTTTATCAACAGCTTTATGCCAATAAATTAAACAACCTGGAAGAAATGGATGCCTTTCTGGAAACCTATAAACTAGCAAGACTGAAACAGGAAGAAATCAATTATTTAAACAGACCTATTAATTATGAAGAGATTGAAGCAGTGATCAAAAACGTCCCCAAAAACAAGAGTCCAGGGCCTGACGGATTCCCCGGGGAATTCTACCAAACGTTCAAAGAAGAAATAATACCTATTCTCCTGAAGCTGTTTCAAAAATAGAAACAGAAGGAAAACTATCAAACTCATACTTTGAGGCCAGTATTACCTTGATCCCCAAACCAGGCAAAGACCCTATCAAAGAGGAGAATTATAGACCGATATCCCTGATGAATATGGATGCCAAAATTCTCAACAAGATCCTAGCTAATAGGATCCAACAGTACATTAAAAGGATTATCCATCATGACCAAGTGGGATTCATCCTGGATGCAAGGTGATTCAACATTTGCAAATCGATCAGTGTGATACGTCACATCAACAAGAAAAAAGTCAAGAACCATATGATCCTCTCAATTGATGTAGAAAAAGCATTTGACAAAATACAGCATCCTTTCCTGATTAAAACCCTTCAGAGTGTAGGGATAGAGGGTACCTTCCTCAATTACTTAAAAACCATCTATGAAAATCCTACATCAAATATCATTCTTAATGGGGAAAAGTTGAAAGCCTTTCCCTTAAGATCAGGAACATGACAAGGATGCCTACTCTCACCATTATTATTCAACATAGTACTAGAAGTCCTTGCAACAGCAATCAGACAACAAAAAGGGATAAAAAGTATCCAAATCAGTAAAGAAGAAGTCAAACTGTCTCTCTTCACAGATGACATGATACTCTATCTGGAAAACCCAAAAGACTCCACCTCCAAACTACTAGAACTTATAGAGCAATCCAGTAATGTGGCAGGATATAAAATCAATGCTCAGAAATCAGTTGCATTTCTATACACTAACAATGAGACTGAAGAAAGAGAAACTAGGGAATCCATTCCATTTATAAGAGCACCAAAAATCATACGTTATCTCAGAATTAACTTAACCAGAGACGTAAAGGATCTATATTCTAGAAACTATAAATCACTCTTGAAAGACTTTGAAGAAGACACAAAAAGATGGAAAAATTTTCCATGATCATGGATCGGAAGAATAAACATAGTTAAAATGTCTATGCTACCCAGAGCAATCTACACTTTCAATGCCATCCCAATCGAAATACCAATGACATTTTTCAAAGAACTGGAACAAACAGCCCTTAGATTTGTGTGGAATCAGAAAAGGCCCCAAATTGCCAAGGAATTGTTGAAAAGGAAAAACAAAGCTGGGGGCATCATGTTGCCAGATTTCAAGCTATACTACAAAGCTGTGATCACGAAGACAGCATGGTACTGGCACAAAAACAGACACATAGACCAATGGAACAGAATAGAGGCTACAACCTCTTTGACATCGGCTACAGCAAGTTTTTTCATGACACATCTCCAAAGGCAAGAGAAACAAAAGATAAAATGAACTTGTGGGACTTCATCAAGATAAAAAGCTTCTGCATAGCCAAGGAAACAGTCGAAAAAACTAAGAGGGAGCCCATGGAATGGGAGAAGATATTTGCAAATGACACCACAGATAAAAGATTAGTATTCAAGATCTACAAAGAACTTCTCAAACTCAATACACATGAAACAAATAATCAAATCAAAAAATGGGGAGAAGATATGAACAGACACTTTTCCAATTAAGACATATAAATGGCTAACAGATACATGTAAAAGTGTTCAAAATCATTAGCCATCAGAAATTCAAATCAAAACCACACTAAGATACCACCTTACACCAGTTAGGATGGCAAAAATGGACAAGGCAGGTAACAACAAATGTTGGAGAGGATGTGGAGAAAGGGGATCCATCTTACACTGTTGGTGGGAATGCAAGTTGGTACAGCCACTTCGAAAACAGTGTGGAGGTCCCTTAAAAAGTTAAAAATTGAGCTACCCTATGATCCAGCCATTGCACTACTGGGTATTTACCCCAAAGATACAGACGTAGTGAAGAGAAGGGCCATATGCACCCCCATGTTCATAGCAGCATTGTCCACAATAGCTAAATTGTGGAAGGAGCCGAGATGCCCTTCAACAGATGACTGGATTAAGAAGATGTGGTCCATATATACAATGGAATATTACTCAGCCATCAAAAAGAATGATTTCTCAACATTTGCTGCAACATGAATGGGACTGGAGGAGATCATGCTAAGTGAAATAAGTCAAACAGAGAAAGACAATTATATGGTTTTACTCATTTATGGAACATAAGAAATAGGAAGATCTGTAAAAGAAAGGGAAGAATGAAGGGGGGGTAAACAGAAGGGGGAAGGAACCATGAGAAACTATGGACTCTGGGAAACAAACTGAGGGCTTCAGAGGGGAGGGGGGGAGGGGATTGGGATAGGCCGGTGATGGGTATTAAGGAGGGCATGTATTGCATGGTACACTTGTTATACTCAAGTAATGAATCATGGAACATTACATCAAAAACTGGGGATGTACTGTATGGTGACTAACATAACATAATAAAAAATATTATAAAAGAAATCTTTCCTTTTTAAGGCTAATAATATTATATATCCATATTATGGAAACAGCCCAAGTGTCTATCAAAATATGCATGGAGAGAAGATATTGTATATTACAATGGAATATTATTCAGCCATAAAAAAGACTGAAGTGTTACCTTTTGCAACAACCTGGATAGAGCTAGAGAGTATTATGCTAAGTGAGATAAATCAGTCAGAGAAAGACAAATACCACATGATTTCACTTCTATGTGGAAGTTAAGAAACAAAACAAATAAGCAAAGTAGAAAAAAAAGAAAGGAACAAACAAATCAAGAAACAGACTCTTAATTCTAGAGAACAAACAGATGGTTCCCAGAGGGGAGGTGGGTGGGGCATGGATGAAATAGGTGACCGGGATTAAAGGGTACACTTATAATAATGAGCACTGAGAATAGAACTGCTGAATCACAATATTGTACACCTGAAACTAATATAACACTGTTAACAATATTGGAATGAAAAAAACTTAATAAAAAGGTTAATATATATATATACATATATATATATATATGTATATATATATAAAATAAAATATATGTATATATTTAAAATATATATATATATCATTGTATTTACATATTACATTTTTGCTTATCCCTCATCTGCTGATGGACACCTGCATTGTTTCTCTTTTGAATATAGTACATAATGCTATGAACATAGTTGAACAAACATCTCTTCAAGTTTTCTTTTTGATTCTTTTGGGTATACACCAAGAACTAGAATTGCTGGATTATATGTTAACCTTGTTTTTAATTTTTTAGCAGAAGGGATGTACTCTTTTTCATAGTGGTTACACCATTTCTACTCACACTAAAAATGCATGAGGATTTAAATTTCTCCACATCCTCACCAACAATTGTTATTTCTGTTTTATTTTGTTTTGTTTTGATAATAGCCATCCTAACAGGTGTGAAGTGGTATCTCATTGTGGTAATGATTAGTTTTCCCAAATGATTAGTGATTAGATTTCTTTTCATTTGCTTGTTAGGTATTTGTGTATCTTCTCTGGAAAAATATCCACTACAATCTTTTCCCCATTGTCTAATTAGACTAGTTCCTTTTTGTTTGTTGAGTTGTATATATAAACGTATATTCTGGATATTAACTCTTTATCTGATATAGGATGTGAAAATATTTTCTCCAATTTTTGGTTGTTTTAATGCAAAAAGTTTTTAATTTTCATGTAGATCAAATTGTTTCATTTTTTTTCTTTTGTTGTCTGTGTTTTTTGGTGTCATATCCAAGATATCAATGCCAAATCCAATGTCATGAGGATTTCTCCCATGTTTTCTTCTGATAGTTTAATAATTTTATCTCTTTACATTTAGGTCTTTCATCAACTTTAGTAAATTTTTGTATATAGTTGAACGTAACAGTCCAATTTCATTATTTTTCACGTGGATATCTAATTTTCCCAATACTATTTGTTGAAAAATCTTAGCATTCTCTGGTTGTCTTGGCACCCATCATAAATAATTGAAATGTGTATGTGAGGGTTTACGTCTCTCTAAATTCTTTCATTGTTCTAGATTACTGTTTTTATACCAGTACCCCACTCTTCTCACTTTGAAATCAGGAAGTATTAGATCTCCAACTTTATTCTTCTTTTTCAAGAGTGTTTTGTCTACTCAGGGTCACTTGACATCTCATGAATTTTAGAATTTTTTTCTATATCTGAAAAAAAAAGCATACCATTGGGATTTTGCTAAGGATTTCAGTGAATGTGTAGATAACTTTGGGTAGTATTGACATCTTAACAATATTACGTCTTACAGTTCATGAACACAAAATGTCTTTCTACTTATTGGTGCATTCCTTCTTTCAGCAATGTTTTCTAAGTTATGCAGTTCAAGTGTTTGGCTTCCTTGGTTAAGTTTATTTCTAAGTAATTTATTTTTTTGATGCTGTTATAAAAGGAATTATTGATTTCTTTTGCAGATTGTTGTCAGTATATAGAAATGCAACTGAGTTTTGAGTATTGGATTTGTATCCTGCCACTTAGCTGACTTCCTTTTTTAGTTTTAACTGTTTTCTGTGTGTGTGTCTGTGTGTGTGTGTGTGTGTGTGTCTGTTAACATATAAATCATGTTTGTGAACAGAGATAATTTTGCGTCCTACTTTTACACATTTATATACTTTAATCAGGCTTTTTTGCCATCTCTCTAATACTATATCACTAATGTTTTGTGAAGAATACATCTTTTTTAATATATTCTATACAATTTTAAAGTTTTTATTTAAATTCCATTTAACATATTGTGTAATATTAATTCCAGGTGTAGAATTTAGAGATTCATTACTTACATACAACACTCAGTGCTCACCACAAGTGGCCTCCTTAACACCCATCACCCGTTTAGCCCATCCCCCACCCACCTCCCCTCCAGAAGCCCTCAGATTGTTCTTTATTGTTAAGAGTTTGTTTGTTGTTTGTCTCTCTTGCCCCCCACCCTTGTTCATTTGTTTTGTTTCTTAAATTTCACCTATGAGTGAAATCATATGACATTTGTCTTTCTCTGACTGACTTATTTAGCTTAGCCTAATATTCTCTAGCTCCATCCATGTCCTTGTAAATGGCAAGATTTCATTCGTTATATGGCTAATATTCCACTGTATATATACCACTTCTTCTTTATCAATTCATTAGTTGTTGGGCATTGGCCTATTACCATAATTTGACTATTATTGATAATGCTGCTATAAACACTGGGTGCACGTATCCCTGAGAATTAGTATTTTTGTATCCTTTGCATAAATACCTAGAAGTGCAATAGCTAAGACATAGGGTAGTTCTATTTTTATCTTTTTGAGGAAGCTCCATACTGTTTTCCGCAGTGGCTGCCCCAATTTGCATTCCCACCAACAGTGGAAGAGGGCTCCCCTTTCTCCCCATCCTCACCAACAACTGTTGTTTTCTGTGTTGCTAATTTTAGCCATCCTGACAGCTGTAAGGTTATACATCATTATAGTTTTGATTTGTATTTCCCTAATGATAAATGCTGTTGAGCATTTTTTCATGTGTCTGTTGGCCGTCTAGATGTCTTCTTTGGAAAAATATCTAGTCATGTCTTCTGTCCATCTTTTAACTGGATTATTTGCTTTTTGGGTTAGAGTTTTATAAGTTCTTTATTTTGGATACTAATCTTTAAGGAGATGTATCATTTTCAAAGATCTTGTCCCATTCTGAAGGTTGTCTTTTAGTTTTGTCGATTTCTTGCTTTCTCCTTTTCAATTTGGATTACTTTACTTTTTTTCCTGTCTTAATTGTTCTGTCTAGGCCTTCAGTACTATGATGAACAGAAGTGGTGAAAATCAACATCCTCATCTTATTCCTAATCTTAGAGAAAAAAAAATTTCAGTCTTTTACCATTGAGTGTAATGTTAACTGTGATTTTACATATATGGCTTTTATTACGTTGAGGTAGTTTCCCTCTATGCCTAGTACTTTGTCCATATTTTCCTTTAGCTCTCCAAGTATATTCAAGGAAGACAGTTGAAAGTCTTTGTCTAGTATGATCAATCCTGTGTCTTTCAGGAGTGGTTTCTGGAAATTTACTTGTTCCTTTAAGTATTTATGTTTCTGGGGCACGTAAGTGGCTCAGTTGGTTAAGCGTCTGCCTTAGGTTCAGGTCATGATCCCAGGGTCCTGGGATTGAGCCCTGCATCAGGTTTCCTGCTCAGTGGGGAGTCTGCTTCTCCCATCTCCCTCTGCCCCTGCCTCTTGCGCTCTCTCTCAAATAGATAAATAAAATCTTTTAAAATATATATAAATAAATAAATATTTATGTTTTCCTGTTTTTTTTTGTATGTTCTGTGATCTTTTGTTTGAAAATTGAGAATTTGAAAAAATCAGTTACCTCTCCAAGTTTTTGAAGACTGGCTCTCTGCAGGAAATTTTCACCAATTAGCAAGACGTATCTGATCCTCGGAATCAGCTTGGCATTAAAGTTTATGATCCTCTTAGGACTTTTCCAGGCATGTGTCTTCCCTAGGCATGGGTTTGTCCTTGTTTCCCATTCCCCTGTGTAGATGGCTACTTTTCGATGTGTTAATTTTCCTCACACTCTCATCCTTGTTTGTACTAGTGGCTTTAGCTGTTATATTGTATTCCTTAATCAGTAATCTCTTGCCCCAGACATCTGCTGGTCTGTAGTCCTCTTGTAGCTTTCATGAAACATTTTCTAACCTCTTATATGAGCTCTGCTGCTTTTGGCTGCCTGAGAGCTCACCTACATGACACAGAGGCCAATCTCTAAGGTAGCCACCAGATAAATTATGTTGCGAATTAGGTCTGCTCTATCTTCTCTGGTTCATAGAATATAACTGGTGACAGAGCTGCCGCTACCTCCAGATCACACCAGGGCCACACTGCACCAAGAATAAGGTAGAGCAAAGGTAAATAAAAATACCCCCAAATTTTCTTGTGAATTTTTTTTTAAATTGGGCATTTGCTTGGTTGTTGGAGATATTTCACAGATTTCTAGAGCTCCTGTAAAGTTATTTAGCCTGTCTCTAGTTGTTTATTTACCATTTCTATGAAAAAATAAAGACCCTTAGAACTTCCAGGTCCTCTAGCCTGCCCATATCCCTCTTTCAGTAAATATATTTTTTGCCCATTTTTTTAATAGTCTATCTTATTTTTCATTCACTCATTCACTGATTCTATCTATCTATCTATCTATCTATCTATCTATCTATCTATCAATCATCTATCTATCTATCTATCTATCATCTATCTATCTATCTATCATCTATCTATGATCATCATCTATCTATCTCAGTATTTTTCAGGCAGAATGATAGCTTACAGCTATTTGGGACACAACATTGAATGAAGGAGACAAAATTCCCCTATTTTATGACATCTGTCTTCTACTTAAGTAAAATTATATACAGTGATACAGTAGGACAGAAAGTGATAATTGCTAAGAAAAAAAGTAAAGCAAGAAAGTGGGTAGGGGATATCAGAAAATAGTGCAATGTTTAAATAGGGCATTAGGGAAAGGTTCACAACAAAGAGATCCTTGAGTTAAAAACTACATGAAGTGAAAGAGAATTGTGAAGATGTCTGAAAAGAATGCAGCTCAGGCAAAGAAAAGACCTTTTGTAAAATCCTTCAGACAAGTACGCACACATCTGGTGTGTTTCAAGAAAAGCAAGATAGCCAATGATATTGAGCAAAGTGAGCAAGGGGCAAAAAGCAGAAGGCTTTTTTTTAAAGAGGGCTAGAAATTGTAGAGCCTTTAAACATTACTAACTAAGGCCTTTGGCTTTACTTCACTTGGAAAAGCATTGGAGAGCTTTGAAGCAGGGGCATGGGATGATCTGAGTTAAATTTGAAAAGAATCAAGGAGGCTGCTCTGTTAAGATTAGGTTCTAAGGTGGTAAATGCATTAGCAGGGAGATCAATTAGAAGGTCATGTAAATAATACTACATAGATACAACAGCAGTGTAGACCACCATACTTGTAGTGTGATAATGAAGTAGATTTTCTGATAAACTTTGAAGGAATAACAAATGTAATTTGCTGAAGAATTGGTTATGGAAGTAAGGGAGAGGAAGAATTCAAGTGTAACTCTATGGCTTTGGTCTGTGCAATTTGAATGGAGTTGCCATTCACTGCAGTGGGAAAAGCCACATGATGGGCAGGTTTGAAGGCGGGAAAGAGAAAGATCAGAGTTCAGTTTTAAACTTGATAAGGTAAAAACACCAATTGAAAATTCAAGACCAGATAGTAAGGAGTTGGATTTTTTGAGGCTGGAGTTCAAAAAAGACATCAGGTCTTAAAGTATTAGTATGGGAGGCATTAGAATAAAGATGATATTTAATCCTTAAGACTGTTGGAAATTACCAATGGCCATGAAAAATAGAAAAGATAAAATTTTAGTTTTATAGTTAGGAAACAGGAAAGGAGCTTGAAATGGAATGGCTAAAAGGAAAAAAGAAAAACAGCAAAATGTGGTGTGCTGGAAGTCAAGTGAAAAAGCCACAATCAGTGGCATATGCTGATAGGAAGTTAAGTACATTGAGGTTTGAAAATTGATTGTTGTATAGAGCGATGTGGAGGTCATTGGTGATTTCTCAAGAGCAGAATAGTGGAGCAGTAAGGGCAAATTCTGCCTGGAGAAGAGTTTGAGACAGTAAGAATAGACAAACTTTCCTAAGGAGTTTCATTGTAAAGAAAAGGAAAGGATTGATACAGTAACTGACTGAAGTCATATATTAGTTTTTCTTTCTTTCTTTCTTTTCTCTCTCTCTCTTTTTTTAGTTTTCTTTTTTAAAATGGGAGAATTATGGTTTTTGTGTATGCCAATGAAACTCATCCTCTGGAGACTGAAAAACTGATTTTGCTGCATATGAAAGAGTGCTGCTGTTACATTGCTCTTGAAGAGGCAAAGAAAGATGTTATTCACTAGATACATGGAAGTGCTGACCTTCAATTTGAGCGTGGAAAGTTTATCCAACATAATTGAAGGAATGGCATCATATGTGGCAAAAACGCAGGAGTGTTGGTGTTTATAAGAGCGGGAGCTTGTGGAATTTCTCTCCTGAGAGCCTATTTTGTTTTTGTTTTTGTTTTTTTTTAATGGGATTTGAAAGTAAGACATTTCAATTCAAGAGTCAGAATAAAAGATACAGTGTTGGATGTTTAAAGAAAGAAAGGGGCAAATAATTTTCATTTAGGAGACAAAGTAGTGAATGGAATAACGAAATGTAGTTTGACTCCTAAGTAAAACTGAGGGCCCCAAAGATACAAATGTAGTGATCCAAAGGGGAACCTGCACCCCAACGTTTATAGCAGCAATGTCCACAATAGCCAAACTATGGAGAGAGCCCAGAAGTCCACTGACTGATGAATGGATAAAGAAGATGTGATATATATACACAATGGAATACTACTCAGCCATCAAAAAAAAATGAAATCTTGCCATTTACAACTATGTGGATAGAACTAGAGGGTATTATGCTAAGTGAAATAAGTCAATCAGAGAAAGACAAGTATCATATGATCTCACTCATATGTGGAATGTAAGAAACAAAACAAAGGATCATAGGGGAAGAGAGAACAAATAAAACAAGACAAAATCAGAGAGGGAGACAAACCATAAGAGACTTTTAATCATAGAAAACAAACCGAGGGTTGCTGGTGGGAAGGGGGATCTGGCTGGTCATCCTGAATTTAACGTGAAACAACTCAACGTACTTCTTTCTTTTACTCCAGAGACATTCAGCTACTATGTGCAGTCATTGAGCACTCAGACTATAATCTTCAACCAGAGTTAGGATTTTGCCAAAAAAGTGTATGGATATAAGAGAGAGTAAGAGATTTCAAGGTATATGGGCAGAGAGGACTTAAAATAATGTATCCACACACAGACCTCTTTCAATCTCTACATATCCAATAAATGATTATGGAACATCAACCATATTCTGGGCAATATTTCAGGAACTTGGGAAATATTGGTGGAAACAAATATCCCTATCCTTAGGAAACTTACATTTTAATGGAAGAAGACAGACAGTTGTGAAGGAAAATATTAAATAAATAAATAAATAAATGTCTTAATAAATGATAAATGCTACTAGAAGAAAAAGTAGAAGAAAAAAGGAGGATCAAATATGCTCAGTGGGAATGTGAAGCATCTAATTTAGAGTGGTCAGTGTTTGCCTCATTGGGAATGTAGGATTTGGGCAGACGTGAAGGACATGAAGGAGTTAGCAAGGCAGATATCTGGAGGGAGAGCATTCTAAAACTGTGACTGTTCAAGAAAAGTTTCAACATCTGAAGTGTTCAAGAAACAGCAAGAAGGACCTCATGTCCATGGTATGGTGACAATGTGGGAACACAGCAAGAGATAAGGTCAAAGAAGTAAGGTGGTGGGGGAAGAAAATCATGCTTGCCATTGCAAGGCCTTTGGCTTTTCATTTGAGTGAAAAACAAAACAAAACAAAAGGAAACAATACAGTCATTGCATCATTTTGAGCAAAGCCATGATATGATTTAATCTCACTGTTAAAAGAATCATTTTGACTATTTTGTTAAGAATGAACTGCAGAGAGAAAAGGGGATGAAGCAGGGGAATCTGTATATTAGTTGGCCTCCACTAGCTTACTGTAAGATAGGAAAACCACCAAATCTCAGTGCTTGTAAAAAAATATTTATTGCTCTCTCATGTTAGACATTGGCTAGGGTCAGCTATGGCTCTGTTCCCTGAGGCTTGTTCATTTTAGGATCCAGGAGAAAGGAGCAGCCCATATGTGGGGAATGCCATTCTCAGTGCAGAAGGAAAAAAAATGAGAGAAATGGTGGCCCCACAAAATAGCTCTTTAAGCTTCTGCCAGGAATGCCACCTGAAATCCCCAAGCATTTTGTTAGCCACTTCTTCTCCTTCAAGGAGTGACACTGCAAGTAAGACCGGTTACATAATTTGAAAACCCCAATGTGAAATTAAAGTGTGAGATCTTTTATTCAAAAGTCATCAGACATTTTAAGATGGCAAGAGCAGAGCATTAACCCAAGTGAAGGTCGCACACTCAAGAAGCTGACACTGACTGCAAGTTACATGGAAATGGGAAGGTCTGCATAACACTCTAAAAAGAAAGAGAAATAAATATGTGGATGATTAAGAATAATAATACCAGGGCGCCTGGGTGGCACAGAGGTTAAGCGTCTGCCTTCGGCTCAGGGCGTGGTCCCGCGTTGTGGGATCGAGCCCCACATCAGGCTCCTCTGCTATGAGCCTGCTTCTTCCTCTCCCACTCCCCCTGCTTGTGTTCCCTCTCTCGCTGGCTGTCTCTCTCTCTGTCGAATAAATAAATAAATAAAATCTTTAAAAAAAAAAGAATAATAATACCATCTACCATAAATTTATAGATGGCTACTGATGTAATCCAAGTGTGTGATTATGTTGGCTTAAACCATATGATCATTGCAGAGGTTGAAATTTGTGATTGTTTCTGCAAAGATTTTCAGAATAGTGCTTGATATATTAGAGAGAGAGGTGTTAAAGATGATTCCAGGTTTTATCCTGAATAACTGGAAAAACAGAGGTGCCAATAACTGAGATGGGGAAGACTATAGGTGGCATGGTAGAAAAACCAAGACTTTTAGACATAATAACTTCAAGAAATGTATTTAAATGTTCATGTAGACATGCCAAAAAGGAATTGGATATACACATCTGGAATTTTTGACAGAAATCTGTATTAGAGAAATGCACTGGGGAGTCATGGGCTGACAGCCGAAATTAAAATTCACATTTGCAATCACCAAAATAATGAGTGTAGACAGAAGAGTGAAAAAGCAGTAAGCAGTAGTGGTGTACTTTAATATTTAACGCTCAAGAAAATAAGGAATAGGCTGCAAAGGAGTCTGTGACAGACAGGAACCAATAAAGTAGGAGGAAAAAAATCTAGTGAATTTGATATTATGGAAACCAGGTAAAGAAAATGTATCACAGAGGGTCAACTGTGCCCAAAACAACTAACAGATGCAGGAAGAAGAGAACTGACAATTGAATTTAGCTGATGTCATCAGTGACTGTAACAAAAGCAGTTTTAAGTGGATCAGGGGGAGCAAAAGCCAGATTGCAATGAGGTTTTTAAAAGGAGAGGAATTAGACATAGTGAGTACAGACAACTCTTTGGCAGAAATTTTGCTTTTAAGAAAATCTGACATATTTTTTCCTTAGCCTCGGACATTTTGACTAAGTGTACCACACATCATGGAAAAGTTTCACATTCCAAAAGCATTGCATTTCAAGATAGCCATGAAAAGGGGCATCTGGAATTCTTTCATACTAAGATAAGCCACGAGAAAATAGAAACAATATATTTTTTATTATTAAAAACAGGAAAACATACTTTTCAAATCAAAACTGACCCAAATATTAACCAAATAGAATTATGATGTAAATTTTGAACAATAAATATTGCCCTTTTTTATTCCCGTTATCCAATTTTTGTGGAACTTTGGACTCAAGAATGAAACATAAATCATAGAAGAGAGAGAAAGGAAAAGTAAATTTTTGAAGTCATGTCCTTAAATACATAAAAATGGATGAGAAAATAAAGAAAGGAATTGGCTTTGGATGGGACTACAAAAATTCATCTATGACAGTAGTTCTCAGAAAGGTCATCCACTTATCTGCCTACCCCTGCCAGAGAACATTTGGCAATCCATGGAGACATTTTTGATGGTCATGACTGGGAGGGGGGTTTCTGCTAGCATTTAATGGGTAGAGGCCCGATGCTGCCAACCATCCTACAGTGCACAGAGCAGCTCCCACAACAATGTAGTATCCAGTCCAAAGTGTCAATAGTCCCCAAGTTGAGAACCTCTGACCTATGGTAACAGAAGAGGAGGTAACGTATATGGGAAAGAGATTCTAATGAATTCAGTGTTTCAACAGAGTAGAAACCAAGATCATCAATGAAAAAAAAAAAGACGGGGGGCAGAAAGAATTTAACTTTATAAGTCTTTGTTATCAAACGAATTCAAAGAAATAAGAAAAGGGTACAAGAAAGTCAAGAGAGTGTGAACATTTATAATGATTAACCACAGAGTTTAGTCTAGGTAAGGGAGGGAGTGGAGCTATTAAGGTAGTGAGGAAAAGCGACAATGCAGTGTGGGCAAGGAATTGGAGGTTAGCAGGTTGGATCAGGTATGAGGTAAAAGTGAGCAAGTCTGAAGGAAGTGGTTGTCAGATAGGAAGTGTATTAAATTAAGATGATGGAAGTGTTGCAATTCTCCCTGAGAGAGGGTGGAAGGTAAGATTGCTAAGGAGAGAAAGATTTTCAAGGACTGAAAGGCTGAAGTGTTGAAGTATCATTTGCATATATGTTGAAATTGCTAAGGATTCAGATGGGATAGTCTTAGAAACGGTGGCTGATTAGGTAGATACCATTATTGAGAAGAGCGAGAATGGATTTGAGGTCAATGGATGACAGCTAATAGGAGTAACTGGTTATATAATATGAAGATATGAAGATATAAAATATAAAACTAGACGGTGTTAGGGAAGAATAGGCTCAAAGTCAAAATAGGGATCAAAGACAGCTACCCCTTTCCAGCCAGAAGTACAGGCATGTGTAGGACATAATTGTGGATTTAGTTCTAGACGACCGTGATAAAGTGAATAGCTCAAGAAAGTGAGCCAGATGAATTCTTTTGTTGTTTCTCAGTGCACATAAAAATTGTTTACACTATACCTTAGTCTATTAAGTATGCAATAGAATTATGTCTGAAAAAAGCATACCTTAATTAAAAATAATTTATGCTAAAAATTGTTAAACATTATTTGGGGTTTCAGCAAGTAAGAATCTTTTTGCTGGTGAAGGGTCTTGCCTTGATGCTGATGACTGCGGACTGATCCCGGGGGTGGTTGCTGAAGTTTAGGGTCATTGTGGCATTTTCTTAAAATGAGACAACAACAAAATTTGCTGCATTGATTGATTCTTCCTTTCAAGAACAGTTTCTCTGTAGCATGTGGTGCCGTTTGACAGCATTTACCCACAGCAGAATGTCTTTCAAAATAGGAGTCAGTCCTCTCAAATCTTGCCACTGCTTTAGCAACTAAGTCTGTGTAATATTTTAAATCCTTTGCTGTCATTTCAACCATCTTCACAGCATCTTCACTAGGAGTAGATTCCATCTCAAGAAACCACTCACTCTGCTCATCCATAAGAAGCAACTCCTCACCCGTTAAAGTTTTGTTATGAGATTGAAGCAATTCAGTCACTTCTTCAGGCTCCACTTTGAATTCTAGTTCTCTTGCTGCTTCCACCACATTTACAATTACTTCCTCCACTGAAGTCTTGAACCTTTCCAAGTCATCCAGGAGGGTTGGAATCAACTTCTTCCAAATTCCTATTCATGTTTGTATTTTGGCCTCTTCTCATGAATCATGAATGTTCTTAATGGCATCTAGAATGGTGAATCCTCTCCAGAAGTTTTTTGATAGAATTTGCCCAGATCCATCAGAGAAAGCACTATTTGTGGCAGCTATAGCCTTCGAAAATGTTATTTGTTAAATAATAAAACTCGAAAGTTGAAATTGCCCCTTGATCCAGGGGCTGCAGAATGGATGGTGTGTTAGCAGGCATGAAAACAACATTAATCTCCATAACTGTACATCTCCAGCAGAGCTCTTATGTGACAATGAGCAGTAATATTTTGAAAGGAATCTTTTTTTTTTTTTTTTTCTGAGCAGGAGGTCTCAACGGCAGGCTTAAAATATTCAGTAAATCATGCTATAAACGGATGTGCTGCATCCAGGCTTTCTTCTTCCATTTATAGGGCACAAGCAGAGTAGAGTTAGCATAATTCTTAAGGGGCCTAGGATTTTTGGGATGGTCAATGAGCTCTGGCTTCAATTTAAAGTCACCAGCTGCGTTAAGCCCTAACAAGAGAGCCAGCCTGTTTTCTAAAGATTTGAGGTCAGGCATTGACTTCTCTCTAGCGGTCAAAGTCTTAAATGGCATCTTCTTCCAATATAAAGCCATTTCATCTCCATTGAAAATCTGTTGTTTAGTGTAAGCCACCTTCTTTAATTAGCTAGATCTTCTGGATAACTTGCTGCAGCTTCTACTTGCTGCTCCAACTTGCTCTTTTCTGTTGGAGGGACAGTCTCTTTCCTTAAACCTCATGAACAAACCTCCCCTAGCTTCCAACTTTCCTTCTGCAGCTTCTTCACCTCTCTCAGCCTTCATACACTTGAAGAGAGTTAGGGCCTGGCTTAAGGGAGTGTTGTGGCTGATTTGATCTTCGATCTAGACCAAACTTTCCCCATATCAACAATAAGGCTGTTTTGCATTCTTATCATTCATGTGTTCACTGGAGTAGTACTTTTAATTACCTTCAAGAACTTTTCCTTTGCATTCACAACACGGCTCTATGGCACAAGAGGCCTAGCTTTCAGCCTATCTTGGATTTTGACATGCCTTCCTCACTAAGCTTAATCACTTCTAGCTTCAGATTTAAAGTGAGAGATGTGTAACTCTTTCTTTTCCTTGAACACTTAAAGGCAATTGTAGGGTAAATAATGGACCTAATTTCAATATTTCAGTATTGCTGTACCTCAGGGGCTATGGAGGCCTAAGGAGAGGGAGAGAAACAGGGAACAGCTGGTCTGTGAAGCAGTCAGAACACAGAGCATTTATCGATATGTTTGTCACCTTATGTGGGTGCATTTTGTCATATCCCAAAACAATTACAGAAGTAATATCAAAGATTATAAATCACAGATCACCAAAACAAATATAATAATAATGAAAAAGTTGTGAGAATTATCCAGGTTTGATACAGAGACCCAAAGTGAGCAAATTCCGTCAGAAAAAAAATGGTGCTGATAGACTTGTTCAACACAGGGTTGCCACAAACCTTCAATTTGTAAAAAACACAACATCTGCAATGTGCAATGAAGTGAAGCACAGTAAAATCAGTTATGCCTGTGAAAAGCTGAGGGAGAAAAAAAGCTACCACCTGACAGGGTGCACAGAACTCTTTGTCCCTCCTGCGGAGTTAATGTCTCTCAGGAGCGAAACAGTGATGGGAATTTTCAGAAGTAGTTTGAGGGTATAGCAGATTTTATTGATAATGGGACATAAATCTCACAGTTCCCAGTAGAAGGGTTTCGTGAGCTTTGGAGGAATGACAAGGGATAGAGAATTGGGGGTGAGTGGTGGGTGACCTGGGCACCTGAGGATTCTTGTTGCAGCAGATACAAGCAACAGTGAAGTACCTAATGCGGTTAGTCCCAGAAGACCCACAAAAGATAGTCATGGCTGAACTATTAATATCGGAGTCTAGGGAGGGGCGGGTTTCTAAGAACTCCCACTTGACTCCTGAAGAATGGAAGAAAAGTCCTGGGAGACTTGTGGTCATAGTTCCCATGTTCTGGTTTCTAGGGAGAGGTGACTTTATCTCAATGTATGTGATCCTTGCTGATCCCAGCTGAAGGATTTAACCACTGCTGGAGAAAACCTTCCTAACTAAATTTTCCTTCCCCAACTCACACTTATTGATACACAAAGACTCCTTACACACTGGTAAGTAAAGGACAAGTGGTCACACAAGGAAATCAATAAGAAATGTAAAAGTTATGTAATTAGAGCTTGGAAAGTTGAGTTATTTATGTAGGTGGGACATAAATATGGGTTTGTGTCTGGCTTCAACCCGTACTGCTTGTCTGGCCTGGAGGATGTTTCATAAGCTTTCTATAAATTGCCAGTAAAATGGGAATAAAAGTCCTATATACCATACAGGAATTTGAGGACTAAGTAAGATAACTCATAAAAAATTTCTTAGCACAGAGCCAGGTACATGACAAGCAGGAAGTGATGTAGTTCAATTTGTTAACTATAAGTATTAATTTAGAAAAGAGAAAAGGACCAGTAAACTTAAAATGTTCATCCTTATTGAAAACTGTAAGAATAAGATACAAAGTTTTAACCTATCCAACTGGCACACACACACAAAAAATTAAAAACAATGCTCGCAGCCAACTTTTCAGGGATTATATGGTGAAATAGGCACTCTCATTTTTTTTTTAAGAATGTATTTGTTTATTTGACAAAGAGCTAGAGAGAGCCAGAGAGCACAAGTGGGGGGAAGGGCAGAGGGAGAGGGAGAGAGAGAGAATCAGGCTCCCCACTGGCAGGGAGCCCGATGCAGGGCTCAATCCCAGGACTCTGGGATCATGACCTGAGCCGAAGGCAGATGCTTAACAGACTGAGCCACCCAGGCAGCCCGGCACTCTCATATGTTATTCATGGTAGTAGTATTTGGCATTGTCTTTTTGGAAAATAATCTATCAGCATTCACCAATATTCAAAATGTGTATTTTCTTGAATCCATCAATTCAAAATTTAGGAATCTGACTCGTGGAAATGAAGGCAAGAGAAAGGATTTATACATCAGAGTGTTTATCTTTGCTAACACCCATAAACTGCAAATTTATGTTGTTTCAAGGTGGAAAGAGTTGTGCAGCTGGAGGCTGGATGCCGAGGGAAGAGGACCACTGGCTTTTCAGCAACAGTGGCAGCAAAAGGGAGCAAACGGCAGAGTGACAGCAGGTCAGGAGTTGGCGACACCATCAGCAGCTCTGGAGGGAAGTAGGGCCTGGAGCAACCCCATGGAAACCTGGTGCTGTAGAGCCATGTCAGACAGGAGTAGGGTACATAATTTTTAAGACCAAGAGGACTGCCTGGAATAAATCCCTGCTCTGCCACGTTCTGCTACCAACTGTCCTCAGGTGAGTTATGAAACTTCACTGTGCTACAGATGTCTTATTGGTAACATGACAAGAAGCAGAGGGCCTGCCTCATGGGGTCTTTATGAGCACGAGGTAAAGAAATATTTTAAGTGCCTATTATGGTGCTTGGTACATATTAACCACTATATAAATGTTTGTTAACTAAAAAATAAAACCAGCTCCAGAAACACTTCTCTCCTTCTGGTTGGATACATCTTCCCAGAATTAAAAAGTGGAATTTGGGAATTTGCCATTGGGAGAACAAACAGTTGAGGTTATAGCAAACTGCAGTCTAATCGATTATAATGTGGGTCCTCGAATAGTTTATTGTTAGTATCCATATTATTAATAATAAAATATATTATGAATTAAAATAATAATAATACCTACCAGCTATAGAGTACTGGGCCAAATATTTTACCTGCAATTTCTAATCTATACAATAAACATATAAGGTAGCTATTATTATCCACATTTGATAAATGAGAAAGCTGAGACTAAGATAAGTCAGCATATTGTCCAAAGCCAATCATGTAATAAACTGGCAGCCAAGATTTAGACTGCATTAAGTCTAATTCCACAGTTTTAACCACTCACTAACCTGTACTTTCTGCATTAGATGGCTCGGTCCGGGAACTGAAAGTTTTATAAGGCCGTTCTGTTATTGTGCAATATGACCCCTGCTCCACTGGGGTTTTATGGACAGAAAACACAGAGGTGGGTATATCTTCAAGCTCTTTTAGCTATAGGAGAATCAGTCTTGATTTAAAAAGTGATACACGCAAAATCAGCCAACTAACAAAACAAAGATAAACAAACAATAACATGTTGCCACATGACAGAAAGATGTGATCTTTTAGAAAACAGTATCATTAACAAGATGCTCGGAACCAATTAAATGGTCAAGATTCATAACATCAGAAAGACTAAGCTTGTCCATATTTCATGGCTCACTAATCCGTATCAGGCGGGTTTAATTAGAGGGGAAGAGTTAAATGATTTCCAGCTGCCTTTCTACATCATTTTAAGTACATTTAATGTCCAGATTATAAGAAAATCAGGTTTGAACCAATACTATATCCATTCTCATGTACCCTCCGCTTATTTCCCAGGGAAGTGTGAGCGATCACATTAGCTTTTCCTGAAGTGACAGATCAATATCACACACACATTTAAGTCTGCACTTCCGAATTCTCAGTATAATTAGCTGCACAGATTATACATTATTAAACGTCATTTTCACTGATTGTCTTTTTAAGATTAAGGTATTAAATATCACCTTTAAATATACCAGTTTAATACTACTAGGTGGCTAACATTTCAAAAGCTATTTAACATCTTTATATTTAGCCAGGAGACTTGAAGGCATTTAGATCAACCTCTACATACAAGGAAAAACATGGGCTACCAATTGGATCCCCAAAATAATTGTGGTTACAACATGCATTTAAAATGCTAATATTATCCCACCAGAAAAAAAAAATCTATTGCATTTAAAAATCTATGCTCACTATCCTTAGCTCACCCTTTTTCCTGGTTTCTTAAACATTATGCTATTATCAAGATTTTTATGAAGATTTTATTAACCTTTGATTGGGAAAAGGTGTGTATTTTTTAAAATGCAGTTAATAATTCATACTTACACTAAGCTACCAAGTAAAGACAGTTGAAAAAAATGTTTTTGACTTGTCTTCTTTTTCTTCACTAATTAATTGAAACTACTAACTACTTATTTTCGTATTACATTATACCATAGGCTATACCTAGAACTTTTCATTGCAAGTCATGTTCTACTCTTAATATTTCTGTGTGTACAGTTTGACCAAAGTTTATTTATTGCCAGCAATACAATTAATAACACATGCTTTTTTTTTATTGTCACATCTTTCTTTTATTTAAGGGACATCTGATGTCAGCTTCTTGGTTCTGATCTGAAGATAGAATTAGATGACTTATTTTCCATATTACATTCTTCTTTAACGAGAGAATGGAAGGCAGAGCAGAGAGAGATTTACTATACATTTTTATGAATATAATTTGGAAGAAAACAAGCCTTTCTTTTGTGTTACTATGTGTCATGTGTCATATTGTATTAAACACTGGAGAGTCAAAGAAGTAAAATACACAGTTCCTTTTTCTGAAGGAATTCTAATCCAAAAGGAAAAGGAGCATAATGTAAACTATATGGATTAAAGTTATAAGGAGTTTGCATATACAGGAATGAGTATTTTCTACCTGGGTTGTTGTGGTTTGTCTTTAGTTCTTGTAATTTTAACAAAAGAGTAAAAGCACTTTTAAAATGTAACTGTGTGTGGATTACCAATGGTAGTCCAGAGAAGAAGAATATTTTGGGGGGAGAGAGTAGGCAATACAGATGAAAGTAGCATATATGTATATATAACTAGGAAGCGACATGGAGGCAAATAATGTGTCACTAAAATGCGTATTAAATTAGGCCACCATAGCTAATCTACATAGAATATGATGGAAAGGATTTTTGATTGTTTTTAAGTGAAGTTTCTGAGAAAACAAATATCTACTTCCTCTTGTATTATACTACTGGTAGTCCCAAATATCTTGAGATACGTGTGGTCATCTCCTCTTATAAAAAGAAAACTAATGTTTATTTCTCCACTAGCATGGCAAAGATTGGATTACAGCTTTATTAATTTATTTGTGTTTGTTTTTGGAAAAAAAAAACCACTTATTTCTAACCACTTTACGTGTCATAGAAGAGATGGATAAAAGCAATTCCTTGCCCCATCCGTATTGTATTTGAAGTCAGTAATATCAGAAATCCAGTTGAATGCCTTAACCAATCAAGCTAAATATTCCAGGGGGCTTTTGAACATGCTGCTCTGATGAAGCAAGAGTATTAAATTTATTCAACCATGAACAATTCTTTGATTATCATACACCTCAACTGCTCTGTTATATGTTGACCACAAGAAGAAGAAAAAAAGAGAAAGTGAAATGTGATTAGTTCCTGATGAATTGAAATTTCTTTAATAGATATCAAATGGAGAAAATTTATATTGATAGCTACAATCAAGCTTTTAGTTTTTTTCTCATTGAGAGTAGTATTCTATAAATGTACTTCACATATAACACCCTTATAGATATATAAATAGTAGCATATGGAAAAGTGGAATTATCGCCTTTGTATTGCTTGTTCCATTAAGGGGAGTGTACATTACGTAATTGAAAAACTCATAAATAACCATGCCGATTATACTTTTTTTTTTGAAAACCATGTCTACAGTTGCATACCTAGTATTTGTCAATAAATTGAGTGTAAAGATGTAAAAGGTGATAAATTATAGGATTTTAAAATCATTTTGCTGTTGAAGACTAACAAAGGATTGCTTAAAAAGCTTAGTTAAAGGGAAGAAAACATATAATTCAACTGGGTAAGACATGATTATATTATGCTTAAGCCATTGTCAGCATATGGAAAAATATGGGGAAGTTTAAAAAGACCTGGTAATTATAGCATCACCTCGTTTTGGCAGCCCTATAATATTCATTTTCCTGCTTCTTAGACAGATGCAGAAGTCTATAGTGTTGGAGTTGAATGTCAAATAAAAAAAGTCCTGTCAGTGCTCATATACCATATAGAGATTTTTTTTTAAACAGATGAATTATTACAACTTCATGTTTTGCTTCTCTGTCTTCACAGTTATTTCACACATACTTTTTGTGAGTAGCTGGAAATGATGAAGCATGGAAATTTCACAGAACTCACTAAGAAGTGTGAAATCAAGTTTGAGATGTTGAACATTGTTAATTTATTTGTATCATTGGTAAAGGTAGGACAACACAATTAAGATAAAGTCATATGTCAAGCAAGGGGAGAGGGAATAGTATCTAGGCCTTATTGAGACCCACCTGTCTCCTCTACTTAAATTAGTGTCACTTTTCTGGACTAAATCCAACACATGACCAAAAGCCAGCAATACAATTAATAACATATGCTTGCAGGAAACTTACAGTCTAATTAAAAGGTAACATTTTTAGGCACATCCATAGAAGCTTCAATGTAAACTAAAGGGGAAGAAATGCTCTGAGCACAAAGTAAAATTTCAACTCTTCCATCTTCTAGCACAGCTTAAGTCACTGAAACTTTTCAGTGGATGAGTTGATATTTTTGAGAAATGACTCACAATCACTCTCTCTCTCCTTTCTTTCTCAAAATCTATGTATCTAGCATTTGTGATAAGTAGATAATATAATATTAACACTACTAACATTCATTATATATTATACATATATTTTATATTATATATGTCATATATATAATATATATAATAATTTCTCTGAAGATTCAAACAGAGATTCTTCTCCATTTTTTTTTTTTTTACAAATTTGAAGCGCAACTATAAAATTATTATCTTCAGGGCATGAACTTTATATTTTGTCATCATAGTATCTTTCCTATATAAAAATTAATATCTCGGAGTGCCCAGAGTATAATGGACATATGATAAGTGTTATCTTTCTCCTTCTGATTATATTTATTTCCACAAACATCTTATAATTTATCACCTTTTACATCTTTACACTCAATTTATTGACAAATACTAGGCATGCAACTGTAGACACAGTTTTCAAAAAACCAAAGTCCACTTTTTCATCACCAAGTTCACAGAGGACTTCCTGAAGTTCATCTCTCATGCTGTTTTTTTTCCTCTTATTCTGCCTATTCATTTGAAGAGTTATTAACTAACAAAAATGGTCCCAAAATTGTAAACACATCAGAATATATATGATGAAGGTATTTTTTCCAGATACTATAATTCACTTCTGAATAACCAAAAAGTTATTATTTTGTTGAATTCTCCACTTAACCACTTTTAACTAATCCAAAGAGAAAATAAACCTGATCTTTATTTTGTTCTGAAAACCCCCTGAGTTCTTATGTCATCAAACACAAAAAACGACAAAGTTACATGTGAAATCTTGATTTAAGATAAATAGAACAAAGTACTCTGCTATAAACAAAAGGCATAGTGAATCACCAGTGTAATGCATAAACAACAACTGTTATCGTAAGTATGAACTACCCTCCCATGTTTCAGAAAATGACTGAAAATATACTTATGATTTTAATTGCTGTTTATTGAAAGCCAGGTTGCTATCCTCTTAAGCAAGTATAAAGGAGAAAATAGTGAATCACAAGCTGCAAAGCCCATGTATCCAGAAAAGAAAACCTCAGCAGGAGGATCTGGCTATAGAATATTGGCCGGGTTAGCAGAGTTTTTCACATAAGGATGAGTGATTATACAATAAGTATCACAGCATGGTTGGTAATATTTCAATATTAGGTGAGATGGTATTTACTTTTGGTTCATTCCATCACCGTAATTATTTGAATGGCCCTGTCCTTCTTTTTTTGTTCTTCGTTGAACTGAATTTAAGCTAATCTGTAATTTCATCTATTTGCAGTGGACAGCCCCCACCTCCACCAAAATGTCCTTTTATAACCGTATTTTTGAATATCTATAAAGTGTGGTCCATGAATCAGCAGCAGCCCCAGCACTTGGGAAATTGTTAGAAAAGCAAACGCTCAGGCAGAACCCCAGTTTCCAGGGTGACAATGCCTAGAATGGGCTTTACCAGCAATCTGTTTTACCAAGTCCTCCAAACCACATTGGTCAGAGATCAATGATAACAAACACCATCGTATCTTAGAGGTTGCCTAGGAAATGTGATTTGAAAACTGACAGTGGTTAAAGTCCATCAATCTAACATCCTTTTGGCAAATGTTTGAAATTGCACCTTCAAAAATGCAGATAGCCTTGGAAGTTGTAGTGGTCTAAATTTCCATTATTCTCTTCTTTATTAGTCAAATGACATATAACTCTATTTTTCTCAAGGTCCACTCATACGTTTTTTCCCTTCACAGTAGGCTCTGAAAGACGGCCAATGATCAATTAATTGCCAGATCCAGTGGTTCATGTTAGTCTCATACTACTTTACCTTAGTCTCATACTATTTTACCTATCCAAGCAATCTCTGTCAGGTTTGTCTGTGCAAACCTATCTTAGGGTTATATCTAATGCCCTCCTGTAAATCCCTTTATCTGGGTTCCTGGGTTTCCCCGGAAGATGGGGAAGTCCTATTAGAAATAGAAGGAACTTTCTTAAACTGTGATATGCATACCCCAGGAAGTTATTTAACATGATTTTAAGTGGTATATAAGTCCAACATTATGAAGTCCTAAATTTCATTTGCCATGAATACAAACATAATAGTCAATTGTTAAATGGAGTAAGGAACTAAAAGGAGGGAAGAAAATTCCACCAGGAAGATGTAGGGAAACAAACTGCATACAATTTATTTGAATGATCAGTTTAACCATTTTTTCCACTGAATTTCTTTGAATATTCATGTTTTTCTCCCCACTGAGTATATTATAATTTCTAACATTATCTTTGGTAACTAGCATATATTGTCATAAATAAACATGTTTTGATATTTAATTTTATCATGAGTGATTATTTTTAATGAATTATTTCATTAAATTATTTCCACAGGGCACCTGGGTAAGACCAGGTTTAATAGCATCAAGGTGAACAGGAAATAGAAGTTTAGAACAAATTTCTACTCGTCAAAAATAGAGACTAGCAGAAGACATTCTTTCTAACCAGAAGGAAGAAGATCTCTGTAGATCTCTGTAGTGAGGCAACACAATAGCAAAGGAAGATGGTAAGAAGGGAGAAAGTCCAGTCAAATGAGTGGACTTATTTGTCTCTATTCTACCTGTAAGAGGCTTACAACTTATGAAAGAAGGTAAGTTACATATACACACATACACATATACCTTATAATGGCAAAAGATTCCAAGCTTATTCTAGAAAAATGTATTTTTATGACCAAGGCTCCTTTGGGACGGCTGCACTCTTTGAAATAGCCCCTAACTTCTACCCACAACTGAGCATGGCAGGCCCTCAGGACTGGCAGAGCAGCTCGTCAAAATGCAAATCATTACCATAAACACGAAGGCAGGACTGATTTCCAGTTCAGGTAGAAAAAGACAGTTAGGGATGTCTTTGACCGAAGCACTGAGCACTGGCAAAGGGCAACCTGGTAACAGCGAATGTGAATGAAATAAGGTATGAAAGCTGCTGAAGGGGATGACAGGGTTCGGGAGTGACCATCCCAATGACAGAATGGGGGAAGGGCATGAGACTAAGGGGACCCAGTGAGGACCTTCTTGCTTACTTTGTGTGTAAATAAAGGTCTTAAAAGAGGCCTGACTAAATCCATTTGCTTCTTCTGCTCCTTCTGACTCAGTATCACAGTTATTACTCCTTCTGAATTGATAAGACAGAATCTATTAGGGTTTCAAGTATTTCAGTGAAAGAAATAAAAAGAATAATTAAGTTGTTACTTGATAAATGAAGGGAAAGATTTCAGACGGCATTATGTTGCAGAATGTCTTCCAAGGGAAGTGTGAGAGCTATTTACTTTTCACTGAAGGTTCGTATATATACATACGCATACACACACACACACACACACACACACACACACACACACAGTAAGGAGGCCTGCTATAGTAGATGCCTAAGAGTAACAAGTGCATCAGATATTCAAACGTAATTAAAGGGGCGCCTGGGTGGCACAGTGGTTAAGCGTCTGCCTTCGGCTCAGGGCATGATCCCGGCGTTATGGGATCGAGCCCCACATCAGGCTCCTCTGCTATGAGCCTGCTTCTTCCTCTCCCACTCCCTCTGCTTGTGTTCCCTCTCTCGCTGGCTGTCTCTATCTCTGTCAAATAAATAAATAAAAAATCTTTAAAAAAAAAAGTAATTAAAGTAAATTAAGCTGGACTGAAATTTTTGGATCTCTTCCTACTCAATCCTGATAGAAACCTGACATTATCTTCTCAAAGTCAAACAGTCTAAAATAGGCATCCATTTATTTTCTGTTACATAGAATATGATGCTATATATTTCTATTCCTAAATTATCACTTACAACATATCTGCTTAGGGCTGGTAGAATAATTGCCTACGGTTAATTAAACAAGGATATAATATTTTATAGGCTTCTTACATATGTAAAAGCTACATAACTTGAAATGTAGTGTCTGTGGTATGATGTCCTAAGTCATTGTGGCTTAGCCCATGCTATTGTAAATCCTAGGTTAAAGGAGGAGATAGTGTCTGGACAAGATAACATCAAGAATAACTTCTCCTAACCCGTATGTTAAATGGTGATAGCAGTGAGTGAAATTGGGGGATGACTACAGAACATATTGTAATATCCTAGAAAAATGAGGTTCACTTTCTGTATTTGTACGGTCAGGTCATTGCCTGACTCACAGCTTGTCAGTGTCAAGTGGTCAATGAAACCCTCTAAGTTTCTGAGAGTCAGATTATTCTCTGTCTTCTAGTAAATTACCTCAGGAATTTAAGGGGCCAGGGAAAATGGGATGATGGATCTTGTTACTGATAACAGGTATCTTTACACAAACATGAGAAATTTCAGAAATGAAAACTGGGACTACTAATCCATCCAGTGAGCCTCCTCCTGTGCCATTCAGCATTTCTTTCTTGTTATTTATCTATCAATAGGCAGGTCAATGCCTCAAAATATCTTGGCAACTCTGGTTTAGTTTTCCCAGGCGTAAGACCCAACCAGAGCTCCTGTGACATTGCTGATACTGAATGCATTTTAGCAAACACCTGCACATGATACAGAACTGAAACTGATTTCTTATTAACATTGCACCTCATTCAAAAATGCATTTCGTATATTCTCATTGACAAGTGAGCCATTGCTTTTGTGAAATGCAATACTATTCGGAACATTTTAATCTTTTGTATGCTTCAAGTACTCTCATACTAGTAGGAGTCTACTCTCTCACTTAAGTAGGAACTTAATGTGTGAAGATATTCTCTGCATCTTAATGGGCTCTTTTTTTTCTTTCATATCCCTTTTACCACAAAGAAAATTAAGCTTTGAGAAAAAGAAACTATCTGTTCTTACGTATACATATGCATATATGTGTGTGTGTGTATATATATACACACACACATACACACACACAAACACATAATGTGGCAACCCATCTATTAGAAGAAGTCTAAAGCACTGGATACAATATATTCATAAAAATATATGTTCTATTACAGAATTGTATTTTTCATGGGCAATAATGGAAAAGACAATTGAAAACTAAGATAATTTTGTTTGTTTTAACTCAAGACCCAAAAAGAGCTACACTAGCATCTGACTTCAAGAAAAAAATCAGTATAAGCATTTTCAGCCCATTACAAACAGAAACAGCTGCATTACCAAACCCTCAGAGATAGAGCTGATAATGAAAATGTTACAGACCTTTAAGTGGAGCATCTCTGCCAGACAAGGTTATAATAGTGAACTTACATTAGGGAAGAAAGCATTCAGTATTTATGATTTGCAATTTTAACTTGTGTTTAAAGTGGTACAGGAGGATTCATGGGGGATTTAATGTTCTAGCAAATCTATTTGGTCAGTACTGTAAGATTTTATGACCTTTCATTAAGACTTGAAAGTTTAACTGTTCAGATTCTGCATTGAATGCAAATCATGCTATTTTGTGCTGCCTGTCCTCTGAACATTTCTAATGCCACAGATGAAAGAGGCAGTTAGAAAAGCCTTGTATTTTAAAGGGGCTGGCATCAGAGGCTATAAATACAATATTCATCAAAGGACTTCAGAGGACAAAGCTTTAAATGAAAAACCCAGAGAATTGTTTATTCTTTTAAAATTTATACTCTGTGGAAACCAAGTGAATTACATTTAAAATGCCTAATATATAGTTTAACATCAAAAATCCTTCTCTAGTGAAGCATATTTTAAATTTTAGGAAAATGGTTAAATTCGACCAAATTTTTATATGAAGCTATAACTTATTCTTCAACCATTCTCTCAATATTCATCACAAAGTTCATAAAGTTTATCAGCATCATTCAAATCACACTTAGGTTCAAATAAATCTCCCTGAATAAATCAAGTAATCCGGAGGAGCTTTCACACTGGTTTTCTTAGTTCTCACAATAATGCTGTGTTTTGTGTATCAATAGATGCATTCTACAGATGGGGAAGTGGAGCTTAGAGATGAAGTAATTTGACGAACATCTAGTAATCTCTCCCGGACTTCCAGGGTACTACTGGGTTTTTTTTTTTTTCCTGTTACATTCTGCTCTCTTTTATAAGCAAATATGCCCCCAAGGTGTATTTCTGGTATTCTAGTGTTTGAAAACATTGTTTTGTTGTTGTTGTTGTTTTGTTTTTTGTTTTTGTTTTTGTTTTTTTACTTTTCTAGTGAACCTTAACAAGCTTTGCAAGCCAAAACTCAATCTGCATCCGTTGAACAGAGTCAGGTTAACCAAAGAAGAGTGGGAAATTTATTCATATAATTGTCATTTTCCAGAGAACACCATAAGATGCTAAAAAAGGGGCAAATGTGTGCCAAAACAAAAACAAACAAACAACAAAAATGTAATCTATGGTGTTAAAAGTTAGAAAAGTTGTTGGATTTGTGGGAGAGGAAGGACTGGAAGCAGTTCTGGGATTTTTCTAGTGTTTCATTTCTAGTTCTTGGTATATTTTCCACACTGCAGTCCCCTTATGAAAATGTAGTGGCCCATGCCTGTGTTAGACAGCCTCACATGTGTTGGCATATTTCTGGCTTCCGTAACGTGGTCTTTATCTTAAAATGTAATTAATTTGGGGCTATGACCATCATCTCCTGTAGCTTGTAACTTGAGAATTTTTATTTAGAATCCTTATAACCACACATGGCTTCAGATAATGATCCTGATTTGTGCTTCTTAGACTATGTTGAATAAGAAGAGATATAAGAAACCAGATATGGATTAAAATATCATTTCCCCTCTATGAGTAGTAAAGTTGAAATAGGAAAATCAGTATAAACCATATACTAAACCATAAACTTTCTATTCCTTTTGCAGACAGAAATTATCTTTTCATATAAAATAGAACTTGGTTCCCTCATATAAGGGAAGTAGGTCTGTAGAATGTTTTGGAGAATGATAGGGTACCCACTGTCAGCCTCAAATTTTATCAAGTCTGAAAATAAGATTATAAGAAGAAAGCAATCTTTCAGGCTTAAGAGGCAGATCCTGGGTTCATTTCCATCTATGCTTATAATTTGGGGGTAAAGAGATGACAATTCATTGTGGTCAATGTGGCAGGCAAAATACACAGGATTGAGCCAATTGTTTGAGCTAATTTGTACAGTTTTTTTTAAATATATATATACCCAATGTTACCAATTTGATGACTCATTCATTTTTCTCTAGGGGAAAGACTTTAAGTACAATAAGAGATCAGTAAGAAAAGTAAAATATAAATGCCTCACTGGAAATATAAGGAATAAAATAATAATTGTCTCCCTTTTCCTAAAATCTTGTTTGTTATTTACCTACAGTTACATTATAGCTGAAGCTTTCACATCACTTAATATGGACTATATTCTGTATTTTATACCTAGGAAATACATTAATATGGATTTTTACACAATTGCATATGCTTACTGTCATTCCTATTGTATTACCACATAGCTATTAAACTGTGGGTACATTATTAGTGAGCATTACACAAGTGGCTTAATTCTCCATTTTGGAGTAATAGACCAACTTACAGTACAATTCTATTATCTGCAGACAGCAGAGCTCAGAGTTGTCCTTATACAGAAATTAGCATCTAAAAATTAAATCCTTCTCTCAAGAGAGTACAGGGCACACCTTTATTGGAATGTTGAGCACTTGTTTCAGAGCAAAATAGTACATGGCCATGAGAACTTAATGAAAGGAAATTATTTAAATTATTTTAGAAATAAACCCTATATGGACTGAGTATCAGATGTATCCCTCTAATAAATCTTAATCTAAAACATTTTTTTATCTCATCTGTTCATCAGACATATTCATCAGTGGCTTTTGTGTTCCAGGAAGACAGAAGACAAACAAATTCTACTCTGGAAGAACATATATATAAGCTAAAGGTGAAAAAGATATGAAAATACAAAGTTACAACTCCTGATGACTCAGCTACAGTAGAGATTTGTACAGAGAAGCATAGCAGGGTAAGCACTTAAAACTTCCTGGGGGGGAGGATGCTTATGAAGAGTCTATTTTAGTACAGGCAAAGGATGAAGCAGTATTTACCCTACAAATGTTGGGAGACAGTGAGACCAGTAGGAAGGACATTACCAGTGGAGTGGACAGCACTGATGAAGTTATATGCTTACATCCAATTTCATTGCACACACATATATTCACTCAATGAATATTTATTTAGTACCTATAATGTACCAGAACTTCTAGGTTCCGAGAAAATTTAGAAAGTATAGATAAGTGGTGCCTGGGTGGTGCAGTTGGTTAAGTGTCCAACATTTGATTTCAGCTCAGGTCATGATCTCAAGGTTGTGACATCAAGCCCTGCATTGGGCTCCGAGTTAAGCATGGAGCCTGCTTAAGATTCTCTTTCTCTCTCTCTCTACTCCTCTACTCCTTGTTCACTCTTTCTCTCTCTCCCTCTAAAAAAAAAAAAAGTATAGACAATGTTCTTGCTGTCACGTGCCTTATATTCTAGCAGTGGAGACAAAAAATAAATAAGTGAACTGTTAAATATATAATTTCATTTCAGATAATGATAAATGTTATAATGATGAATCAAAATAAGTGACTGTAGTGAAGCAAAAGATAGACAGACGGGTTATTTAAGGCAACTCCCTGAAGTGACCTTAATGAGAAAAGAAGAATCAAGGATGACCACTAGGTCTTAGCTTGGGTACTAGGTGATTATGGCATCACTTATTCTGATACAGAACCCTTTTTTGAAAAGGATCAGACGTGTGTGTGTGTGTGTGTGTGTGTGTGTGTGTGTGTACTCCTGTGTGTGTGTGTGTGCGTGTGTGTGTGTGTGCGTGTGTGTGTGTATGCACAGATGTGTATTTATGTGGTGGTGTGGATGAGAGAATGAAGAGCTTTGTCTTGAACATTCTGTTTTAGATGCCAGTTTATGAAGAAATGTCCAGAAGACAGTTCCATCTATCAGTCTGTTTTTCAGTGTAAATGTCATAGTTAGGGATCTAAATTTGTGAGATGATGCTAAATCTATGGGACTGGAGATCCTTCCATCCTCCCTCCCTCCTTCCCTCCTTCTCTCCCTCTTTTTCTCTTTCTTCTTTTTCTTTCTTTTTCTTTCTTCCTTTCTTTCTTTCTTTCTTTCTTTCTTTCTTTCTTTCTTTCTTTCTTTCTTTCTTTCTTTCTCTTTCTTTCTTTTCCTCCCTTTCCCTCTTTCTCTCTTTTCTTTCTCCCTTTTTCCCTTTCTGTCTTTCTGTCTTTCTCTCTTTCTTGAACCTTTGTCCAAAATGAAAATGAAGACTATTCAATACATAAAAGTGATGAAAATTGGATAGGTCTGTTGAGTGCGGGGAGCAGCCTGAAGCCCTGCAGACACAGCACTCCCCTTTTACTTACCAATAATGGTCCCTGAGGGGTGTCAAAGGATCCTAAAACACCGGGAACATTTTAAAAACATTTAAGTTATAATATAATGAAACTGTAAAAACATTTAATTTGTGGTATATTAAAACTATTTTATAAACTTTCTGAAACACATTTCTAGACACATTGTGTCTAGTAGCACATACTTGTATTTATCTGAGAGAAAGTAAGTTATCTGATAAACTAGATCAAGGAGAAGACTTTCATGAATTTACATAAATAGTTGATGAAGACCATCTTCACTGATTGATGAAATTTCCTCTTCTACTGAGAAGGACATAAATTGTAAACAATATAGTAAATAGATACTGAGGGTAGTATCTTTAACCAACCCTGACTCATCCCTTTACCAGAGGGACTATCTCATTGTTTTCAATATACTTTCTCTCTTGGTTCCCTTCTGATGGCACTTCTCATTGTCTACTATCTATTACTGTTATTTATGTATTTTCACACATCTCCTACTATGATTAGAGTCTTTTCAAGGGAAAGAGCCATAATCCACAGAATACATTCTACTAGTATTTGCAGATCATGTTATTAATGGAAATTTTCCATATGCCAGGTAGCAAGAGGATGGAATTTTTGGTCAATTAAATATCCTTTATGTTGCATCATTTTATGAAAACCTGGGAGAATAATTGAACTCCCTCAATAATTTTAAATATTTCACTAAAAGTTTTGACAGTGTATTTAATAGTAATCTATAATAAAATTCAGAGATTATCAGCATAAGAAATTTATCAATGCCTCAATAATATCAAGAACACCTGGAAACTTCTTATCAATTTTCCTTAATCTAAGTGTGAACAGTGTTTGTTTTAATAGTGAATTACATACTGACTCTTTCTTGCTCAGTTTTTCATACTTTATACTAAGTGGTGCATTGAATATTACAAACGTAATATTGTATACACATTCTTTATTAAATAAGATGGTTGGTTAGATGATAGCAGACATTCTTGTCTAGTTTCTGTTCTCAAAGGGAAAGTTTTCAGTATTTTAAAATAAATATGAATTTGTTATAAATTTTTGATACATTTGCTATAATTTTGAAGAGATGAGAAGAAAGTTCCCTTAGAACTTTCATTGAAGGAATATTGCTTAGAGTATTTTATTATGAATGGGCATTGAATTTTATTTCAGAATTTTTCTGAATCAATTGAAATAATCAAATATTTTTTCTCCTTTACTAATTAAGATGGATTGAATTGATAAATGTTTGAACATAGTATCAATCTCAAATTACTGGAATAGATTCAGCTTATCTAAGACACATTATATTTTTATATATTCAAGATTGTTATAATTTTTTAATCTAACATTTTTGTTGGTTTTTTTTGATATCATAATCATAGTTGGCTCACAAAATAAGTTTGAGAATATTTGAGAATACTTTGTCTTTTTTTTTTAAGTTTACCCCTTAGGAATTTGTGTAAATTTCCCCCTGAACTATTGGAATTTTCTATGATAACCAGCTATCCAGGTCTGGAATTTTCTTAATGAAAAGAATGTGATTACAGATTCCATTTTTTTCCATAGGTTAAAAAAAAAAAAAACATTTTCTTGTGTTTGTTTTGGTATGTTTTATTTTTCTAAGATTTTTCCGATTTTATTTAACAGTCAAATTTATTACAATGGGGTTGTTTATTGAGCCTTTGGTATCTTTATCATCTTTATAAACCTCTGAAAGATATATGATTATGTTCTTTTTTACTTATACTATTAGTTATTTTTGTCATCTTTTTTTAATGGATTTTTCTTGCCAGCAATTAATCAATTTATTGGATTAAAAAAAAACTGTATTATATTGCTCCTTCCAGTATAATGCAGGTTTTCTATTTTATTAATTTCTGCTTTTTATTATTTCCTTTAAAAATTATTTGTGTTTAACTTACTATGTTCTCTAAACTCTAGGATTTGATGCCTGTTATTTAGACCTTTGAGTTACTTAATTTTTAAAAATTTTTAAACATAAGAACTACATTTTTATTATTTAGTGATTTGTACCTTCAATGTGTTGTGATCAGGCCAAGCCATTTATATGAGTCCATCCTTTTCTATTTGGTGAGACTTTCCTAATGGACGAGAACATGATTATTTCATAAATGATAATTATATATCTCTCTGTATATATATCAATCCTATAAATGGTAAATAATTGTTAATTTTTACATTCAGTATTCATTTAGGTTTATCCTCAATCTGAAATTATTTTTCTCTTTCCATTTTAATTTTATTTTGTGCTGCCCAATACCTTCAAAAAGATAATCTATCTAGAGATACAGATATAAATAATAGACCTATATCTATATATACAACTATATGTAGAGATGAATAGATATATAACTATATATAACTATATATTGTATACATATAACTATATATAATATATATATAGATGAATAGATACATACATATATAACTCTACATAGATGAATAGATACATACATAGCTTTTCCAATTTTTTTTCAGTGGGGATTTAGCCTATTACAGGAGGCAAAAAACTATAATTCAGAATCAAAAGGAGAGTGTCACCATTTTAGATCAAAACTATATTAGCTGGTTTATGCTAAAAGCTTCCAATGTCTTCTTTATAAAACAGGACATCTATCATCATTTGGTCATGGCTGGCTCCCATCAAGAAAGGTTTTGGCCTCTAAGCCATGTAAGGGATCTTTATAATTTGATTCTGATTTCTATGTTATTTTTTTTCTGTTTATCAACAATGTATACAGTTTTGGAGAAATTTCAAGATCTAAACACTTTCTGCATTTCTCAGAACTAAACTAAATTTTTTTCCTGTAGAGTAGGAACCCAACAGTTGTTATATGACCTTCTAAAAGATTCACTATTTAAATAAGAAAGATAAAGAATAAAACTACCTTATAACTAAAAAAGGACAATTTGTACTTTTATATAATAGGATGCATTTATCCTAATTTCTTTAAAGTTCTTCAACTGACATGCAACTAATTTTAACCTAAATGGAGAACTTTTGACAAGCTGTATATCATTGAGGTAGTGAAAAGTGTGAAAAAAATTATGCTAATTTTCAATAATGACAGTTTTAGAATTATTCACACTTTATTAAAAACTATCATGGTTTCAATATCTTGCCTTGAAACTGCCCAAACAAAATGGCCTAACTATATTGTGTATTCCATGGGACAATCCTCACATATTTAAATGGCCCAAACAAAATGGCCTGAATATATTGTGCATTGCTTTATTAGACAAATTTTACATATTTCCCCTAGCATTGTTTCAATTTTGAGATGTAAGTGCTAATAAATTAATAATACCTACTTGAAACACTTGTGTCACACTTGTCAGAAAATATCACCTATAATAAAAAGGACCCTAAGTACGATTTGTAAGAAAACACTGACTTTATCTCATAAAATGACAATCTTGGGGACTTCGTAGGATTTAGATCTTTATATGTTACCTAAAATACCACATACCTATTGGACAGTGAAAGGAAGAAAGGCATTCCAGTAGAAGCCTACTAGATGAGAAAATACAGTCCTGAAATAGTCTACCTTAAATATAACTAAGTTTGTATGCTGTAAGAAATTTGAATTACAATATTTTTAAGATGGAGTGTTTTTTTTCCTCTCAGAAATAAGATCTTCCTTACAATGAATTTTCAAGTGACAGAGATGTCTTACAATACAAACTTCACTATAAGGTGGCAATGAAACGTACATAATGGGGGGAGGAAGACAACATAGGCCTGAGATAAGACACTTATGCCAAACTAGCAGAGTACCAATATCCTAAACCACTAGGGTAGCTTCTACTGGTACACAAAAGATCTAAAATCTCTGACAAGTCCATTGACTTCAGACTGGGAGCATGCTTTAAAAAAAAAAAATGAGGTTAAGACTTTATGATTATGTAAATGTATCATTATGCTAAGATCAATACTCTGCATACAAATAGGTCACACTTAAGCACAGCCGTTTCCCAAACGATTTCATGGAATTGTGAGCTATTAACATGAGCTAATGATACGGCCTATTAAAAGTTATTACTAAGGCACGTAGAAAAGAATTATTTGGTCAAAAAAGTTTGGGAAATGGTAGAATTGATAAAGAGTTTCCTTTACAATTTCTAAAGCCTGTGAAATGCTAATCTGTATTTTGAATAACCAAGGAATGTAATATTTCACTTTCCCCAAGTGTTTATTCTTCTTACTCCCCTTGAATTTCAAATAATGAGATCTATTTGGACAAGATCAGATTGCAGGCCTACTGGTTCAGTATCGGTGGCCATGATTCATGTCTATATGGAAGGAGGTTTGGATTAGGCTTCCTTGTTTTTCTCTTATATAATTATTAAAAGTAATACTTGGAAGGTGATGAAAGTATCCTGCCAGCATTGACTCAGCATTTTGTTTTCCAAAACTAGATAAATTCATTTTGAGAAACTATCTCTGTTGGGGATCTTTTGGAGTAGACTTGACAAGTGAGGCAGCTCACAGGGAGTTTTCCATTTTTGATCAGATTATTTTCCTTGCTTTTTAATTTTTTCCCCAGCAATTTTGTATAGATTCAGAGATGTATCTAGAGACATATTTTGAGAACCTGTGGGGAGAATCTGGGAGATAGAAAGTAAAAGGAGAGGAGAACATGGCCCTAACATAAAAATGGTAAAAAAAAAAAAAAAAAAAATCTGGAGCTCATTCATACACACACACACACACACACACACACACACACACCCCACACGTGTTTCCTGAAAAAGTGAAGAGAACCTAGGTTTTCTGCTTAACAATAGCACTTTCTTTCCAGTTTCAAATAACCTTTTACATTTTTCCATATATTTATTTGGCTGATATGTTTCAGGAACAATGTGCTAGACACTGTACCAGATGTCAGGTATATAATAAAGAACTATTTTTTGAATGATTCATATTTTATTAATTTTTTTTTATTTTTTTATAATTTTTATTTTGTTATATTAGTCACCATACAGTACATCCCCAGTTTTTGATGCGATGTTCCATGATTCATTATTTGCGTCTAACACCCAGTGCACCATGCAATACGTGCCCTCCTTAATACCCATCACTGGCCTATCCCAATCCCCCACCCCCCTCCACTCTGAAGTCCTCAGATTGTTTCCCAGAGTCCACAGTCTCTCATGATTCATTCCCCCTTCTCTTTACCCCCCCCTTTATTCTTCCCTTTCTTCTCCTACCGAACTATTAAGTTTATAATTTTCTGGGAGAATCCTACATGAAACAAATAACTAACAAATAATAAGTTCATTATTGAAAATAACAGGGTGCCCTGAGCAAAAATAATAGGATGCACCTAATTTAGACTCAGAACATAGACAGAGGTTGAAAGAAATGAAATTTCAGCTGACAATTTGAAGGACAAGTAGGAATTTTACCACTAGAGGAGCATGGAAAATAGGAGTTTTCCAGCTAGAGAGACCAGCATAGTATAGGGCCCATGACTAGAAAAGACTGACTCATTGGGGAACCGAAATAATGTTCATTTATAGTGATAATCACACAATATAAAGAACTTAAAAAGGAGTCACATTCTCTGTCTAGTTAATGATTTGCAAGCTGAAGGGTTTTGTGTACTACTATTTGCAACTTACTTTTAAAATCCATCAAAGAAAAAGATGGATTAATGAATAGGTAGAAGAAAGGACAGATTTGTCACAAAGCAATTATAGCAAAATGTTAACTGAAAAACATAGACAGTAGAGTATGAGTGTTCACTATATAGTTCTTTCAATTCTTTCTGTGTGTTTAAAAATTGTATAAGATATTACAAAAAAAGAAAAGATCTTTGTATCATTAACATATGTGGCTCAGGGAATTTAAGTAGAAATGCACTGGGTTAGAACTCTGACTGGATGACCTCCAAGGCGATTTTAGTGTCTCATTATTCCATGCATAAAAATATCTAGTTTAGTTTTATTTAAAAATATAGTTATCTCCATCAACGCAACAGAACTACCAGACACAGAGCTTTTAAGTTTGCAAGAACTCTATAAATTGGCAATGCATATTCCATTTTCTCAAGACTTATAAATTAGTCATTTCAGCTACCCATTAGTCCCAAAGACATCCAAGAATTGTTCAGCGATTATGTTCAGTAGTTAAGGGAGAAAATCAGTAAAATTGAAGGGTTTTGTTCAAGTTAGCCCACTTTTAACAGAAATAATTCAGACTATAAAACATACCTACTTTCTGCTACTAAGTGTGACTTACAAGGCAATAAGTACAATTTTAAAGAAATAAAAATAGGGATAGCATTTTTATTATTTTTTTCCTTTTTCAAGTTTTTATTTAAATTCCCATTCATTAACATAGAGTATAATATTAGTTTCAGGTATGAAAATTAGCGATTCATGACTTACGTAAACATCTAGTGCTCATCACAAGTGCAATCCTTAATACCCAGCATCCATTTAGCCCAGCCCCACCTATCTCCCCTCCAGTAACCCTCAGTTTGTTCTCTATAGCTAAGAGTCTGTTTTCTTGGGGCTCTGGGGTGGCTTAGTTAGTTAAGTGTCTGACTCTTGGTTTTGGCTCAGGTCATGATGTCAGGGTTGTGAGATCAAGCCCCACATTGGGCTCCCTGTTCAGTATGGAGTCTGCTTAACATTCTCTTTCTCACTCTCCCTCTGCTCCCCTCCCTCCCCCACCTCTTTCTCTTTAAAATAAATAAATCTTTAAAAAATGATTAAAAGATGAGCCTGTTTTTTAGCTTGTTCCTTTCTCTTGTCTTCCTTATGTTCATTTGTTTTGTTTCCTAAATTCCACATCAGTGAAATTATATGGTATTTGTCTTTCTCTGACTTTTTTCACTTAGCATAATACTCTCTAGCTCCATCCACATGATTGTAATATTTCATTCTTTTTATGGCTAAGTAATATTCCATTACATTCCATTACAGATACACACACACACACACACACACACACACACACACACACCTCCTTTTTATCCATTCATCAGTCAATGGACAGTCTGGATTTTTCCATAATTTGCCTATTGTAGATAATGCTGCTATAAACTTCAGTGTGCATGTATCCCTTTGAATTAGCATTTTTGTATTCTTTGGGTAAATACCTAGTAGTGTGATTGCTGGATCATAGGGTTGTTGTTTTTGTTTTGTTTTAACTTTCTGAAGAACCTCCATACTGTTTTCCAGAGTGGCTGCACCAGTTTACATTCCTACCAACAGTGGAAGAGGGTTCTCCTTTCTCCAATCCTCACCATCTCCTGTTTTTTCTTCTATTGTTGATTTTAGCCATTTTGACAGCTATTTTGATATCTCATTGTAATTTTGGTTTGTATTGCCTTAATGGTAAGTGATATTGAGCATCTTGTCATGTGTCTGTTGGCCATCTGTATGTCTTCTTTGGAAAAATGTCTATTCGTATCTTCTGCACATTTTTAATTGGACTGTTCATTTTTCAGGTGTTGAATTTTATAAGTTCTTTATAGATTTTTGAATATTAACCCTTAACCAGATATGTCATTTGCAAATATCTTCTCCTCTTCTATAGGTTGCCTTTTGGTTTTGTTAATTGTTTCCTTTGTTATGCACAGCGTTTTATTTTGATGAAGTCCTTTATTTTTGCTTTTGTTTTCCTTGCCTCACGAGACATATCTAAAAAGAAGTTGTTATGGTGGTGTCAAAGAGGTTACTGCCTGTGTTCTCCTTCAGGATTTTTATGATTTCAGGTCTCAATTTTAAGTCTTTCATACATTTTGAATTTATTTTTGTGAATGATGTAAGAGAGTGGTCCAGTTTGATTCTTTGTATGTTGCTGTCCAGTTTTCCCAACACCATTTGTTAAAGAGACTGTCTTTTCCCCAATGGGTATATTTCCATGTTTTATCAAAGATTAATTGACCATATAGTTGTGGGTTCATTTTTGGGTTTTCTATTCTCTTACATTGATCTATGTGTCTCCTTTTGTGCTAGTACCATACTGTCTTGGTCATTGCAGCTTTGTAATAAAACTTGAAGCCCAGAATCGCCATGCCTCCAGCTTTGCTTTTTGTTTTCAAGGTTTCTTTGGCTATTCAGGGTCTTTTATGGTTGCATACAAATTTTAGGAAGGTTTGTTCTAGCTCTGTGAAAAACACTTTGGTATTTTGTTAGGGATTGCATTAACATGTAGACTGCTTTCTGTAGTACAGACATTTTAACAATATTTGTTCTTCCAACCCATGAGCATGAAATATTTTTCCATTCCTTCATGTTGCTTTCAATTTCTTTCATCAGTGTTTTATAGTTTTCAGAATACAGATCTTCTACCTCTTTGGATAGGCTTATCCCTAGGTATCTTATGGTTTTTGGTAAAAGTGCAAATGGGATCAATTATTTGATTTCTCTTTCTGCTGCTTCATTATTGGTGTATAAAAATGCAACAGATTTCTCTACGCTGATTTTGTATCCTGAGACTTTACTGAATTCATATATCAGTTCTAGCAATTTTGGTGGAGTCTTTTGGGTTTTCACATAGAGTACCATGTCATCTGAAAATAGTGAAAATTTGGCTTCTTCCTTGCTGATTTGGATGCCTTTTATTTCTTTTTGTTGTCTGACTGCTGTGGCTAGGACTTCAAGTATGTTAAATAACACTGATGAGAGTGGACATCTCTGTTGTGGTTCTGATGGTACAGGGAAAGCTCTCAGTTTTTCCCTTTACAATGTTGAGGTATGTTCCCTATAACACCACTTTGTTTTGTTGTGTTTTTGTTTTGTTTTGTTTTTGTTTTAGAGAGGGAGAGTAGCGGAGGGGCAGAGAGAGAGGGAGAGAGAGAATCTTAAGCAGGCTCCACACCTAGCACAGAGCCCCATGCATCTCAATCTCACAACCCTGAGATCATGACCTGAGCTGAAATCAAGAGTCAGATGCTTAACTGACGGAGCTATCTAGGTGCCCCTATCCCCACTTTGTTGAGGGTTTTTGTCATGAATGGGTAATGTACTTTGTCAAATGCTTTTTCTGCATCTATTGAAATTATAGTATCTGTCTTACCCTTGCTTTTATTAATGTGGTGTATCACACTGGTTTATTTGTGGTTATTGAACCACCCCTTGCAGCCCAGGAATAAATGGCAATTATGGTGAATGATTCTTTAGTGTACTGTTGGATTTGATTTGCTAGTATTTTGTTGAGAATTTTCACATCCATGTTCATCCTGGATATTGGCCTATAGTTGTGTTTTTTAGTGGAGCCTTTATCTGGTTTTACAATCAGAGTAATGCTGGCTGCATAAAACGAGTTTGGAAGTTATCTTTCCATTTCTATTTTTTGGAACAGTTTGAGGAGAACAAGTATTAACTCTTCAAATATTTGGAGAATTCCCTTTGAAGCCCTGTGGCCTTGGACTTTTATTTGTTGGGAGATTTTTTATTACTGATTTTTTTTTCTGGTTATCAGTCTATTCAGGTTTTCTATTTCTTCCTGTTTCAGTTCTCATAGTTTATATGTTTCTAGGAATTTATCCATTTCTTCCATATTGTCTGACTTGTTGGCATATAATTTTTCATAATATTTTCTTACAATTGTTTGTATTTCTGTGGTATTGGTTGTGATTTCTCTTCTCTCACTTGTGATTTTATTATTTGGGGTCTTTCTCTTCTTTTTTGATAAGTCTGGGTAGGGGGTTATCAATTTATAATTTTATAAAGAATCAGCTCCTGTTTTCATTGGTCTGTTTTACTGGGTGTTTTGTTTTTATGTCATTTATTTTTGTTCTAATCTTTGTTATTTCCTTTCCTCTGTTGGATTTAGGCTTCATTTGTTGTTCTTTTACTAGCTCCTTTAAGTGCAAGGTTGTTGCTTATTTGAGATTTTTCTTGCTTCCTGAGGTAGGCCTATATTGCTATATAAGTCCTTCCTAAGACCACTTTTTCTGCATCCCAAGGGTTTTGGACCATTGTGTTTTCATTTTCATTTGTCTCCATGTATTTTTTCAATTTCTTCTTTAATTTCCTGTTTGACCCATTCGTTTTTAGTAAGATGTGTCTAACTTTCATGTATTTATGGTCTTTCCAAATTTTTCTTGAGGTTGACTTCAAGTTTCATAGTGTTATGGTCAGAAAAATATGCGTATGATCTCAGTCTTTTTGTATTTATGGAGGCCTGATTTGTGACTTAGTATGTGATCTATTCTGGGGAATGTTTCATGTACACTCAAAAAGAATGTGTATTCTGCTTCTTTAGGATGAAATGTTCTGAATATATTTTTTAAGTCCATCTGGTCCAGTGTGTCACTCAAAGCCATTGTTTCGGGACTCCTGGGTGGCTCAGTCAGTTAAGCATCTGCCTTCGGCTCAGGTCATGATCCTAGGGTCCTGGGATCAAGCCTTGCATCGAACTCCCTGCTCAGCAGTGAGCCTGCTTTCTCCCTCTCCCTCTGCCTGCACCCGCCACCCCCCCCCCCCCCGTGCTTGTGCTCTCTATCACAAATAAATAAATAAATAAAATGTTTTAAAAAAGAAAGCAAGCCATTGTTTCCTTGTTGATTTTCGGCTTAGATGATCTGTCCATTAATGTAGGTGGGGTGTTAAAATCCCCTATTATTGTATTATTATCGATGAGTGCTTTTATGTTTGTTATTAATTGTTTTATATATTTAAGTGCTCCTAATTTGGGGGCATAAATATTTACAATTTTTAGATCTCCTTTTGGATAGTCCCCTTTATTATTATATAGTGCCCTTCTTCATCTCTTGTTACAGTCATTGGTTTAAAATCTAGTTTGTCTCATATACGTATTGCTACTCTGGTTTTCTTTTGACATCCATTGGCATGATATATATTTCTCCATCTCCTCACTTTCAATCCTCCAGTGTCTTTAGGTCTAAAATGAATCTCTTGTAAGCAGCATATAAATAGGTCTTGTCTTTTGATTGGAGTGTTTAGTCCATTTACATTCAGAGTAATTATTGATAGATATGTATTTAATGCCATTTTATTACTAGTTTTGTCATTGTTTCTGGAGATTTTCTGTTCCTTTCTAGTGTTTTTTTGCTTATGGTCTTCCCTTCTCACTCAAAGAGTCCCCTTTAATCTATTTCTTGAAGGGCTGGTTTAGTGATCATGAACTCCTTTAGTTTTTGTTCATCTGGAAAACACTTTATCTCTCCTGTTCTGAATGATAGTCTTGCTGGATAGCATATTCTTGGCTGCAGATTTTTCCCATTCAACACATTAAATATATCATGCCACTGTCTTCTGGCTTACTAGGTTTCTGTGAAGAGATCTGCGGCTAGCCTTATGGGTTTTCACTTGTATGTTAGGGACTTTGTCTTTCTGCTTTTAGGATTTTTTTTCTTTATCACTGTATTTTGCAAATTTTACTATAATACTATAATATGTCTTGCTGTTGGCCTCCTTTGTTGATTTTGATGGGAATTCTCTGTGCCTCCTGGATTTGGATGTGTATTTCCTTCCCCAGAAGAGGGAAGTTTTCAGCTATTATTTCCTCAAATAAACTTTCTGCTTGCCCCCTTTCCTTTCTCTTCTTCTGGGACTCCTATGATATGAATGTTATTATGTTTGATGGAGTCACTGAGTTCCCTGTGTCTCCTCTCATGATCTATAATTTTTCTTTCTTTTATTCAGTTGCAATATTTTCCATAATTCTATCTTCTATATCACTTACTCATTCCTCTGTTTCTTCCTTCCTTATAGTCATGGCATCTGGTCGGTTTTGAATTTCAGTTATTAAATTTTGTATTTCTGCTTGATTTTTAGCTCTTTTATCTCTGTGGTAAGGTCTGCCTGATATCTTCCATGCTTTTCTCAAGCCCAGCTAATATCTGTATGATTATTGCTTTAAATTTGCCTAGGCATCTTACTTATATCTGTTTCAATTAGATCTCTGGCCTTTTCATGTTCTTTCTTTTGGGATAAATTTCTCTGTCTAGGCATTTTGTCTAGCTTTGTGTCTTCTCTGTGCTAGAAAATTCCATTATGTTTTATTCTCCTGAGAGTAATGGCTTTATGAAGAAGAGGTCATATAGTATCCAGACCTGGCATTCATGAAGAATTTACTTATCAATTTTGCAAATATCTAATATCCTAAAATGTACCAGGCTTTGTGTTAATTTTTGAGGAAACAAAAATGAATAAAACTCTGTCCCTACCTACAAGGAGCTGACAGTTTTTTATGAAGACAAACAAGAAGCAGATAATTACCCTGATGTTTGATACATTGAAATATGCCTAGGCTGACATACACATACATGAGGAAGAAAATGATATAAATTGTGGAAGCTATTACTTTTCACAGCCCACATTACTTTGAATCTCCCATTTTCTAGAAAGATTATCCCACATCTCTCTTTTGGAGATGGCTCTTACTCATTCCATGTGGTTCTGGTTGGTCCATCAATCATGGAATACCACTATCCCTAGCTTCGTGCATGGTTTGACATGATACAGGCCTGGCCAATCAGAAAATCTAATTCTTATATACAGAAATTGGTATGTAATTAGATAAGTAACTCAATCAGAATATCTTCCTTAAGGTTTTTACTGGGGAAATACTGGAATGGATGGTCATCAGTGTTGAATTCTGAAGAATAAAGAGAGGGAAAAAGAGGGCTTTGAGGAGAGTAGTATAGGAAAAGGAAATAATTCTATTAGGATTTCTTGTGTAATAAACCACCTCAAAATGTAGTAGCTTAATGCAACAAACATTTAGCTCACAATTTTACAGGTGAACAATTTTGCTGGTCTCAGCTAAGTGGTTCTCAGGTTTCACTTTATCACAGATGATCTTGGCTAGGTTCACTCATACATCTGTGGTCACTTGTGGACTGATTTGGTCTGACTGGTTTATGATTTCTCCCTCTGAAAAATTGGGAGCAAATGCAGTCTCTTTCCATGTGACCACTCATACTTCAATGGGCTAATTTCAGGATTTCAAGAGCGAGGCTGGAAGAATGCAACACTTCTTGTGTCCCAGATTCAGAATTCACAAATGTTGCTTTTGTTGCATTCTACCAGCTAAAGCAACTTACGGAAACAATGTAGATTCAAGGGATGGGGAAATAAGCTGCACCTTTTATGACAGGAACTAAAAAGAATTGTATTCACTTTTGCAATTGTCTACACTCATAAGTCTGGCATATTATAGAAAGGCAAAAATAATCAGAGATGAAGCTGGTAAGTTTTGCAAAGGCATTAGCTTAAGAAAATTTGACTTCATTGTTGCGTAACAAATCATAATTTAAAGAATTCAGGCAAAGTATGAGGTTTATCTAAACTAAGGATGGGACAAAAAGATTAGTAAGATATTAAGTATGCTTTCAGTAAATGATAATTGTTGTTATTTCTGGTTTGCTTAACCTATGATCAAAGGGTCATAATTTAAATATTAAAATTTGGTATTTTTAGTTCAGGAGCTAATGATAAAATTTACCATGTTTTATTTGACAGGTGAAACATCTGTAATAGGAGCCTATAGTGCCACAGATTTGGTAGTAAATCATGGAGGTGTATGGCAGTAATCAAAGCTGAATTACAGGTCTGCCATCCTGCTAGGAAGCCTAAGATACAAATCTAATAAAAAGTGCTAAAACAGCATGGGAAGAATACTTAATTGAGAAACCTGTAAATAGGGAAAGTAGAGTGTATAGGTAAAAGATATATAATGTGGGATCTCTTTTAGTTACACTAAATTCTAAAATTACAACAAACACTTCTTGCCTTTTAGAAGAAGGAAAATCTAGTCTATTATATTAAGTTTGCAAGAACTCAATTATCCAGGCCTGCATGAATCAGTTGGAGCTAGCATAATCGAATACCATAAATTGGGTAGCTTAATCAATAGAAATGTATTTTTTCATAGTTCTGGAGACTGAAAGTCTGAGTTCAGGGTGCCAGCATGATCAGATTCTGGTGAAAGCACTCTTCAGAGAGTTTGTGGCCTGCTGTCTTCTAGCTGTGGCCTCACCTGCCAGCAAGGTGGTGGGGAGATGGGGGACAGAGAGAGAAAGCTCTCTTTCTCTTTTTAAAGGGATACTAATCTTATCAGATCAGGATCCCACCCTTATAGCCTCAGCTGCCTTATCACTTCCTTAAAAACCCTATCCTCAAATATAGGCACATTGGGGGTTATGGCTTCAACATATAAATTTGGGTCTGAGTAGAAAGGCGAGCGGCACAATTCAGTCCACAGCAAGACTAATATATGAGAGAAAAGTTATGCTATCAGTAAATAGCCTTTCTTTGCCCTTTCCTCGTGTAACACTCAACCTTTTATTTAAATATAGGTTAGACAAATATTTAGTAAGCAATGCCATATTATCAGCTTTTATGAGGTCCTGCCTTGCATTCTTGTTTGGTTTTATATAAATACCTTATTCCTTGAGATGTTAACTTATAACTAGAGATAGTTAATAAGTATGTGTGTTTTTCTAATTTTGTAAACAAAAATTTTACTACTTTCAGTCATTCTGAGAAACCCAGAAGTTTATAAGAACTAAACATATATTCAACTATGAGTAATGACTCCAGCATATATTATATATTTAAAATCATTAAGACAGTTATTTTGACTTAGACCATTTATCAAGTGAAACAGGATGGTAATTACATGTTTAGATGTTTTAAAGAAATAAAAGTGTAAGAGTGACATTGCAAATTTAAATTTGTTTTTGTGCATTAGTCATTTATGAAGATTGATACACTATAACGGAACAAACATCAACTTATAATCAACTAAAATATAATTTTATATTGCAACTGGAACCATGAGGATTGAAAACATCTTAATGAAAAAGGCTTTACATATTCCCTGTGATAAATAAGTGACACACTGGAATTGATTATTGTTTATTGCTCAGGGGAGAATCTTCAAGACGGAACAAGGCAATATTCTTACAACAAATTTATCAGATCATAATCCAATTGTATTCAATTTTGAGTTGAAAAATAAACCTTCACCAAGGGTTGGGTCAATAAACAATACTTTAATTGTCCAAAAGAACTTAGAGCAATTAAAATTAATATTGAATAATGCCTCTAAGAAAATGTTATAGAAATACCTACAGAAATACTTTATATGAAATAAAAGAAATATAGGGTACCGTAATAAAGATGCATAATGATATGGTTTTTATAGAAAAAAATCAGAGGGGAAAAAAGGAGCTCAAAATAACACATTTAAGAAAAGAGTATAGCAAATACAATTTGTACAAATGAAATAATTACTGAATTACTAAAGATAAATATGAAGTAAACATTTTGCTTCAAAAACAAAAACTTTTTAGTAAAGGCTCATAGTACAGTTAACATGACAATAAATAGAATAACCAGCTCTAAGACTGGTGAAAAGATGACTACAACCTAAATCCCAAATCATAGGAAAGATATGAAGAAATATCAGATACATCAATTCTATACCTCTAATTGTACATCAGCCTCAACAAAGAGATTGAAACTTCAACACATGAGAAAATTAACCATAATTTTAAAGCTTTCCTACAACCAAAATAAGAACACCTATCATTAATGAAAAAAGGATTTTATTTTTTATGTCTACAAAAATAAAAAGGGCATAGTTCCTGATGGATTCAGTGCCCATTTTCAGTCAAATCTATGAATAAAATGATAAGTACTAAATTTAGCTTTGCCAAGAAACCATGTGACCTCTCCAGCTGAACACTGATATGTATTTTAGAAAAACAAGCTATTCTCCCTCCCATGTGCTCGCTCTCTCTCTCTCTCTCTCTCACACACACACACACACACACACACAGAAACAAAATGAGATGAAGATTGAGAACTTCATATTTCCCAAATCTATGCAGTTATATAAGTTCTAATTACTTGGCCATTTAGTGTTGTTGTATTTATTTGACTGTCTTAAACAAACAAAAAACAGTCCTTTAACCCTCATTACTCCTCTATTTAAAAGCTGTAGACCCAGTAATAGCCTTTAATTAAATAAGCAGATATGATAGTATGTTAAATTGACAGAATATTCCTCCTAGGATCATGGTACCATATAGTCTCACTTTAAGATTTTACTATTTTAGATCTGCCATTCATATCATAACAGATGGAGAGCGGATGGATTAAAAAAAAATAAAACACAAATTAAATACACACAAAAATGTACTACCAAGAGCATATATCTTTCTATAAAATTACTACTTTCTTGTCAAAGATCAGAATAGAATTAAAGGTTGAGTTACACACTCTTCATGATCAGATTCTTAAGATATTTTTCTGAATTATTCAGATCAGAGAGATCACATCACATCAAAATAAAACACTGTTGATCCAAACTGGGCTCCCAAGCAGAGCTCCCTCATTATCTACCTCCAACATACATCATTCAAGTTGTATAAAACATGAAAGGTACTCCTTGGTTCTGTGCAGTACAGCAGCTCTATTCATGAACAGATTCCACAAGCTCCATTAGGCTCCGTGGTACACTTTTATATCATAGTGAAGCTCATTGATCATTGATAGTACCTAAATAGTAGTCCTTCAAGTTTTATAAACTGATCATGTAGCCTTACTACTATTTCAAATTGTCATGGTCTATTATGAGAAATTTGGCTATTTTAAAAATTATATTGGGGGCGCCTGGCTGGCTCAGTCAGTAGAGCATGTGACTCAATCTCAGGGTTATAAATTCAAACCCCACATTGGGTATAGAGATTATTTAAAAAGAAAGACTTAATTTTTTTCTAAATTGTATGAAATGTAGCAATTAATCATCCATACATTTGATAATTTTCTTTCTCAAGCTGAGGACATTTAAATACATGTACAGATATAAATTTTAGTGAATTCCCTTATTTTAGAGTTGCCTAGATAAATAACTCAATTGGTGAGTCATCAACAGCTACTTTAAATACATTGCACATGTGCTGGCAATAATAAATGCATTAAATGCATTCCTTTGACTGGCAGCTGCTGCCTTACTTTGATGTCAACAGTAAGAATCATCGACATTTAAGAAAAATTAAACCTGATTAAATGTAATTTTATAATCAAGAAAATATATTAAATTCATGGTGTGCCCTCTCTAAAGTAAAATTCTGTTACTGAAATAAAATAAAATTTTTGATTAGTAAAATTGATTGTTAGCAGGAAACCCAATAAGAAAAAAGCACTGAAATAGAGAATTTCTGTCAGAGACTGTGATAATAGCAACATAGTTTTGATAAAATATAGTATACAAGTAAATTACTAATGGGAAATAATGCTAGGGAAGTAAAGTTAAAACCAATGAGTTTGGCCATTACTCAACAGATAGTTGGGAGATGTTACAAATTTTTTTCCTTCAAATATATTCAATAACAGTTGGATTGCTGTGCTGCTATGAAACTACCTAACTTAAGTGCAATTATTTCTCAAACACATTTTCTTGCTTATCAATTAGGCGAATCATTATCTCTAGTTGAGATGATTTTTTTTGAGCTCTATGTCAATTGAGAAATTACCTGCTGACAACTTCTCTTGGCTGACAACTTATTTTCTTCCCTTGGCCATTATTCATCCACACTGATTTTTAAAATGCCCCCCTTCATGGTCCCATTATCTTCTTAATAGCACAAACCAGATAATTGTGCTCTGTTTTTTATTTGCTTTTTAATAGGTATGTTATTGCATAACAAATTACCTCAAAGCTTGGCAGCTTAAAACATTGTGAAGAATATTTTATTGTTGTATGGTATTGCCTTGGGTCCTTCATGAGGTAGCAATTGAATTGATGGCAGGACTCTCACTCATCTGAAAGCTTGAATGGGATTGGAGGATTTGTGTTCAAGATGGCTTATCCATGAGACTGATGGCTTGTGGTATCAGTCCCTTACCACATGGACCTCTCCATAGGGCTTCTTATGACATAGAGCTGACTTCCCTCAGAGAAAATGATCCAATAGAAAGACTGTGTGTTCAAGTGGGACTAACCCTTATAATCTCATTTTGGAATTGACATACCATCAACTCCTCTGCATTCTATTGGTCACACAGATCAACCTCAGTATAATGTGGTCGGTAACCACACAAAGTGTGAATACCAGCAAGGAGATCAATCGGGGTCTGTCTTGGAGGCTGGCTGTCATATACCTCATCTGCCTGACTCCTACCTCATCTGCCCAAGTTCTACCAATTGTGGCTGTAAAATAACTCAGAAATCTGTACCCCTTTTCTTTAATTCCCACTGCTATTTCATTTTAGATCTTACTTCTCTTCCTGAATTATTGCTTTGGCAATTGGGTCCTGTATTTAGGTTTCTCTGTTCTCCATTCAGTTATTTTCTATCGTGAACTTTTAAACTATATTTCTGGTCATTCAAATCTCCTGTTTAAAACCACTTAAGGGGGGCGCCTGGGTGGCACAGTGGTTAAGCGTCTGCCTTCGGCTCAGGGCGTGATCCCGGCGTTATGGGATCGAGCCCCACGTCAGGCTCCTCCGCTATGAGCCTGCTTCTTCCTCTCCCGCTCCCCCTGCTTGTGTTCCCTCTCTCGCTGGCTGTCTCTATCTCTGTCAAATAAATAAATAAAATCTTTTAAAAAATAAATAAATAAAAAAATAAAACCACTTAAGAGCACCCCTTAACTAGGGAAGACTGTTCTAATTGTTTTGTAAGGCATATAAATGTCCTCAAAAATTTGAATTGTGCTTAAGTTCCAGCCTCATCTCCTGTCATAGGTGATTTCAATCCCAACTTCCCTTCAACATAACTGCAATATAAAATTACATGTAGTTCTCTGAGTATAAAATGCTTTATAATAGTTCTGAATCATTACAAGCGTTGTCCCTCTCATTGCAATGTCCTTTCCAAAAAAAAAAAAAATTTTTTTTATTAGACCCTTCTTATCATTCTTCATTTATTTGAAGCTTTAGCTAAGCCCTAGAGACAATTTACTCAATCTTTTTCCTATGCCACGACCATTGCTAAACTCATTGCGGTGTACTGAGGATCTTCTCAAGCTATGTGGCACATCTTTGGTGTACCAAGAATGAGGTATTGAGTCCCCAGGTCCCAGGCCACTTGCCCCTGGGTAGCCAGCACCCTGTCTATTCTAAGTGTTTTTACAAAAATAGAGTCATTGGCTTTTACGGAAAGGATATGAAATGATACAGGAATATTCTTAGCTTAATATTTGGAGTTGAATATACTCTGTGTTTAATGATTTGTAAAATTAAATAATTCTGACTGATGCTCAAACAAAATTCTAGTAATAGTCTTTATAAGCTATTTAATTTCTTTATTTTCCTCTAAAGTCACTTATTTCAAAATAACTATTGCAAATAAAATCTTAGATATAATTTACTATAATTCCTACAATTAATTTATTTTTAACAAAATAAACATAAAGTGGAGCCTAGAAACAAAACACAGAAGCATTAGGACTATAATGTGTTTCTGAGAAAATTTTACCTTTTTTCTTATTTTTAAAAAAATTTTGCCCTTTTTTCTAGTTTTTTATTTTATTTTATTTTATTTTATTTTATTTTATTAAGATTTTGTTTATTTATTTGAGAGAGCGAGACAGCCAGCGAGAGAGGGAACACAAGCAGGGGGAGTGGGAGAGGAAGAAGCAGGCTCCCAGTGGAGGAGCCTGATGTGGGGCTCGAACCCAGAACGCTGGGATCACGCCCTGAGCTGAAGGCAGACGCTTAACCACTGCTCTACCCAGGCGCCCCTCTAGTTTTTTTTTTTAATTATAAGCATATTTTAATATTGTATTTAAAAACCTCACTTTTCTTTCCTTAAAAATCAAAAGAATCTCAGATTTTCTCAAAGCACACTAGATTCTATTATGTTTAAGTTATATTCATATATAGATAATTTGTTCTTGATGTCTTAATTGTAGTCAGAAATACCATTCCGTCATTTTCATGTTACAGTAATCAAGAATGTGTATTATCATATGATACATTATGTTTTCAGTAATGAAGCTGCAAAAGAAAACGTATTGCATACTGCTTATAGTCTGTCTTTTGCACTAATTCTTCAAAGGGTATTTTCTTTATTGAGCATCAAACTTAATTACTTAATTATATGACAGACCAGAATGGCTTTGAAGAAGCTATTCCATTCTATGAAGTGCATAATATGTCAGGAAAAAAATGCCCTAATTACATAATTAACTGATAAAAAGGATTGGCTCCAAAGGACATACATAATACAGATGTTAAAAAAATGTAATCACAGAACTGCACTATAATCCATATTGGCCAAGTACATAATCAAGATTTTGTTTTATTTGTAAACTTACCTGGAAAGGACTGGAAACTAGGACATACAAAGCTAACAAAATTTTTAAAAGGACACATATACAAGGTCTTGGAATAACTAGAATTATGAGACAAAGTTCAACATAAATGCTGTTTTTAAATGAAGTGACACTTAGAATGGAATGTGTACCCCTTGGAAAAAGTGGTAATTAAAATCAGCAAATATTTACTGAGGTGCCACAGAGAATATGGCACTGTAGTCCCTTTCAAAGGATTATAAGTCTTTGGTTGCTTGGAATTCCTACTCCCACAAACGGTTGGTTGAATTTACGTAGGCTGGGGCCCTCAGGGTGACTCCTTACGAAGTCATATCATCTCTCAAGATCTCAGTTTCTTCATCTGAAAAATGTGATTTTCAGTCTGGATGGCCTCTGGGATTTTTTTTTTTTTTTTTAATGCGTCTGCCTTTTTTTTTTTTTCATTTTCCTCTACTGAAAAAGAGGAATCAAATTGTGACAAAAACAACAGGCAGCTTAACAAGTACTTGAAAGGCAGCTAGAAGACATTATTTTTTAGAAAATACAGGTATATAATCATTCTACTTACAAATCAATTGTTCAAATCTATGATGGAGCATTTTTGCAGATGGGACTAAAAAAGCAGTAAGTAAAATGGTATTCAGAATAGAATGTAAAAGAATGGCCGCAAGTTTAAGGGGAAAAAAGTGAAATAAAGCAAAGGTAAAATGCTAATACTTGTATTTTATAAAATTACAAAAAGTCTTTTTAGGCCAATTTCTCTTCCTGTGTATCACCCACAATAATATTCTATTTTTTCATTATTGTAATTCCTGATATTGAAAATTCCACAGACTGACAAATATAGTTCAATAACTGTATTTAAATGTGCTTGTATCTACAGGGGCTTCTAAAAATGGCTTAAAAAATAGGCATTTAGGGAATCACAGCAGGGTATATCATGGAAGTATGCTTGATTAGGCAATCTTTTCAGTGTCCTTCAAATTACACCACATTGATAGATAGCAGTGCTCCCTGAGATCTTCCTATTTTTAGAAACTCCAAAGACCAACAAGGCTGATAGAGGATAAAAGAGTGATGTTCCAATCATCTGCCCTGACTGAGCATGGTCTATGTAGATAAAGTGATGTGAAGAGTGGACTCTAGCTTTTAATTACTTAAGACAGGTAAGATGGGAAAAGAGTCAACTAATAAGATAATAAAAGAGTTGGTCTGATTGACTGTATTGAACTTGTTTGGTTGTAAGCAACAGATTTTGCAGACTACACTAATGAAAGTAATAAAAGTGTGATATCAAAATACAAATCGCATCAGAGAACACAAAGTCACACTTCCAGAGATGAACAGAAGCCACTGGATTGTGGAAACCAGACCTGGAAGGTAATGCAGGGTCCCAGGAAACTCTATAGATATAGAGTCTGTCTTTCTGTCTCAGGAACTGCCGTGCAGTTCATTTTTCCCTTAAGCACTTCTTGAACAACAAACCAACCAACAAAAAATATCTCCTCTGTTTTGTGTCAATTTTCTAATAATTGGATTCTCTCAATATTTCCCATATTAAATTCCTAAAAGAACCCTACCAGTCTAAGAAATTGTCGACATCCTGCTTCAGCCAGAATTTTGTATCTGCTATCTCTTAGACTACTACCTTAATCTCCAACGTCTCTCCCAGCATCCATATTCATTTCTTTGGTCATCAAATATCAAGCTCTTATGTAACTGGGTTTTCTAATGCTGGGAATAAAGCAGTAGGTTGGAAAGAAATATCCTTGCTGCCATTGAGTTTATTCCTTAGAAGTGGGAGGCTAACAACTACCAGAATGAACAGTTTAAAAAATAAAAATAATTAATTAACAAATAGTGGCAAGTGCTACGATATGTTAGAAGGATTACTTGGCTACTTTTCATTAGCAATTGGGAAAGGCCAGGGAAGTTTAAACACAATGTGGAAGCAGGAACATGGCAAGAGGTAAGGTGCTAGACATAGGCAGCAACCAGATCATGAAGTCTTCCCTAAACTAATGGGAAAGTATTTCCCCACTCCAATGCATTTTAATCTCTGTTCTAATTCTTTTCATTTTTAATCTTGACTTCATTCATTCACTTAAAACTATCTGTTGAATGACTATGAGGCATTGTTTTAGGCTCCAGGGATACAGTCTTGACAGAAACAGATAAAGATCCCTGTCTTCATGGAATTCTCATTCTAGTAGTCAAAGAGAGGCAATAACCAATAAATAAGCAAAGTAAATAATTACTTTTCCTATTTTTGCTTAGACTCTAACTCTTAGGCTACTTATCTTTTATCCTCTATAGACTGTTAACTCCTCAAGGGCATGGACAACATCTGGTTGTAAATTTATCCATAGTCCGCTACATATGGAAGAATAGAATACTAGGAGAAACACCATAATTCGATACATAATTTTTTTCATTTGGTCATAATTCTGCACTAAAAAGCTATTGGGCCTAGAATTGGTCACTTCATATCTCTGGATTTGGTTTTCTCAGCTAAATAATATCTATTAGTATCCAATATGTTATAAAATACAGTTATAACATTTTTATGAAAATTAAGTGTTCCTCAATGTTCCTTCTAAACTAAAAAAAGATACATATTTTATTACAATAAATGCTTATTGAAATGCATTGATAAAATTGCATTTACTATAGTAAAGTCATTTTTTTCAGAATCATTTTGAATATGATGTACTTTTATATTGGTGTGTATTAAATGAAAGAGCGATCCAATTGTCCTCAAGACTTTCTATTCCACATAACCCTAGTGAAATCTGCTGGTATCATGTTTCATAAGATCAGACAAAATAAAATGTTAAGCACAGAAGTTTCAAGAGTAGAAAATTACTTTTTATGCCTTTTGGGAGGATGTCTAAATGAGAAAATGTACTTCCATTTAAAAATGGATGGATTTTTTTCTGTAAGATGATGATAACTCCAAACTGAGTGAAGTTGGGGTCAGAGATTTTTGGAAATTGAATACTGCTGGCTGATAGTGAATCATCTGAATGAAGGACATAGACAGTCCCTGTTGGTGGTATTCTATTGTGGAAGAGCTATTGGAAATTATATCTATGTTCCTTAGAAGCAATATTATAGTAATTGTTAATAATGCTGGGCAAAAGGGGGAAGCGAAATCATGCATGTGAATGCCAGTTAATATTTAAATAAACAGAAGCAAAAGCTTGACAAATATGACAGAACTTTTAATCAGGTAATAGAACATAGAGCGTAACTAAAGAAATCGATACTTTTAAAATAAAATGTAACAGGAAAAAGCACAAAATATTTGCAGTAAAACAACTCCTTTTCTAAAACTAAGGCATTAAAGTATTAAAAAAACAAACTGTGGTGATATAAACAATTGTGATAATCATATTTAATTATTAAGAGGGGTTTTATTGGTCTTTTTGTTTTTGTAATACTTACTTTTGGACATTCTGGTCTTTCTTGTGTGGGAAAAAGAAATCCTTACTGTGATTGACAAGAATTTTAATATCAGCCACCAAATACCAATACAAAAAACTCACAAATAAATTATCTATTAAGCTGCTTAGTGGAAGAATAATGGTATTTCTAAGCTTTACTTAAATTCCACTAATAATGTTTTTGGATTACTTAGGTGCATGTGATTCCTTGAAACACTGCAAGTGGAATATAGTGTCTTAGAAGTTATTATTCAGAAAAAAAAAGATCATATTGACTCATTTTACCTCTTTCCTTGACACTGAAGTCAATAAATTAGAAATATAAGAAGATGAAAGAATTATAATAAAATAATTCATAAGTGTGGTTAGTATACTTTCTACTTGAGTCTTTATTTATTTATCTCTACAATGAAGCAGAACCCCAGTGTGTGATATATTTTTTTGTTAAAAGTAGGCATCTAGCTATATTCATACACTTTACTTTTTTTCAGATGTTCAACTTTTATCTCCATTATCTAATAGTCGTCAATTTTCAAATGCATTTTAGACTCATACCACACCCATCTTTTAAAGCTCACTCTACTTCTACAGTGGCAATTGCTTTGCTATTTTTCTTAACTCTGATTTCCTTGAAGACATTATATTTAATACCCATCTCTCTTTCCCTCACTATATATACAGTGAGAGTTAAATTCTGCCTTGAAGACATGTTGTAAATAGCTGTCCAAAAATAAAATTTCTTCCTAGACATGTTACTTTTTGGAGTTTTGAGAGAAGTTTAAATCCCTGAAGACAGAATGGCAAAATATTCTGTTCCCTGTTTATGTAAAGATTTAATTTATTCTCACAATTATATAGATTTTCTGTACATAATTAATATTTTGTTACTTATATTCATATCATAACAAAACATTTTACAATATGTATAATGTATTGCAATGGAATGTCTTGCTCATTTTCTGAGAAGAGAAGAAGTAGTGTCCAATATCAAAGAGCTAAGAAGAAAGAAGCAGCAGCATAATTAGGGTCTTGAACATATAACTTTGGCATTAATTAATTAATGTATTTAATAATCTTTCATTGTAGACATATTTTGTCACTATGCTACATGGGGTGGAAGTTAATATGAAACACAAGATCTTACAGTATAGAGATTGGAACCTTTGAATTTAGACTACAATTTTAATTCAAATTCAAAATACATAGTTGCTGGATCACCATGGACAAATTACTTAAATTAAGACAATTATATCTAACTCATAAGATTGTTATGATGATTAAAGGAGATGACGTTTAGAAAGAACTCAGTACAGTGCTGAGCACATAAGCCCTTGATAAACAGGGCTTGCCATTCTTATTTAGAGATGGAATTTGCTTTCTAGAACCTTATAGTTTGGTCAATCAACCATCCCTACACTATGTAATAGGAACTTAAACAGAGGTGAACAAAAATTCCGAGAAAGCGTATAGGTGGGGAATGCAGCTCATCACAGTATAGTCTCAGGGCTGTGACTGTGGGCACTATAATAAAGGAGAAAGCAAGCCCACAGTTTTTCAATATTGTGGTTGCAACAGCTGCAGGATGACTTGCTCTCAGCTTATCTGGTGTTTGGCTACACAGACTTCAGAGTGGTCATTTTTAACATCCACCCAGTAACATAGGCTATGATCTGACAGAGAAGGAAATATCAATGGTTCTATGTACACAGAGAAGGAAATATCAGTGGTTCTGAATATATGAAAATATGTAAAAAGGCTTTAAACTTGAGTCACAATAAAAGAAAAGCAAATTTAAAAAATAAAAAATAAAAATGCACTGACTATTTTGGACACTACACGATATAATACCTAAAATAAAACTAGATAAGTAATCAGAGTATTATTATTTTAATAATACTCAGAAATTTTACCATATAAATTACAGAATGCATTTGAAATCTTCATTTCAATCTTCATTATTTGCCAAAATCACTCAGTAGAGGGGGACTAGAGTACAGGTCATCCTACTGTACAGCTAGCTCATGGTCCTGGCATGTTTGACCTGTTTGTTGCTCCATCCAGCTTTTAATATAGATCCTATATCCTTGATCTTGCAATGTATACACAGATGAAATCTTTTCATCAGTCATGAACAAGACTTTATTATGACTTACTTATAAAGCAAGGCTTGCTATTTTCAAATTTGTTTTGACACAAAAGTTGAGAAATAAGGGAAAGTGCCATATCAAGAATAGTGGCAATGCCTTTCTCAGGTTGGCAGCCACCCCTGACCTCCTACTGCTGACAGAAAAGCACTTTCAGACAGATGGGTCCCCAGGGACACTCAGCAAAGTAGTAATAGGAATGCATTATGGACATCTTCCACTTTGTGAAGAGGGTGAAATGTTGAAGACTTCAAAGAAAAAAAGAGTATGCAGAGAAATGGAATTAAAATGACTGGCATTATCTAGCCAACTGAGGAAAATTATAGGTTAGTCAAATAGATAATGATTTACTGCTCAAGTTTCTGAATCTTAGTGATTGAGAATCGGAAAATGCCTTCTGTGGCTGCCTACACTCAGCCTCATCCATACTTCTTTTTGAAATAGGGGATCATCTAGCCTGTGGGTTCAACCCTCATGAACATTTTTATCCAAGTAAGAAGTCAGTGTAAGATGAATATCAAGTACTACCATAAAAGTAGGATTGGCAAACAAAAACAGGATGTTCAATTATATTTGAATTTCAGATAAACAATGAGTATTGTTTTTTACTATGAGTATATGGCCCACATATTGCACAAAATATACCTATACTAGGGGTTCCTGGCTGGCTCAATCAGCAGAGCACTGCAACTCCTGATCTCCGGGTTGTGAGTTTGAGCCCCATGTTGGGCATACAGATTATATTTAAAAAAAAAAAAATTATACTAAAGTATTCATGGGGCATATTGATATTAAAATGCTAAAACTGTACCTATTATTTATCTGAAATTCACATTTAACCGTGTCTTGTATTTTTATTTTATTTTTTTTAATAATGATATTTTTTTATTATGTTAGTCACCATACACCATACAATAATGATATTTTTTTATTATGTTAGTCACCATACAGTACATCCCTGGTTTTTGTTTTTTTTTGTTTTGTTTTTTTTTGTTTTTGTTTTTTTTTAAAGATTTATTTATTTATTTATTTATTTATTTGACAGAGATAGAGACAGCCAGCGAGAGAGGGAACACAAGCAGGGGGAGTGGGAGAGGAAGAAGCAGGCTCATAGCGAAAGAGCCTGATGTGGGGCTTGATCCCACAACGCCGGGATCACGCCCTGAGCCGAAGGCAGACGCCCAACCGCTGTGCCACCCAGGCGCCCCCATCCCTGGTTTTTGATGTCAAGTTCGATGATTCATTAGTTGCGTATAACACCCAGTGCACCATGCAATACGTGCCCTCCTTACTACCCATCACCAGCCTATCCCATTCGCCCAACCCCCTCCCCTCTGAAGCCCTCAGTTTGTTTCTCAGCGTCCATATTTTTGTTTTAAAGCCAATAACCTATTTAGGAGACAGTACGTCTTAGAGGGATTCCTATTTAATGTGTATGGAAAAGTGAGAAGCATTTTGCCATCTGCCTGGTGATGATAGTAGCATGGATGGGTGGGAGGGGAACTGATAGCAACTATGTGATTCTATGTTTTTTAAAACACCACCTGGAAGAGCCATACTCTTTTCCTTCAATAACTGCTTTATTTAATTACCAGCCTCCAGGTTTTGTAGGATAATAATTATTTTCATTCACTGAAATTGAAGGTAATAATTATTACAGTTTCGAACACCAACTTTATACCAAGTAATGTGCTGGGTGCTTTAAAGCATTCACTGTTTTATGTATTTGCCCCATAGCTGTGTGAGGTAGGTCCTCTGAGTATCATTTATAGATAAAGAAACAGACTCAGAAATTTCCTGTAATTTATCAAAAGTAACAAATCTAATTAAACAAAGGTTATTTGCTGCTGTCAATGATGATAATGTTAATACTGATTGAGTACTGAGTTTCAGGAAAATTCTACTAGGCCCTGAGATGAATCATTTTACATTCATTATCTCAATTAATTTTCACAGCTGGCCTGTAAGTTGACCACTAGTATTATTATACCCATTTTATAGATGAGGAAATTGAGGTTTTTGAGTGATTAAGTATTTTATTTTTCCCATGGTCAGACAACTAGTAAATCTTGGAATCAATATTAGATACCAGGCCTGCATTCATCTAAATCCCAGTCACAAAGGCAGGGTGATTTCTAAAACACTTGGACTGTTGTTTAAAAATAGAAATTCCTACTGAATGAAAATCTCTGCCGTCGTGACCTGGATGCTCCATATGACATGTGCTTATCACTTTCCCAGTTGATTCTGATACTGGGAAGTTATGAACATGTAAAAATGCCATGTTTCAGACTTGGTGATAGCTCTACCTTTGACTCTGTTAGGGAACTTGGATGAAACTCACTGCACTTCGGGCAGCGCCATGGGTAATACTGAGTTTTATTCTTAAAAAACAAACAAACAAGCAAAAGCCCAATAGCCATCTCAGCTCTTTTGGATTATTTCACTATTCTGTCACCACAGATTGATGGATGAACTTCTCCAATTTGTGCTCAATAATACCCATTACCGAAGAACAGTTATCTCAACTGTATTACTTGTGCCTAAACAATTAGTTTCTGTGATGCTTCAATGACCTTCTGCCCAAATAAGAATAAAATAATATTTCAAGATTTATATATTATTATGTAGAATATCATTGCTTATGTTATACAAATTTGAAACAAATACAAGTCACATAGAATTAGGCAGACATAGTTAAACAGAAAAAAAAAAAACAGAGAGGGAGCAAATTGAGGTGTTCAAGTGTTTTCTGATGGTAGGAGGCAGGGAGTATGGAATTCAGATTTTCTGAATAAGGGTAGAAGAATTGAACAGGCCCACTTAACCCAAGTTGCACTGCAAAAACTATTAAGCTATATCCTGTGAAGACACACACATGGTGATTTGTAGAAAGCATTTGTAGAATCCTTGATTCTAGGCGATAAATACCTCCAGCATTTCATGAATTTCCAAAATAGAAAGCAGGAACAGTGATATTGGAGGTAGTAGGAAAACTGTTCATTCATTTTAAAGACTAAGCTCTAGATGATTTAAAACAGAAATGGAGAAGACTTTTGCACTTGTTCTTTGATTCTGATGCGAGGATATGAATTGTATGACTTGTGATAAGGAATATAGTCAAGAATAGATTAACTGTCCTAATATGGCTTATATAAAAAATGGCTGAGAAGAAATTGATATGTCAATTATCTCCATTTTAACTTAATATGTTCTACTTCCCTTACATCCCCTGGACCTAGCCCACTCTGTATCATATGATCCTGAATTTCCAGCTAGAGATGATTTGATTTCCAATTCATTTTCCGGCCAGAAATAAATGTGTTCTTTCTCTGGATTTTGAATGAAGAGGTACATGAACAGGTGTTCAGTCAGAAGCAAGATAGGAAGAAAAAAAAAAAAAGCCGCATTGGGTGTAACTGATTGATGTTAATTCCCCGGTATTAGCACAAAGCACATAAACTCCTGCTGCTGGGCTCTACCCAGAAATGTCAACATTTGTTCCCTTTGTAATGTCAGAATGCTCAAAATTTCCTGAATTTCCACGACATCTATCTTCACCCTTAAAACAAGCCCATTTCCTTTGATTTAGTTTGTTTGAATAGATTTCTCTTGCTTAACATGTAATAAATAGTTCAAAAAATAATCTACTAGTCCTTCCCTCTCTTTCTCCCTCTCTCACAACATCTATGAATTGGAAAACAAACAGGGAAAGAAGTTTCTTTTAGTGTCAAGTTGAAATGAGTATTAAATGTATGTATGATGTCTGAGAGAAAAGGATCAGAAATTATCACTATCTTCCCACAGGTCTCTTTCTTGTTAATTGCACTTAGAAAATCTTAATGCTACAATCTATACTATATCTAGCAAGGGAGTTGAAATCTTTTTGAGTGTTTTATGATTTCCCTGCACAGCCTTTCATCATGACTGTTATGTGAACTTTAAACATTTTGTATGCAAGGTTATAATTACTCTAACTCTCAAAAAAAGCTTCCTTTCCTTTGCTTGTTTTTTTTTTTTTCTTTTTCTAGATCTACCTGTTGTCAGAATGGAATTTGGAATATCCAATTAGATGAAATTTAAAGTATATCAAGCAATTGTGAGCAAGCACATGAACCATTGTAGCTCACATCGCACCTTGCTATCAGGACAAAAATAAAACTGCTTGCTTGTGGTTGTTGCCAATTCAGGAAATGGCATTTATAGAAACTTTGAAGAAACAGCTGTGATTTACCAAAAATGACTCATTTGTTAATGCTGTAATAAATTACAATTCACTGACTTCATTGAACCCGACTCATGCGATATAAAATGAGATGGTATTTTGGGTCTCAAAATATAAAGTCAAGTCTGAAGTCAGCTGAAATTTATGGTTGCCCCTGTATACGTATAAACAGTTTGATTAAATCCATGGTATCAGAAATTGAATTTCATATTTTTGTTGGTAGAGAATTATGGGTAAATATGCATTTTTTCATATACACTGAGAATTTATGTTCATCATTTTTGTTCAAACTCTAAGTGGGTCATATATAGCATATTTAATCTGTGAATAAATTCTGGATACAGTCTCTAGAATATACCTTTTTTGGTAGAACTACTACTATTGTGGTTAAAGTTATCTAGTCAAATTTCTACACTGTACGCTGTAAACCTATTTGCCAGGCAAAGGACATCTGTTGCCCATCATTAGGAGTAAAAGTCTGAACACTTCTGTTCATTGAATCTTGGTGTCAGAGTACAAGGAAAACACAACATATTCAAGAACTGGATAGAACAACACTTACTCATATAGAAAAGAGACAGAGAAAGATCAACCCCAATAGTAGGCATCAATCCCCGATAGCCAGCAGATTTCTCCCGACAACCAACACAAAGCAATTGCACTGCAGGCACTCCTTTTGTCCTGCAGTGGAAAGCTCCCATTTCTGGTTGACCAAGTGCCATATGACACACAAACTTAAGCAGAACTATGGAATACCCATCAAATTTGAAACAGGGAAAGATATTCCCAAACAAAGCCATAAGCTTGGCATAGGCTTTTGGGGCTCCCCAGGAAAATAAATCTTTAATAGAGACACAAATCTGTCACTCAAGGAGGTAACACATAATGGTACACAATCAAACAAGGCTTTCATGTGTGTATATTTAAGTAGGAAATACGTGCTTACCTTTTAAAAATCATCAGATAAGAGAAAATGAGGATCAAATTCTAGATTCAGTTTTGAAATATAGTTCAATAATTTAAAAATTAAGTTTACCATATGCTTTTATTTTCTTGTAAAATAGTATTGATGTTCTAATTCAAATGGTGACATAGGAAGATACTAAAAACACCTCCTCCCACAGACACACTGAGTCTACAGCTACAGATGGAAAAATTTCCTTTTAAAAAAATCTAAAACCTAGCTAACTGATGCTACACAATGAACAAATGAGTTGAAAACCACATCAAAGGAGATAGACGAGGCTGGGACACAATCTTACCAAAGACTTTATGCTTGGCATGGAGACCGACATCTGAAAGGGAACTCAAAACCTGGAGTTTTCCCTGAGGAGCAAAGGCCTTCAATTCTACATTGGGCACCCCAACTTTTAAGACATGCACTTGAGAGATTAGACTCCAAACAGCCTAACTTTGAAAACCACTGGGGATCATGTCCCAAGACCCATAAAACCCTAAGACCCAGCAAACTGAGAAACAGCTCTTAGAGGACTCACATGCTTGGACTCACCTACTCCAGGGCCCAGCTCAGAGGCAGCCAATCATAATTATGTTTTACTACTTTACTACTTTTGTCCTTTAACCTTGATACTAGCTTTATAAATTATTAATCTACTACCTTTACCGTATATTTACCTTTCCAGTGACATTTATTCTTCCATATGTGTTCTTGTTATTAATTAGCACCCTTTCTTTACAGATTAAAGGTTTTCCTTTAATATTTCTTGTAAGGCTAAAAAGGAAGAAGTAAAACTGTCACTATTTGAATATGACATTATATTATATACAGAAAACCCTAAAGATTCCAACGAAAAACTGTTAGAACTAATAAATGAATCCGATAAAGATGTAGGATTCAAATTCAGTACACAAAAATGTTGTGTCTCTACACATTAATAATGACCTATCAAAAAAAAATTTAAAACAACCTCATTTACAATTGCACCAAATAGAGTAAAATATCTAAGAATAAATTTAACCAAGGAGGTGAGAGACTTGTACTCTGAAAACTAGAGGACATTGATTAAAAAACTGAAGATGACACAAATAAATTGAAATATATTCTGTGCTAATGAATTGGAAGAATTTATATTGTTAAAATATCCATACTATCCAAAGCAATATACAGATTCAATCCAATCCCTATCAAAATTCCAATGGCATTTTTCAGAAAAAATAGAACAAACAATCCTAAAATTTGTATCAAACCACAAAAGACCCCAAATAGCCAAATCAGTCTTGAGAAAGAACAACAAAACAAAAGACATCACATGCCCTCATTTCAAACTATATTACAAAGCTGTAGTAAATAAAACAGTGTGGTGATCAGCATAGAAATAGGCAAATAGATCAATAAAACAGAATAGGGAGACCAGAAATAAACCCATGTATATATATAAAGAAGCCAAAACTATGCAATATAGAAAGGATAATCTCTTCAATAAGATGCTGTGAAAACTGGACAGCCACATAAAAAGAATGAAATTAGACCACTATCTCACATCATATAAAAAAATTAATTCAAAATGGATTAAAGACTTGAATATAAGTCCTGAAACCATAAAACTCTTCGAAGAAAACACAGGTGGTAAACTTTCTGACGTAGGTCTTGGTGATGATTTTTTGAACCTGACATGAAAAGCAAAATCAACAAAAGCAAAAATAAACAAGTGGAACTGCAACAAACTTAAAAGCATTTGCACAGCTCAGGGATCCATCAACAAAGTTAAAAGGCAACCTACTAAATGGGAGAATATATTTACAAATTGTATATCTTATAAGGGGCTGATATCCAAGATATATAAAGAACTCATACAAATCATAGCAAAGAAACAAGAAATCTGATTTAAAAATGGGTAGAAGATCTGAAGATACATCTTTCCAAAGAAGATATACAGATGGAATACAGGTACATGAAAAGATGCTCAACATCATTAATTATCCGGGAAATGCAAATCAAAACCACAATGAGGTATCAACTTACACCAGTCAGAATAGTTAGTATCAAAGCACAAGAAATAAGAAGTGTTGATGAGGATGTGGAGAAAAGACAACCTTTGTGCTCTGTTGGTGGAAACGTAAATCGGTATAGCCACTATGGAAAACAGTATGTAGTTTGCTCAAAACACTAAAAATTGAACTACCATATTTTCCAGTCTGTCCACTTCTGCTATTATCTGAAGAAAACAAAAACACTAACCCTAAAAAGATATCTGCACCTACATGTTCATTGCAGCATTATTTACAATAGCTAAGACATGTAAACAACCTAAGTGCTCACTGATGAATAAATGTGGTATAGTATCCAGCCGTAAAGAAGAAATTGTGGTATATTATTCAGCCATAAAGAAGAATGAACTATTGCCATTTGTGACAGCATGGATAGACCTTGAGGGCATTATGCTAAGTGAAATAAGTTAAATAGAGAAAGAGAAATACCCTATCATCTCTCTTATATGTGAAATCTTAAAAAAAAAAATCAAGTTCATAGATACAGAGAACAGATTGGTGATTGCCACAGGTGGGGATTGGGGTAGGAGAAATGGATAAAAAATTTTTTTCTTAGCTTAGATGAATTGAATACAACTTTAAGTAGGTATATGGAAATAAGAGACATCTTTATTATTAAGAATGAAAAATTGTTCTGGAGAAGGGAATTCATTAGCCCTGACACTTGAAAGAGTATCATAAATATTGGCATTTGTATATAGAGATTGTCAAATTTAATCACACATAAATATATTGATATACTTTTCTATACTTTAATTCTCCTCTCTCCCTCTCCCCTGCCCCCATCTTTCTCTGTCTTTCCTTCTGTCTCTCTCGTGCTCTGTTAATTAGTTTTGGGACAAAAACACCTTAAACAGCATTAAACTTTTTTCCCTGAATATTTCTTAATGGACTTTTACACTTTGTAACTCCTGAAGCATTACACTGCATGCTGCATTTTCCAAATAGTATATATTTTTCTTGCTTGGAAGTGTTTTTAATAAATGAATATCAACACATGAATACTTCATATAATGGCATTTGGGTAGCATAGGCTAGTCTATTCTGTACTATCGTTTCATGTACATTAATAAATATGTTCATTTCCAGAACATTCAAAGTACTTAAATTTACATCAAGTACTTAAATTTACTATGAAGTGAATATAATATCGTCTTTACATCAATTTATTTTCATATATTTCATGAAATGAAACTGAATGTTGTAAAATGAAAATTCTCTTTATTCTACATATAAAGAAAACTTTTATAAGTGTAAATTTTTAATTAGATTAATTTTAATATGATTTTGTAAGACAAGTTGCACAAAATTCAAACAGTACAAAAAAGTATACAATAAAAATTCTGTCCTGACCCCAACCATTTGGTTCCTTTCTCCAGAAGCAACAAGAGTGAAAGATTTTTGTGATTCCTTCTAAAGATATTTTGTATACATGACGATATTCATATATACACTTTCCCATTTTCTTTAAAACAGAAATTATAGCTGTATGAAAAATTAAATAGTATTGGATTCCTGAAGAAATTTCCTTTAATATATCCATAGGTTGGTAAATTACTCTAACTAATAATATACCAACAAATAAATTACAGAACAGAACGACAACAAAAGACAGGACAAAAATGTGCAAAACCCATTAGAAATTATTGAAAAGTTTTCAAAAATATCAAGATATGGTTATGGTAAGTTGTAGCTCCTGCAAATGTTATCATTGTATGTGGTAATAAGTATTAAGAATAAGTATTAAGAACATTCACTTTCTGTTATTTATATGGTATCTATAGAAATACAGGAATTAGCCAGAATTTGCCATTTTTAATATGATCGTAGGGCCTAGTTTGCATGCCAGAATCCTTCTTTGAGCCAGTTGTCCCATTGTAATTATTGATAGTGTTATCTTTTACTCTATAATTTTTCTGATTCAGATAATTAGTTATATAGTCACCATTAATCATATGGGATTTGGTACTTGGGATTCAGGAGAAGCCAAATTAGCCTCAAAATCAGTGCAATTACCCATTCCATTCCAATCCCACCTAGTGGAACTGCTGAAGATAAACTGGTCTAAAAGACATGAGCCATTGCTTCCAGGTGTTGTTTTCCAACCATTTTGTGCTAAATGGCCCACAGTGAGCTGGCCTGGGGTTCAGTGCAGGCCTGGAAGGGATCCATATAGCTATCGCTAGGCAGCTAGTCCACATGACTTTTTCTCCCTAATCCTTCTTCTCGCTAAGTTGCAAAGAGAACTTTGGGGACTTGCCTTGTTTGTATTTATTGACCATTCTTAAAATGAGTTATTGCTTAGAAAACATCACTCTTGTTTATTTTTTATTGTTTGGAGAGTTGTAGAATGCTTTTAAACTATTTTTAAAAGAATAAAGAAAATGCAGGTCAATGGTTATAAATTCAACTAGACAGGGAATGTACTGAAACGGTAAAGAAAGAAAGGCTCAGCATTGAAATGAAAATATTTAAACTACAGGTAACTTCCGGATACAATCTGTAGGATCTCCCTCTCCCTCTCCCTCTCTCTCTCTCTCTCCCTCCCTCTCTCTTTTTCCCTTGGTAGGACTTTTGAGGACAAAGCTATTTAGACCATAGATCATTTTTCTATATGATCACAGGCAATTAACTTATGGTTTTTCCTCCACAGAACAATGAAATTTCAAGTGGACAAGTTCCACTTAATTCACTCCTCTGAGTTCAGTAAGACAAATGTAATATGAAAAGATCCCAGAAACTAAAAAAAAAGGTACTTTCAGTTTTAGCGCACCTAATGCAGAAAGGAAGAAGAGTATAGTGCGTTATCCTCACTTTCCCCTAACGATTCCTTAGAACTATAAATGGAAAGATGAATTTTGCTGCTGCCAAACAGGCTGAGGTGAGTGAACTAATTAAATACTTTCTCATTATAAAACTATCAACAAGGCATTTGGCCAGTTAGAGCCCAGAACCTTCACATTAAAAATGGTGATTTGTTTTTTCATTTGTTAATAAATATTGGCTTCTGCTATGTGCCACGTACCATAGATCTAAATATAAATTGATGAACACATGGACAAGATTTCTGCCCTCATAAAGCTTACAATCTAGGGGATATTCAGTTACTCTGTCACCAAGAAAACAATAAGAATTCAATGTTTTATTTTAAGGATTCAGTGAGATAAATTTTGTAAAGCTTTAGCTTCGTGCATGGAGTAATGTAAAAAGTTATTGCTTGTCATATTGCTAAGGAAATAAGTGCAATATTGAGTCAAAAACTGCTGTAGAAGAAACAGAAACATAATGTACACACTTCCTCTCCATTGTTTATCAGTCACACACTCTAATGAACAGTTGATTTCCCTCCCGAATTTGGAGGGTAGTGACTTCCTGTATTATAATCATCCATGAATTAAGGCCGGATTGAGAATTTTGTGAAAGACAACCATCTGCTATCCCTGGGGAACACCTTGTTTTTTGGATATCTGATTTTTATTTTTCCTCTTATCATTATGACAGAAATAGTCTTTTGGGTTGTCTGTTCTTAAATATAGAAATTTAATACATGTGACCTGCAGGTAATCATACTAGATCAAAACAATTTTGTAGCAAAACATAATAGTATACACATTAACAGGTCCATTTTTTTATCCTCATTTAATGACTCTTCTACTGGTATGACTTCACTGAGAATGTCTAAGCTATGAGCAAAAATACAGCACAGCATATTTATATACATATGATAAATACGGGTATCCCTAAAGGCACCTTTAAATAAATAAAAAATTTAAATATAATTTGTATTACTTTTTAAAATTGATAAGCATTTTAATTTTAAAATTTAAGTAAGCATTTAAAATTCAACATGATGGTACACTTATAAAATGTTCTAGTCTTCTGATGATATATTTATGAAAATTATGACTAAGCTTTCATTCAACACTTTCAAAAATTGATATCAAAATGTGTAGTTTATTCTCTTATAAAGTAGGGAATATGAAAGTACTGTTCTTTGACAATAACGTCTTCGCTCTGAGAGAGCAGAAGATGATTAGTTAACATGAAAATACTTTGGAGGAAGACAAAATACCAAGTCTCTTGATGATGTCACACTGAATAAAAAAATAAAATCCCACTTCTAGAAAAATAATTAAAAAAAACATTTTGAATGTTATAAAATATGTAAATCAGACAACAGAAATAATCTTCTAAAAGAAAAGAGAAAAAAATTGGCAAGTAACCAAGCAAACTAGTATTGAGAATCCTATGCCGGATTTGAATGAGAAAACCTGTGTTTCAACTTTAGCTTTTCTCTAATTCATTTTGATTTTGAATCTTACTTTTATCATAAATAAAACAATCAGGTTGGACTATTCATGTGAGTCTCAGAGTGGGTAGTATATGCAGCTCCCTCTGTGTTGGGAAATAATTCTCTGTGGGTCTGGTGTTTATGTACATCTTCTGAGCAGAGAGCACCAACAGCTGTGTTCAGAGATGTTTACCTAACAGCCACGGAAACATAAAGATAGTGCCTCCTGGAGATATTCCAAGCTGTCTCTCCTGGACACACTCTAGGGTAATTAAGTTAAAGGCATCTCCTCCCCTTCTCCAGAGACATTCTAGGATAAGATAATGTTTCCTTCTCAAGAAAAAAGGAGAGGAGAGGAGAGGACAGGAGAGGACAGGAGAGCTGAGTTTGCCAGAAGCACCTATATGAGAGCAGGATCTCGATATCTTAGAGTAAAGAAGACATCATGAATCCACTGCATGCACATCTACCTGGGCCTGTCTGTGCTTCAGCCCCATGGCACCTGAAGGACACAGGAAACTGATAGAAGCATGAAGTCCAAGCTGCCTAGTATGCCATGAGCAATAAACTGTTTAAACCATTTGAGCTAGTTGTCTCTTTACTGGATGAATCTATGGAAGTGGGACAAGTCAGTCTAGCAGCTGTGCTAGTTACTGCTATTTAGGAACTGCTTAAACACTTGACACTGATGATGGCTGAATGCCCATTAAAATCACATGAGGTAATTTTCCAAAATATGCATGTTCCTCTGGATTCTTAGCTCGTCCACACCTTTTATGGTTTTTTTTTGTTGTTGTTTGTTTGTTTATTTGTTTAAGGATTTTTCTCTATTTGAGGAGAGTGTGTATGAGTTGGGGGGAGAAGCAGAGGGAGAAGAAGGCTCTTTGCTGAGCAGGGAGCCTGACACGGGGCTTGATCCCATGACCCCAGGATCATGACCTGAGACAAAGACAGATGCTTAACTGACTGAGCCACACAGGCACCCCTCCCATATCTTTTTGAAGGCTGGCTTTAAGAAGCCATTGTTTTTTAATGAAAGATGTCTTATTCTTAAGCTGTCTTAAATAAACAAGGATAAAGGAAGGATGTAAAAAAATAAAGGGATGGAGAACTACTGGAACTAGTTAATGGAACTCATTTATTAATAAAGGTAGACACTAAAGATGTAAAACTGAGTCTTCTGTCCTCAAGTGCCTTACTGTCTTATAAAAAAAGGGAAATGAGGTCCACATAGGAGTGAAACCATATGATATCTGTTTTTCTCAGTCTTACATATGTCACTTAGCACAATACCCTCTAGGTCCATCCATGTTGTCACAACTGGTAAGAGCTCACCCTTTTATGGCTCAGTAATATTCCATTGTATAGATATACCACATTTTCTTTATCCATTCATCTTTTGATAGGGACTTAGTTTGCTCCAATATCTCAGCTATTATAAATAATGCTGCAATAAACACAGGGATGCATATATCTTTTTGAATTAGTGTTTTCATTTTCTTTGGATAAATACTCAGTAGTGGAATTATTGGATCATATGGCAGTTCTATTTTTAATTTTTTTGAAGAAACTCCATACCATATTCCACAGCGGCTGTACCAATTTACATTTCCGCCAATGGTGCAATAGCCATTCTGACAAGCGTAAGGTGATATCTTATTGTGGTTTTGATTTGCATTTCCCTGATAACTGGTGATGTATTTCTGTGTCTCTTGGCCATCTGTACATCTTCTTTGGAAAAAAAAAAGAGTCAATTCAGGTCCTCTGTACATTTTTTAATCAGATTGCTTGGGGTTTTTGGTATTGAGTTGTATAAGTTTTTTTAATATATTTTGGACATTAGTCCCTTATCAGATATATCATTTGCAAATATATTCTGCCACTTAGTAGGTTGTCTTTTTGTTTTGTTGATGGTTTCCTTTGTTGTGCAAAAGTAGTTTTGCAAAATGTAGTTCCAATAGTTTACTTTTGTTTTTGTTTCCCGTGTTGAGGAGACACATCTAGAAAGATGTTGCTATGACCAATGTTGAAGAAATTACTGCCTATGTTCTTTTCTAGGATTTTTATGGTTTTAAGTCTCACATATAGGTCTTTAATCCATTCTAAGTTTATTTTTGTCTATGGTGTTAGAAAGTGGTCTTTTCATTCTTTTGCGTGTAGCTATCCAGTTTTTCTAGCACCATTTAATGAAGAAACTGTCTTTTTCCCATTGTATGTTCTTGCTTCCTTTGTCATAAATTAGTTGACCATATAAGCATGGGCTTATTTCTAGGCTCTCTATTATGTTCTATTGATCTATATGTCTATTTTTGTCCTACTACCATAGGAAACAAATGAATAAACAACCAAACGAAAGACAGAATCAGACCTATAAATACAGAGAAAAAACTAGTACTTCCCCGAGGGAAGAGGGTTTGGGGATTAGGCAAAATGGGTGAAGAGGAGTAGAGATATAGGATTTCAATTATAGAATCAATGTCATGAGAATAAAAGGTACAATATAGGGAATATAGTCAAAGATACTGCAATAATGTTGTATGTTGACAGATTCTAGTTACACTTGTGGTGAGCATTGAATAACTATGTTATACACCTAAATCTAATGGAACATTGTGCGTCAACTACATTCAGAAATTATTTTTAATTTAAATTACAAAGCAAAAAGACAAAATTTAAAAAATAAACAGGAAATTATTTAACAACCATCCATAGAATGATAAGTCTAGGAAAAAATACATATTTAAATATATAGATGAATACTCACAATAGAAATATTTTAAGATAATTCATGACATGTGATTTATACCTATGGTAAATAGGAAATAAGGGGAGTTCTTCATAAATGAAGAATGATTAATGTGCTGAGTAGTTTGTAGAGTCAGAAAAGGCTTCCTAGAAGAATATCATTTTATCTGTATTATTGATGAATAGATCTTCAAAAGAAAACCAGTGGTGATGAGAGTAAGAGCCAATAAAATCAGTTGCACCAGTTTGAGTAAAATCTAGATTGCCCTGCTCTACGAACTATAGGTACTTCCGTATGACCGGAACTCAGGCTAAAAGAAGGAGTAGGATTAATTTAAAGACAGTGACTAATAATGTAACTGTTTGAATAAATAGGGATGAGTTTAGGCATTAGCCCACACAGACTTTGTAACTAGAAAAGGTTTTAATGAGGAGATGCCCATTATCTGATTAGGTCTAAGTATAGGTGGTGAAAATCTAATATTATTTGAAAATTACAATGCACGCATTTACTACATAGAATATTTAAGGCAACACGACACTATGAGGTAATACCGTAACTATTCATTTGGTAGAGATAGGAAAGCTGATACAGAGAGAAGTCAAGTTTTAAAGCAAAACCCGAATTTAATCCCTAGAGTATGTTTATTGCTACTATACTCTGTACTTCACCATTTTGTTATAGAGTATTCCCTGTGTGCCAGTACATGGGGAAAATGGACCAGAAGTAGACAAAAAGCAACCTCAACAGTTCAGAGGAGATATGATAAGAACTTTCAGAACAAGACTTGCAGTTATATAGATTTTAAATGAAGATAAAGATAAGTGGTTTAGGATAACTTTCAGATTTAGGGGTTGGGTAAGGTTCTAGGTCTATCATTCTAAGATTTAAAAACTAGTACCATTTTAGAGAAAAAAAGTCAGAACTCAAAGGAAAATTGGATACTCTTTACAGCAGACTGATGGCAAATAAATGCCATTGTTCTTATGCATTTCTGAGCCCATGAGAGGGCACGGTAATTCATCATAGCACTGTTTCTAAATCTTAAATCTTTCCTAGTAGCTTCAGTTGCATTATTTAATTCTCAGAAAGGTCCAGAGAGATAGATTCTATTATTTCCATTTTACAGATAAGGGAGGTGAGGCTTAGCGAGAAAATAATTTGCTAAGGTAACCTAAATAAAAAAAAAAAAAAAGCAGATTTTGCACCTATATAGTCACCACCAGAGTAGGTGCCCTTTGGCATAAAGTACTGTTGTCTCAAAAGAGAATCAAAGAAATCACATGAAAAGTAAATCAGTAGATTATCAACATTTTATATTATATGTAAATATGCCAGTTCCTAACTATCGTATTAAGCCAGAGATCTCAATTTAGCCCAGTTTCAGGGAATGAAATTTTGCAGGTTTGCAATGATAATGAAGGACATTTTTTTCAGGCACAAACCAGCAGCAACTAATGAAATTCAGATAATCCTATATGACCATAATAAAAATACTTCTGTGCCATATTTGTGTTCCAGTTGGTCTACTCCTTGAATAATACATATGCCCTACAGCCAAAATCAGAACAAAATTGCATGTTTTGATAGTTTCTTATTTTGCAAAGTCTTTTAAAAAGACAAGAAGATAAGAATAAACATATAAAGCATGTAGAGAAACTCCACATAAAAGGAAATCCATAAATCTCATTAGACTGGAAAAATACTTTCAAAGTAAACCTAACTGAATAACATATGAATATTATAACTGGCTCAAATGCAACAGCTTGTTGGCCAGCTATGGAAAATCATCAGGTTCATTTCAGTGTGTAGCTTGTGTTCCTCCCCTAGAAATAAGCATGAACCAGATGGAATATAGCTATCAGTTAGGCCTGCAGGGTTTATATCCTACTGAACTACTATTGAATTTTTCTCTCCTTTCCTTTTGTGGATTGCCAATATTTGAAATTTCTTCAAGTATTCCAATTTCTTAAAATAGCATGCAGTATTTTAAAGTCAAAACAAAGTAAAACTCTAAAAAATCTCAACTATGCCAATGATTCTTCAGTTTTATTATATGAAATTATTATTTATTTGCCAATAGAAATACAGCAAGTTGCTTTCTAAATAAGTAGTCATTTCCGCTAATTAAGAGAATTAAGTCTTATGTCACTCAAATATATGAATGTATATTTCATAAATATAAATTTTATTTATTTCATAAATAAATAAAATATATGATCAATTTCAAATTACAGTAAACTACACAAAACAAAAAGATGGATTGAACATGACTTCCAAATTCTAACAACTATAGGCATGTTAGATCATCATAGGGACTTCTTGATATCAGAACAAATAAAACTATGGAAGCACAAATCATCGCAATTCCAATTAATGTCTTAAGTCCAATAAATGAGAGAATATTTCAACTAGAAAAATGGGAGAATAAAGTGATGGTCCCAGTGGAACCCTTGTATGTATAGGATGCCAAGCCAATGACATTTCCTCAACAGGAGGCTTAAGCATTATTACAGACTTAGCTAGAGGAAGGATTGCTCACTGAGACAACAGGAAACAAAGATCAATATTTTCTCCATTGGATATTTCCTAACAACAGAAAGATTCAGAGAATGCAGTACTTCCTCACCTCTAAAAAAGAAGTTCAAAGCTCATTTCAAAACTCGCTTTGTCTATAATATCTCATTTATGGAACGCAGCTGTGTTTTACTTTTTATGAGGGATGAATATTCCAACCCAGTAAGACAATATTGATGAGTGCTAGCAGGCAAATCGCCCCTCCTCACAGCATGGACTTTACCAAAGAGTAGGTAGGTATGCCTGCAGCTCTGTAAATTCGTGCTACTCTCTTCTGTATAGAAGTCACATGCTCTAAAAGGAAATGTGTGATGTTTTTTCATCAAAAATCTCAAGATTTATCCTGGAGATCTGTGTGATATTCACCACATTTCCGTGTCAAGAGTTTGGTAAAAACGAGAGACTTGATGACAAACTAGAACTCAGAAACTCTTCAGTATGATTGGAACACAGGCTAAAAGAAGGAGTAGGATTAAAATCAGCAAAGTGAAAGGCATATAGGACAAAATCCAGGAGGAATCAGGTGCAAATTTCCAGCTGTCCCTCCCGGTGGAATTGCATGTGGATGATCGTAATTCTCCAGGTGATGAAGTATAATACGTGTGAAGGGCTGCCAAGCATAACATGCGTGGAGTGTTGTGAAGCTCACCCAAGCCTTGTGTAGGGATCTGTATTGAGTATCAGGCCACATGACTGAACTCAGTTACAGAGATTCTAGCCCTCCTCTACTCCCCCAGGTGAAGCCAGTCTTTTCCATAAATCACGTGGTTAGGGAAAATAATACAACAGAGAAGCCCATGGCCTCACACATATAAAAACAAAGTTATCAGGCAGAATATTTTAAGGGCTTGTCCTGAAGACAGGCCTATTTTGGGCATGTATAGGACCAGAGCAACCCAGATCTGCTGAGTGAACTTTTTCCTGGCAAATTATACTCTATTGACCTTAATTCCTTTACAGTATATAGATACAGTAATAATAATGTTATCTTCCAGAAGTTATTTTGAGAATTAATTTTGATGATTCATGTGTAAATCCCAAACACATTTTTAGTTATTATTGTTACCATACCATGCCATACCATATTGTCACCATATTATTGTTACCATATTGATTTTGGTTGATTAGTTAATAAATACCAAAGGGTAATGTGACTTCCTTAAACCATATAGCAAATATTATGTTGATGTTTAACAATTTATTCCATTTTTCTCCATGAAAACTTTTAAAAATGAGGATGAACATTTTTTGTACTGTGTTACCCAATTATATAAGTATCAACCTGGCATTAATTATCTTAATATTCCCAATACATAATATAGACAACTAATCTTATGATATGGTATAATATATATGTATATATATATATACACATACACTGTAAATGAAAAAATAATAGACAAAAGAGATTCAAACCATGTATTTAGGTAATCTCTTTCTCAAAAGAGACAATGATTTAAACTGGTATGTACACCTCATTTACCTCAGTGCAGTACTATGGGATGGGGGCATATCTTACTATGTTTTTCTATCCTTTGTCTACTACACAGCCCCTGCCCAAAATAGTAAATATGAGTAATGCCTTTTATTATTTGATCAGGTGTGAATCTTTGCACTAGGTAATTTACGCATATTAAGTCCTAAATAAGTATTTGGGCATTGTAGTGAACAGCTCTCAATGGACGCTATCCACATTCTTATAAGGCTCTCTCCACATTTAGCTGGCTCACTCACAGTGGAATTACTAGTACTAAACCTCACAACTTCATTGTGCATCCACCATTGTACCAAAAGGTACAGAGGTGTGCTATATCTTCTAGTAATAAGATGTATCTTCATGAAGCTTAGATTAGGGATTAAATTACCTGGAGAGAGAGAGACAGAATGTGAGATATCCATTTTGATAGTGTGAAATGTGATAGAAGCAGAATTCTAGAATTTTCAGCCATATCAGTAGCTTCTGGCTACAGTAGCTTGCTGATTGTAGCAAAGGTGGAATGGCTCTGAATCTGGGGCCTTTCATTATGCTTTCTCAATTTTGAGTGCTTCTAAATAGTAGAAGCAACCTTGTCAGGCCTGTTTGGGATTGTGACTCTAGTAGTCAACTCTGGAAATGCTCCTAGAGTATTTTTCTTCAGTTCCTCCAAAAATTCTGTGAGTGAAATTCTTTAATAAATCCTTTTCTCATTAAACTAAGTAGATCATTCCGTAGTTACAAGGGAGAGAAGAGTAGAATGTGTAAGAACACTCAAATAGTTGTATCACTGACATACTGTATCAAATTCCAACTCTACCACTAATTTTCATTTCTTAGATAAGCTTTTCCCTCTAAGACTCACCTTTCTTTTATAAAATAAACAGTACTGACAATGAAGCATTTTTCTTCTGAAGATAATGCATGTTAGCTTTTTTTACTACATCATCTAATAAGAACCAAAGCTGCATTTGATGCTTTTGCCAAAGCCACATCACCCAATCATCCAGCTCCTGAATTATGTCTCATAGACAGGAAGTAAACATTTAAGGAAAGGAAAAGTTTTTAAGGAAAAAGTTATTCTTCAAGAATTAACTATAGCCAATATCTAATTAGAGGGTATAATTGATGTTGTTAGAACATTAAGGTAATATACATAATTTTTCTTACAAAGGTTTTATACCATATGTCTTATTCTTTTGAGGCTGCCATGTTATTTATCATTTAAAATATGGTTTTAATAGATTAGATGACACATTTTGCAACCTTTACCTCCGTAATTTCAGAATGGGGTGCAACTAACATCAGCTGAATAGCCCAAGAGAAAATATAAAATTGATCATTAATCCTTTAAATTATTTTGTGAATAAGATTTTCTTACATATCCAAGGGTGCAACAAATATTTAAATAAATATTTTCCAGGTGACTTAAAATAGAGCTTATTAATGAAAATAGTGTACTGACACATAAGAATCAGAAACCCAGGTTCACATGTGCATGTGCACATAAGTATACATACACGTGTCTCGTAAGTGAGATGAGGGGTGCAAACAAGGCTGAACTAAATCATTTATAAAGTATATTTCAGTGCTAATAGTCTAAAATTCCATGAAACTGTGAAACAAAACAAAACAAAACAAAATGGATAAAGTTAATTAGGAATAGTTTCCTGGTGAGTTTTGGGTTGTACCTGAAGGAAAGGCAAGAGGCAGTAAGGCCAGCCAGCTGGAAAGGAGAAGCGCTACAGACAGTGACACATCAAAACAACCTTTACATATTAAGCCCAGCCTCTGTCTCCTACAGTCATATTATATAAAAGCATAATTGTCCCTCTCAATAAAATATAAAGTAACTTATTTTGCTGCTCTAGTAAGTATGTTCAGCACATTCAGGAAGAGTTGCTTACCACTCATCGCTTCCTTGCTCTGCTGATATTTCAGGATGAATACAGTCGTTCCATGGTTCACTCCTGGTTGCTTCATCCTGGCACCAAACATTTGCACGTTAACCGATGACAACACGTTCTGTCTCTATGCAACGTTGTATGTTTCACACAGTGAGATGCTACTGTATTATCATTTTCTTTCATGCTACACTAATAAGCATGTGACACATCAGCTTTTGAAGACACTTTGTTTTAGGAGTCTTCTTCAGGCTCTGAAGGTAGCATGTACAGAACTGGTAAATTTCCTTATGATAAGGATACTTGAATGAGGCCTGCCCTTTCAAAAATCCTTCATTGATAGGCTTAACATACACGATTTCCTAATTTTGCAGGACTGGGTTAGAGTATTTCTTTATAAATTTTTCAATAACAGTCTGACAGTGGATGTAGTGACTCACTTAAAAAAGAGATCAAAAAAGAAAATATTTATTTTAAGTGAATGCAGGTAAGCAGACCAATTTAATAAAAGCAGTTTTTCCTGTTTCTTTGGATGAATCAACTCAAGTTTATTCAAGTAATATACTTTGTATTTATTTAATGGAAATTAAGAGTACTGAAATCCTTTTAAATCATATTCCACAACTAAGAGAGAGAAAAAAATCTATTAAGAATTATGAAATTAGTAAAAATTAGTGAATGGTAGTAATTTTTTACTCTATACTTTTTCTAAAGCAACTATAAATTCTAGTCCTTACGTATATGATAGAAGTGGTATATCTACCCTGAAATATATAAAAGTTAGATACATATGAGTCAAAATATTTATGGATGGTTGATGCAACACAGATTGGGGGGCACTGATTATCACCCCATTTGTTCTTGTTTCTTATTCTGAAAATGCTGTCATTTCAGAGAATCATGACAATTTAGAGCAAGAAGAAGTCTTAGCATCTGTATAGCCATATTTTATAGATTACAAAACTGAGAATTTAAGTGATGTATTCAAAGCTGCAATTGAATTATACACAGAATTAAGGGCAAGATGTTATAATCATCCAGGTATGTTTTCTGTGTAACGGTTTTAGCTCCCAAGGTGCATCTTCCCGAACTGGTATATTGTCAGAAAATTTTTCTTAGTCTCATAATTTTTTAACCCCATTTTCTTTCTACTATACAGTAAAGAACACTTTTTGCTGCTTAGATGTCAAAGACACTATGGTTTTTTGTTATTTAAGTGTTGAGTTTTGTTTCCTACAATTACACGCTATAGTAAGTCAAGATAGAATTTGATCATAGAATATTTTGCCTGATGAACTTGGCCAAGGATAACTGGTGAACAGTGCTACTCTAACCATGTTTTTCTTTTCAGCAAGGAAGACTTGATGCTGTTTGAAAACAAATGAAGGTTGACATCTAAAAACTGAAAGTCAAATTGAACAATTTATTATAATCTTCTTATTGAGTTGGAAACTATAGTAGTTAGTGATTGCAGTGTTAAAATATGACCACAAACTTGGAGACTTAAAACCACACGTATGTATTATCTCACAGTACTGTGGATGATGAGTCTAGGTATCCTCTGCTTCAGGGTCTCACAAAGCTGTAATCAAGGTATTATCTTGGACTATGGCCTCTTCTAAGGCTTAGCTGAGGAAGGATTCACTTCCATGGCTATATGGTTGCTAGCAGCTTTTAGTTCTTTGTGGTACTGTTGGACTGAGCAGCTCAGTTTCTTGCTGTCTGTAAACAGGGGCTACAGGCTGCTCTTATTGCCTTGCCAAATAGACCTCACTATGGCCACTTGGCTCCTAAAACCATCAAGAGACAGCATCTCCTTGAAAGGTGTTCATTACAGTCTAAGGTAATATAATCATGTACACATAAACAAATACAGGTAATATTGTAATATTCTCTTACTAAGAGTAACTCACTAATCTTGCTTACACTAAACAGTTGGGAACCACACAGTCATAAACACAAGGAATCAGGATCATGAAGGCCATTTTAGATTCTGTCTGCTTCACTGGCATAACTACACAAGAGAGTGATTATTTCAAGTGACTTTAAAACAAAGTGATTCGAGAGCACTTCTGGCTTCTGGTCCGACACGTAGTTAGATTAGAAGTATCCACTCCATCTTTACAAGTGAAAAACAGAACAAATGAAAAACTCAACAGCTCTTCTTGGACCTTCAGAAAAATGAGGTCACAGGGCAAACCATTGCCCAAAAAATTGAACAGACAGACAGACACAGAGAATCACAACTTATTGGAGCATAATCCCTGAGTAGAAACCTCAATGTGAATAAGTATTGGGGTAGGAAATCTAAACTGCAATTGATGAATAGTTGGAGACTCATTACAGACAACTCTTAAGAGTAAATATCTCCAGAAGAGATTTTTGTATTTTATTCACATTTGTATTATATTCACATTTTTGTATTTTACCTTCTGGAGATCTATTAGCTCTTCATAGTGAATATCAGAGAAAAATCCTTTCATGTTTCTGGCAAGTAGAGAAAAAGTACTATTGTGAAACTCACCAAAATATTCTCTTCTTCCTAACAAAGCCTCCCCTCAGGAGAAACTCTTTCATTAGAGCTTAACCTGCTAGGATTTTTTCAGTCTAGTCTGCCTGGGAGAAAGGAAATAGCCAACTTCAGTTCCCACTAGCTATCCTCTCTCACCTAAATGAGTCGGTGACACTGAAAAACACCGGTAAAGTTTACAGGCCAGGGACATAAGCTCACCAAAAGACTAGGACATAGCCATGAGACCACAGAATGCGTCCTCTCTCCATACCTCACCACTACATTACTTTACCCACAGAAAAGCATAATTAAGAGTTACATCAGACTTCTCCTCAGAAACCATGCAAGGAAGAAGAGTAGAGTGAAATATTTAAAATGATGAGAGAGAAAAAAAACCACCAACCTAGAATTCTGTACTCTGCAAACGTATCCTTCAAAAATGAAAAAAAAAAAAAAAAAGATTTTTCAGACAAACAAAAATTGTGGGAATTTTTTAATGAGTAGATTTGTAGTGCCAGAAATACTAAAATAAATTCCTCAGACACAGGAAAATGATATAGGTCAGAAACAGATCTACATAGTGGAAGAGCATGGGAGAATAAATAAATGAAGTTACAATAAAAACTTTATGTTTTCCTATTTTTAACTAATATAACACATAACAACTTGTTTGTAATAATATATATAATGTATTTGATTATGAATGATTATATATATGTTATGTTTATATAAGTAAAATAAATAACAGCAGTGATACAACAGATACTATAATAAGATACTTGAACTACATGTAAAGCAGTATAGTGTTAATTTAAAGTGGAGTTGGATTGGTTATAAATGCATATTGTAAATTCTAGGGTATCCACTAAAAAAAGTAATAAATATATAGAGATGTAAATATATATATGTATATATATTTATATATATAATTTATATATATAATATATATAATTTATTTATATATATGTGTGTGTGTAGAGAGATATAGATATATAATAGATATACTAGAGAGATAAAATTGAATCATATAAAATGACCAGTTGAAACCATAAAATTCAGAAAAAGCATGGAAGACAAAATTTAGGAACAAACAACAAAGACAGCAAGAAGAAATCAGTAACAAATAAAGTAGATATCCATACAACTGTATCAATAATTCCTTTAAACATTAATGGTCTAAACACACAAATTTAAAGACACAGATGGTCAGAGTGGATTGAAAAACAAGAGCCAACTGTATATTGCCTACAAGAAATCTACTTTAAGTACAAAGACATATATAGATTAAAAGTAAAGGAACGGATAAAAAGATACCATGCTAACACTAACTGAAAGGAAGCAAAAGCAGCTATATTAATTTCACACAGTGCAGACTTCATGGCAATGGAGCAAAGATAGTCTCTTCCACAAATGGTGCTAAAATAGCTGGATGTCCACATGTAAAAAAATGAATCTAGACCCAGACTTTATAACTTTTACAAAAATTTATTTTAAAAATGGATCACAGTACTAAATGGGAAATGAAAAACAATGGAACTACTATAAATAAATATAAATAAATAAATAAAGGTCAGAGGAGACCAATACTATTTTGGATATGATAATGACGAAAGTCCCTGGTCAGGTGCGGCCACTGATTTTGCTTTGCAGACTAGTGAAGTCATACGCTGTGTTCTCTGTTCAAGTGCTACTAGGATTGTTAATCGGCTTTGCAGCTTCCTATGTGAGGTGGTTTGGTTCCCTGGTTGGACAGGCTAAGGCTGTAATCAGTGATGAATGGGTCTATGAATTAGATTTCCTGCCTGGACACAGCAGGAGAAGCAGCTCTAAAGCCAGTAAAGCTTTTTGTCATCTTGTCATGTTGACCTTTACCCCAAGTTCCATAGCTGAACAGGGCCACTGGCTTTACTTTGCAAACTGCTGGCTCTGCCTCCCCTTCTCTGGGCTCAAGCACCAATGCGATACACAGCTCCCAGTGGTTCTCACTAGCTTTCCTGGTCGGATGGGGTTGCAAAATATTCCAGAGCAGGTAGGGCTATGTATCAGCTCCCTTGCCTGAGCAGGAGGGGTAGGGGCCACTCCAAGTTATTCTCAATTTTTCAAACAGGGTCTCCGATTTGGAGGAGCTGGGAGGTATCCTCCCCCTTACCTATGGATTAATCCCCCTGCTGGTACTTAGCATGGGAACCCCCCCATGCTCAGTATTTGGCTTTGCTCTGGGAGTGATCATCTCTGCTTACCCACATTTCTGTTGGAGTCCTTCTTGGCCACACAACTTTCAGGAGTAGTCACCAGCCCTTCTGATCAGGTGAAACTGGAAGATCTCCATAGCAAATGGAGCTGTGACTCCATGCCTTCCCTGGGCATGGGCAAACCAAGATCTAGGGCTAGCAAATCTCCTTATTGGAGGATCTGAATCAGGCAGATCTTTACACTGCTAAGTTCCCTGGTCAGAGTGCATCCATGACTTGCTCTTGCAGATGAGCAAAAACTCTGGTTGGGATTACAATTTGAGCACTCAGGTATGAACTCAGTCCACCAAGACTGCAGTGCTGGTTGTTGCAAGACCCTCTCCTTTCTCCATCACAGTCAGATTCCTAGTGGTTGAGCCCCCAGAGTTCTCTGTAATCCCTGCAATGCAAGATCAGAGTAGAGGCTCTCACAATGTGACCCCAATGCTGGAGGTTGTTAGTTGTCACTTCCTGGATTCTCTTTTTCTACTGGAGAAGCCCTAGACTTAGGGGAGACTTCTCCACATAGTGCTGCACTGTCCTGGGGGAGGGGCAATGCAGTCAATGTTAGCCATTTCTTTTACCCTTCTAATACAGTCTGTCTTAGTCTCTGTGGTGTGTGTGTGGGGTAGGGAGGTTACTTCAGCCTCATCCCCATGTTCTAGGATTCTCTCAGTGGTGTCTTATTCTTGAGTAGTTGTTACTTGTTCTTCTTGCAAGGGGGAGTGAAGTCAGAAACAACCTATCACCAACCTATGTCATCTTGGTGACAATACTCAATAATCATATTCTTGGTGGTAGTGTTGGCATTGTGATTTCAAGTCTAAATGTGCATTTGGGATAAAGAAAACTAATACTTATGATAATGTGGTTCATAAGTGGAATACCAATAAGAGAAAAATAAGATAAAAAATATAATAAAACTTGAAAGTTTCAATAGAAAGATCACAGCCCTGAACCTGAAGTATCCGTTTAAACACAAAGTATTTTATCTTTTAAAAATGTATGTATTTTCTTACTCTGTCTGTTGAAAGGGCCTATAAAAAATGATCAACCCAGTAGCAGTGAGCTCTCCTAGAACCTAAATTTCAGTCTATAACTTCCCTATAGATGTTTCTTTGGTATGATGGCTGTTTTTATTTCTCAATTTGGATTGGCTGCAGTATGCAGTGAATTGATCAAGCACTAATCTAAGTGTGGTTGTCAGGTATTTTATAAGTGATCAACATATGCAATCACTTGACTTTAAGGAAAGGAGATTGTCTTCTGCTCAATTTGGGTAGGCCTCATCAAATTAGCTGTAATGCCTTCAGAAGAAAACTGAGGTTTCCCTGAGAAGAAATTCTAACTGTGGACTACAGCATTAGCCTCTCCCAAGATGTTTCCAGCCTGCCCCCTCCTGCCTTCTGGATTTTAGACTTTCTTAGCAAGCTCCCACAATAGTGTAAGGCACTTTCTTACAATGAGTTTCTTATATATATGTGTGTATATGTGTTTCTTTTATATACAAAATATATATATTTATATTTATTATGCATATATTAATTTTATATAATAAATAACATAGTTTTTATTATGTTATATATTAAAATATATATCTTTATATATATGTCTGAGTGTATTTGTATATAATGTTCAAATAAAATATGCTAAAATTAATTTCACCTTTTAAGAACTTACTTTAATGCGGCTAATAGAAAATCTAAGACTACATATATGATTTGCACTTGTGGCTTACATTTAATTTCTAACAGGCAATATTGATTTTTAGGCTCCCCATCCATCTTATTTTTTTCCTGTAAGTTATTTGCTGGGGAAATTAGATTGTTTATCTTACATTTTACTTACTAGTAAAGATTCATACTAGATTTTACTGATTGTATCTCTAAGTTTCAGTATATGTTTTCCCACATATCTTCATTGGTAGTTAGAACTTGAGACCTGATCAGATCTAGGCTTGATTTTATTTGGGCATGAATACCTTGGCATTATAAGTCCATCAGATGTCACATAATGCTGTGTTGTGTGTATCTTCATGACGTCATTAGTCTCTGCCAATGACTGCCTAGATATTTCATTTTATTAGCTCTTTTAAAATGGTGATAATATAATTTTATTATCCCTACTCTATTTTTTTGAATATTTTAAAAATGAACAATATTTACCCATCAATTATGTGGGGAAAAAAACAGGAGTTTTTCTGTTTCTGGAAATCATACTCCAATGGTATCTTTTACCGAACTGAGTTGATTTTCATAATGGTGGGGAAAAAAAAGGACTCTATCATTAAAACTGCTTCCTTACATGTCACAAAAATATTAAGGGCAGATTTCAAATGCCACCAACAGAGAATTCCTGACAAGATTCCAGTACATAAGAAACACACCCACTGAATCTCTACAGTTTGAGTTAGACCTACCAAGACCACTTGTAGATTCAATTATGCCGCATGCAGATACAGCACAAGGAAGAGTAGTCCTGAGAGATAATCCCATTCACACCCCATTAAAGCAATGAAGAAGGCTCTCGAGGAGCAACTAGCATTTCAAGAGCTCCAATCTGGGGTCCAAGGTATGCATATGAGTAGACCAGCCCAGCTAGAAGTAATTATCTACACATTACCTCAGGCATCTTCTGAGGAGGAATTGTTTATGAGAGGAAACAGTGTCATTCAATCTGAAGTCAGTAATTATAACAATTCATTAGAAAGGTAGAAATACACCCTCTGCTTGACGGATTGAAAAAAAAAAGAACTTAAACATTCACCACCGACTCCAAAAATATTCCAAGTCCTTTAATATTCCAACACTATCCTCTTTCTTTTTAGAAGCTTTCCAACCTTCAAAAGTACTCTACTTCTAAAAATCTGTGTTATTTGGCTATACGAAAGGTTTTATATGTTGATGTAGAAACACCTGTATGAACTGAACATATATTATGTGTTTGGCACAGAAGAAGAGGAAGGAAGGCATTTATTTATTAGATAAACACATAATGATCACTTTCTATGAGTCAGATATTGTGAAATATCTGTGAAATAAGAATAGAAAAATAATAGAAAAAGCCTCAAGGATTTGTAGTTCAGAGTTAGGCAGATAATAATGGTACAGTGTGATAAATGCAATACTAGAGGGAGGGAACCTACTTCAGTAGGTGTCATGCCTGGGAAGATCATTCCAGAAGTAGTGACAGTTGGCTTGAATATTAAAAGGTGAGCAATAGTTAGTCCAAAAACAGGGAGTTACTGATGAGAAGGAGCATGCATGAAGCATTCTCACCTATAAAATAAAAGATGAAAGAGCATGGAAGCGAAGTTGACTTTGCTTTAATTTCTTCTTTTTAGCAAGGAGTTCCTGCTATTTCCATATACATGACACACATGGCAGAAGTTTGTGAAAAATTAAGTTGGCAGAGGCCAGGTTATTAAAGAATTTAGGCATCAAGCTTAGAAAGACAAGTGAAAGAATATCAAAATAAAATGAAATCTTATTTACCACTAAATTTCGTGGTGAATGTAGTGTATCCTCACTTCATTCTCTACACAAAGCTGTTCTTTACATACACCATAGTCAATTCTCAATGGCTATGCAGACCCAGTGTTGTGTAGGTAAGTAACACAAAGGCTTGTTTCAATTTTGGTGGCCTGATTGTACTCCAGAATTCTATTGTATGTGATTTTGTCTTGCCACTTGATGTTAATTATAGCCTGTAGCCCATGCAAATGAAACTGAGATGAAACATGTGATTTCAATTACAGGGCCAAATCTCACAATTTGAAGCTGTCAATGCTACCACTTCTCTATCAGGTAGGAACTTTGCCTCTATCTGGATTTTTAAAGCTACCTTTAAAAATGCTAATCACAACAAAGAGTATTGGAGTTCAGCGTATTTAACAGTCATCCTAGAGTTCATCCTCGCTGAGCAAACCACAGCAAACGGGAAGGATGGAAGGACTAGAAGGAAGGAAGGAAGGAAGGAAGGAAGGAAGGAAGGAAGGAAGGAAGGAAGGGAGGGAGGGAGGAAGGGAAGGAGGGGGGGAGGAGAGGAGAGGAGAGGAGAGGAGAGGAGAGGAGAGGAGAGGAGAGGAGAGGAGAGGAGAGGAGAAAGTGAGGGAAGGGAGGGAGGGAGGGAAGATGGGTGGAAGGAAGGAGAGATTACAAAGATATGGATACAAATCCAGATTTTATGTGGATGCTCATAAAAGCAGTTTTGAGGGGAACTGAAATAACTGAGCTGGAAAAAAAATGAGGATAGTGATCTAGAGTGGCTGAGCCAAGATTATCAGTGAGGTAATAGAATCACCCTCACTTATTACCCCAAAACTATAAAATACACAGAAGCCCTTGGCCTAGCAGTGGACCAGCATCTTCTACCAAATGTTCAACAACCACACAACATGGCCTTTGGACAGGGTTATCATAGATCACAGAGTTCCCAGATTTTGGTTCTGCTTTACAGATGTCATCCCCAAGAAATAACATTAGCAAACCTTTTAGCTGACGAAGTATATCCTGATTTGGATGATAAATTACATTGATCCCTCTACATTTAGAATAAAAGGCAGAAGTGAATGGATCTTACTCTAGATTTCTCTCAGGCTGGATCTAGAAACTTGATTTCTCTACCCATCTGGGTTTCTTTAAACAGTCAGGATTGGGAAGATATGATAATTGTTTAGGTGGGACAGCAGGAATCTAGGCAATATGCTAATCTGTAGTCTAAGAGTCTCACTGTATGACAATTCTTTCTCACTGGGTCTAATAGTGTCTCCCTTATCTCACATTCATGTAAATAAAACCTAGGACTTAGCTCTTTAATTAGTCAGTCTTATGCTTCTGTGGAAGCCTACAGATTTCATTCCTTTATAATTACTAGTTCAATTTCCAAACAATGTAGATTCTATATAGAAATTCATCCCTACTTCTTAATAAAATTTTCATAATTTCCTAAAATTTTCCTAAATCTTGCAGTCAAAGTGAGGGAAAAAATATATTCCATGTGCACTGGCTACTTTTTTGTGTTGAGACAGAACAGGGCAGAAAGCTTGTTTGAGAATCAGGAGTTTCTAACTCTGGTTTTCTTATTACCTTGAAAATCACTAAATTATGTAGGGCTATATATTTCTGGTTTTTGCAATGATAAAGTTATAATACATATCTTTGAAGATCCTTTTTCGTTCAAAAATGATATAACTCCATGGCTATGATATAATAGAACTGACTACACCAGCCAAATTTAATTCTTAACTTCTTTTTCATTAAGTCGACATGAACAATTCTCTAGGAAATGTTTCCCTGTAAAGCAGATGCAAAGGAAGCCAAACTGCAATATTTGCCAGCTGGATGACATTGGACATGTACAATACTGGACATTTAAAAATCTCCCAGCCCCAGATTTTTGCATCTTCAAGATGAGAGACCTAGAAGGATGACTCTATAGTTTTCTAAAATGAAGAATCTATTCCTTAGTGGAGAATTTGTTTCTTAGAAAAACAAGAATTTTGTCTTTTTTCCTATCCTCTGTGAACAACACTTCTCTCCTTTCATGTTCCTTTGTCAGGATAAAAGCCTTTTGCCCTAAGTATGATAGGTTGTGGCTTTTAAGAAAGTATAGACAAGAGGAGTCAATTATGGGTTTAAGCTTTGATAATAACTCCAAGTTTTTACAGACAACTGGGTGATTTTTCTCCTTTTCCACTCCACTTGCTCTGTTTGGATGCAGCCTGCAAGAGAAAATTTACTTTTCAGCCAGTTGCACTTACAAAAAGAGTCTAGGAAAAATCCCACATGTTCCGAGCCCGCTGCAGAGATCTGTGAGCTGTTCCTTAACTACTGCAGCCTGGGAATGCAGCAGTGTGCCCACCACTCTGACTTCGGGTGAGCACCGTACTGTTGGGAGACTATGAAAATAGCCGCTCAGACACTATCCCTGAGCCAGTCAGCTCCTGTCCTACAGGCTAACCTGTGCTTCTCCTCCTGTCAGGAAGGGAGCTGCAGAGGCCAGCCAATCCTGGAAACTTCCTCAAGTTCTCCTATGATGAGAATTGGTCCAGCAGGCATTTGGAGGTCATCCAAGACTATAAATTTGCTCTGACAGAAAAGTAGTATTTTTTCCAACCCACTGCAAAGTTAAACTGTCAATTAATACATGCACCAGCTTTAAAAAAAATAAAGTATCATCTAACCATAAAACAGCCTGTAAATGAATATTGTTCTTTCTTTGTAGTGAGGTGATTAGAAATAATTATTTCACACATATGCTATGTTTTATAGCCTATTAAATAAAGCTTACATGTCACATTCAACTTTATGTTTCTTCCTCTCCTAATTTATATTTTCCTAAATATATAAGCATAGTTTTATTGTTTGCAGGTAAAACAATCTTCTAAAGACTGTCTTACTGTTCTATACCTGTGTGTCTGGTGTTTCTTTCCTTCATATCAATTAACTGGATTGTTGCCACTTCGTTAGCCAGCTCTCAATCAAGCAAGGCGAACACATGAATTGAGAGATTGCTGCATATGGCAGACAGTACTGAGTAACTCTGCAGGGAATACTTTCTGCCAATTTTGGGTTCTAAATCTGTTTTATCTTCACATTAGTGTCCTCAACTGAGAAGAGAATTCCAGCTTCATTCAAAACAGTAAGCCTTGTTTTCCTGTTGGAATCAGGATGTACTCCTGAAACTGTGTGCACAGAGCAGTAAACCAATCACTGTGGAAGGAAGTAGCTGTTTGAAGTGCCTAACACAACAATTGTTTAGTCAGTATTAGGAGACGGTTTGGGTTTACATTTGAAAGTCTGGCATTTCACTTATGATTTTGTCAATATACACTAAAGGCCACAGAAAAAGAGCTATAATGAAACTGCTATCAACCTACCTCTGGACAACTGTGTGTTTTGTTCTGTTGAGTTGCTCTATATTCATTATAATAATATTGCTTAGATTCAAAAGACAATGTGAAGCCCAATAAAGTAGATGCACCCGGCAGGAAAATCATGTGAGAAGGGCTCAAATGCAAAGGTTATCAGTTGATTACAGCAACCAAGAGCAGTGTTTGTATTAAAGACTTTATTGACTTGTCCTTTTAAAAATATTTATTGTGCATCTTTCTGGGCGGCACAATATGCTACATGCTAAAGAAATCACAGGCGAGTATTACACAGGTTTTGTGCCATGAGAATAAAACCTATTGGGATGGGTAAATATCTAAATATAATAGAGGGAACGACGAGTTACTCTTCCTCTATAAATACATTATAAAGACACATTAAGGTCAGTACAATGCTATGTCATCCCTCATTCTTCCTCATCTTAGGTTGACCCCGAAATAAGGATTTGAGTGCAAGTAGTTAGCTTATTTGAAAAGTACTGGTAGGACAATGAAGAAGTGGGACAAGAAAGGGAAGGAAGCCAGTTCTGGCTTCATTAAATGAACGGGTTACTTCCCTAGCAACCTGGCACATGACCCCTGGAGATGCAGAGAGACTGTCCAGGACACACTTCTGAATTATCGTGCTAAAGGAGTAAGGAAGACCACCTCTTGATCCACTAATTCCTCCCCTGACATTGGTTGAGGGCTACCACAGGCTGCACTAACTCCTCAAAACTTCCAGCCTATCCTGAGCATGGATCAAGCACATTCTTGTGGCCACATCTCGGATAGAGACTCAGGTCCAGACTACAGTTTCTAGCAAGAAGCTGTAAATACATCTGGGAATGGTGAGTGTCAAGAGGACATCTATGGAACAGTGACTGTGTCTACCCATTCCCTTTGCTACAGCTCATCCATAGCTTTAAACACACCGCAAACATTTTGGAAATACCAATTTATACCCAAACGTATTGGGAATACCAATTTATGTGAGAAATAGTATACATTCTGAACTCTAGTCCATTCTTGCACTAAGTCAATGGAATATTTTCTTTTTAATCCTACCTATTTATTTATCACTTGTTATTATACAAGAGAACTATTGGAATGGCTTCCTAACTGATTTACCTGCCTCTGGTCTGCACCTAATCTAATCCATTTTATATGTTGTTACCAGATTAACATTTCATGTTTTCCTTTATTAGGCACCTTCAGCGGTTCTCCTATGCCTATGAACGCATGCTAAATTGTCTCAGTCTAATGTACATAAAGGCTGAATTTTGCATTCTATAGAACTTTTACTTTATTATTTTGTTTAATCTTCACAATTCTGTAGATAGTATTAACTCACTTTTGAGAAAATAACTAAAGAGTTTGCGATTTTTCCCCAAAGAATTTAAGTGAATTCCTTATATCCTACACTAAGAAAAGGAGTTTGAATTTGAACCCAAGTGTGTTGTTATCTTTCAGTATTTTCAGTACACTCCATTTATCCATTCTCAGTGTTTTTCTGTCCTGCTATGTTCCCAACAAGGCCAACCCAGACTCCTTTGCTTATACTTGGTGCTGGAAGGCACCAGCAAGAGGTAGAGGTCTCCATAGTTTTGTAAGCACAGGGTGCCACTGGAAACAATACATCACTTTGGTATTAATGTCCTCACATATGATTTAACGTTTACTGTGCATATATACATCAGCTTGGTACTTCATAATGTGCAGGGTACATAAAAACGGTCTTTTATGTCACACACACACACATACACACACACCCAAAAATGTATAAAATGAGATTGTCTATCTCAATGTTAGCTTATCTCTGTCTCAGAATAAAACCTATTTTATGAGTTTCAAGAGCACATCGACTTGCCAAGGAGATGGGCAAGAATGTTTTACTGCTGTTATCTGACCAAACCATCTCTAGCCTGTCAGAGAATTTGGAAAAGCCAAGAGGTAAGTTGGGAATTAACGTATTTCTTTGACAAGAGCTATTCTGTGAGTTCCATCTCCCAAGGGGGATTGGGGTAGAATGGCTGTCTTCTGACCTTAATCTTAGTGAAAGGAGCTTCAAAGAAATCACTCAGCAAGCTTGATTGTATTCCCAGCAGTCTAGTGACACACTGGATGAGGGTCAGACTCACAAGTGAGAATTTTAAAGGGCAAAGGCTGTAGCTGAAGCTGCCTGCTGGGCAGCTAAATGAAAAGCGGGGTATAATTGAAAATAACTGCACTCCTACTGATGGCAGATCAAAGGGGCATATTCCCTGTACTCTGCTTAAGAGAAATTTGGCCAGAGTTGGTTTAAATCTTGCAAAGAGGGACAAATGGAGGGGCAAGTGGACCTCAGCAGAAAGAGGTTGGGATAGTATTGCCAAATCCTTAAGTAACGAGGGAGGAATCTTGAATGGTCAGTTCAAGGAGATACCTGCGCACATGTCAAGGGAAGTAAAGATGAAAGAGACTCTTAAGGAGAGAATTTCCCAAGTAATCCTTAAAAGTATCTCTAAGAGAGCTGCAAATGTTTGCCACATCCTGAGGGATGCCTAATGGGGTCCATAGGTAACATATGGAAAACCTACTTTTTATTATAATTATTATTTGTTTTACTACAAGCAATCAACCCAACTGCGAGGAGAGAAGCTTTAATTTTAAATAAAGTTTAGAGGCTTTATTATTTTTTTGTTGTAGGGGAGTAGACAGAATGACTACTAACCTTATACTCTTTTTTTGATAAAAATGGTTTGGAAGACTTTTATTTTCTGAGTGACCAAAAACAATCAGAGATCAAGTTCTAGTGGTCAGTTTGAAGACATTTATGCTCTTATGCCTGTGAAACACATGCACATTTGACATCAATAGATTCTTGAGAAAAATGGTCCTTTGTATAGAGATAAATTTCCTAAATATATTCGATCTTCAAAGAAGAAAACCAAACTAGCCTGAAAGATTATGATTTCTGACATATAATTGTATATAAAATGAAATGAGATACATTTCAAAGTTTTTCTTTTTTTTAAATACTTCGAGAATGAGAAAATCCCATTAAATTAATAGCATTCTCTTAAATCTATTTACCAGATAAATGCGTATTAGTTATTTTACCACTAACACCTGAATTATAGAAAAAAGTTATACCTGAATATTGAAGATAAATCTGGTATCAGAATGTTGAAACAAACTCTTTATTAATTGCTTCATACAGAACAAAATAATTCATGGTATATACAACCAGATAGATTAGAGATTAAATCATATAATGCCTTCAAACAAAGATTAAAAACCTCTGATCTTAAATGTCAAAACTTTAAAGATCAAGACACAAGCAAAATGAATGAACAGATGAATGAATTAATCAGTTAATCAATTACTTCAGACCCTGGGTAGGCAGGGAGAGAAAGGACCAAGAGAATATATTGTCTCCAAGGAAAATAATGTCACTCACTATTTATACATAAAGAAAGGCTTCTCTAAATAGGACTATACAAAGAAAGTTGAAACCAAGTAAAATGAAGACAGAACAATCATTAAGTAAGATGGTAGATAAGGGTACAGAAAAAAAATTAGTTAAGAAATACTAGTTGGGCTAACATGGTTTAAAGTTGCACTTAGAGGGATACCAGACACTTTCATGCATTTTTAATATAATTTTCTTCAACTGGAATTTTGTATATCCTAGGAAAAAATTAAATACATTGTACTCTACATACATAATCAAGAAGTATTCTCACCACCAGCAGGGATACTGTGAAACCACCATCCTGGTGTTCCTGCCCTCAGAGTCCTATCTATGAATTACAGGTCCCTAGACAGGTTTTGCAATCAATCTTAAATATATTACCATCCTTGAATTTATCAGTGCCTGCTTACTATTTTAATTTTGCCTCTTTTGGATATGCAATCTGTAGATATTCCTTCCAAACATTCTTTTAAATACAGCCACGATGGTAGCAAGAGTACACAGGAGATCTGTGTAAGAGCTCATTAGGAAACAAATTGAGACATTTTCAGAAATACAGTAGGAGCAGATGAGATATGAGAATTCATGTGACTGTAACTTGTTTTTGTCACTAACAAGATATTTGTCACATGACTGAGTATCTGTTTTGAAGTGGGATATTGAAAGAGATATGGTATACAGTGAGAAGCAATTGTCCTTATGGCAAACCCATCACTTTCTAATGACAAGGAGAATAGCATTAAGGGTGAACTGTCTGATTCACTTTCGAAAAGACTTCAATACGGAGGAGAATGAGGTAAGAAAGATCATTCCATCTACCTCTTGCTAGAACTACTGTAACAGTCTCATAGGGTAACTCACACCCCTGCTCCTTGAAATCATTTTTTCCTATTGCAACCAGAGTGATCATATGAAAGTACAATGTTAATATGATACCCATTTGCTGAAATTCCTTCTGTGGCTTTTCATTACTCCTAGAAAACTACTTTTTTTTTTAATTTAAGAAAACAAAAGATTAAGTCCCATAAGAAGAAGACCTGCCCAGTCTATCTCTTGTCAGTCCCCAACCTTACATCACACTGTGTCCTGTGCTCATTCTGTCCCAGTCAGGAGGAATTCTTTCAGTGCCCGCCTCATTTTGATTACTCCTGGGATTTGATTCTTTCTCTCTTGAACTCTTTTGCTTCCTGTTTTGCCTAATTTATGACGATTCCTCCTTAATATTTATTTGTCTTTGCCACAAGAATGTTTTCTTGGATTTACTCTTCAGTTAAAATCTGCCTGTCACACAATTCCTTAGCAATATGTATGTCTTTTTTTACAGCCCTATCACAGCTTCAATTCTAAACATTCAGAGGTTTTTACTTACTGTTTATTTCCTGCCCTTTGCAAGAGGGTAAGCGCCATGAGGACAACGGGGGAGGAAATCTGTACTTGCTCAATGTTGTAGTGCTAGGGCTCAACTAGCTAAAACAAGAATTCGGGGAGAGTGATAGTTACTTTAAAATTCAAAAATCTTAGGATGCTACTTATGGTGAGGACAAATCAAAAGATATCAGTAGGATGTGTGCTTCCTACCCCTAGCCGAGCGTACAAACCTATTTGGGAAGTAAGAATTATGCACGTGAAAGATTAGTTAGTTATAAAAGAGTACATTGCACAGATTAATAGCATAGTAGTGATAATATACAGTTTTAAAAAGATTGCAATTTATTGTAATGTTAAATAAATTTTAATATAAATTATTTTATAGTTATAAATGTTTTAAATTTATAAAATATAGTTTATAAATTATATTTATATTTCAGATCTACATATTTGGAATTATGTTTAAATAACATACATTAAATGTATTTAATATTAATACTAATGTGTGTGTGTATATATATTTGTTTACTCCAAAATACTCAATAGGCAAAAAACTAAGGCTTGGAGAGACTACTTCTCCAAAATCCAAAAGCGTTGTGACAGTAATACAAGCATATGAACAGCAAAACAAAGAGAGGTGCTCTATGATACCAAAACTAGAATTTATAATTTCCCTGCAAATTAAAAATATAGGAGAATAAAAGTATAGTTGGCTTGTTTATGATAGTATTTACTACAACTGGCACAGATTTTTTTTTTTTTTACTTTTTCAATAACCTAAGTGTGCTTATTTTGAAGACTACAAGGATTTTAAGTGAAAGATCTACAAGATTTGCATTTTAAATACTATAGGAAAGGTGTGGAAGACAGTTTGAAAGAAGACAAGATCTGAGGATAGGAAAGTCACAGGTTTTTGTTTTTTTGTTTTGTTTAAATTAGACTTTAATTTTAGAGCAGTTTTAGGCTCACAGAAAGTGGAGACATACAGAATTCCCATCTATCCACCCCTTCAGTTTCTTCTATTAACATCTGGCATTGATGCGGTATGCTTGTTAGAATTGATTAGCCAATATGAATACATTATTATTACCCAAAGTCCAGAGATTTGATTGGGATTCACTCTGTAGTATACATTCTATAGGTTTTGTCATCCTGTCATACAGAATAGTTTCATTGCTTTAAAAGTACCTGTGTTTCAGCTGTTCTTCCTTCTCCCTCCACCGTCCCCAAATCCCTGGCAATAACTGATCTTTTTACTATTTCATTTATTCATTTAATATAATTTATAGAATATCATTCTATTTAGGCAATATTATAGGTGCTAGGGATGCAATGCTGAACAAATAGACTCGCTCCTGATTTCCATGCACTCTATTCTATTGGTGGGAGATGAGAAAAAGATAAATGATAAATACAATATTTAAAAGAGTTTAAAAATAAAATGCCATTATGGGATAAAAAAATGAATGAGGGAGGACGTTCTCTTTGGAGATGTGTAACTTGAGATAAGCACTACATAATAACAAGTGTATTCTGCAAATTTCTTAGGCTAGTGCATTCCAGACAGAACAAACACAAAATACAAAGGTTCTGATACATCAGAAAGGGCTTGGTCTGTTTTAGTGCTAGAAAAATGTCTTCATGAAAAGACAAACATTTATCACTCCAGTCACAACAAGCACTCAGCACACAGACCACCTCTGTTTCCAAATAGAACACTTGTAATTCCTCACTTTCCTGCACATCTCAGTGACAGTCAACTGTTATCAACTCTCCTTGAGCTGCTCTCATACGCTTCTGGATTTATACTCCCACTTCTCTGGCTTCTCCTGAGATTCTTTTTCTTTTTTCCCTCCTCTAGCATACACAAAAATGTTGGATTTCTTTTTTAGAATGAAATGTTGGCTCTTTTCTTGCCTCTATCATCTTTCTGTAGATAATCTTATTGAAGCCCATGACTTTAAATATCATACTACTCATAAAATATTCTTGTTCAATTTTTGTTAATGAAACATACACACAGAAATTTTAACTTAAAAACATCAGATTCATCTTTGACTCTTTGATTCCTCCCTCTGTTTACCTTTCATACCCAACAGATTTCTAAGTTCTACATATAGTATATTAAAACCTATCTCTAATCCGATCGCTATTTTATAGTAGTGTAGCATTATGATTAAAAGCATGGTCTGTGATATCAAACTTCCTGATGCCTATTCTGTCCTATCATTAATAGCATGATCTACAGGAAGTGATCACTTCCTCAAGCTGTATTTCTTCATCATTATATCAGTTGTAGCAATTCACATATGAGATGTTTAGCATGTGCAGACCTTACACTCTTCACAGGAATGAACTGAAATGAACCTAAATGTAAAACACAAAACTATAAATTCCTAGAAGATACATAGGAGAAAACAAAGATGACTTTGGATATGACTTTTTAGGTATAATACCAAAGATACAATCCACACACACACAAAAGAAATAATTGATAAGCTGGACTAGATTAAATTTAAAAGGGGCACAAACTCCTAGAAAGGAGGTGAGTGGGGGTATGGGTGAAATAAAGGGGATTAAGAGGTGAACTTCTAATTATAGAATAAGTCACAGAGATAAAAAGTACAGCATAGGGAATGTAGTCAATAATAGTGTAATAGTGTAATAACAGTGTTTGGTAACATATGGTGACTATACTTATCATGGTGAGGACCAAGTAATGTATAGAATTGTTTGATCAATATGTGATGCTTAAAAAATATGTTGTATACCTGAAACTAATATAACATTGTATGTTAGCTATACTGCAATAAAATGTTTATATACTGCTATATATATATATACATATATATATATATATATATACTGCTCTGTGAAAGACCCTGTCAAGAGGAGAAGATAAGCCACAGAACGGGAAAGAATATTTGCAAAATACATATCTGATTAAGGACTGTTCATCCAAAATATACAATGAACTCTTAAAATTGAACAATAAGAAAACAGATTGATTTAAAAATGGCTAAAGACCATAAAAGACACCTGAACAAAGAATATATGCACATTGCAAATAAGTACATGAAAAAATGTCCTATGTCATCAGGGAAACGCAATTAAAAAGAGACGATACCACTGCACAACTATTACAATAGCCAAAGTCTGGAACATTGATAACACTGCATGTGTGAGGATATGGAGCAAGAGAAATTTTCATGTATTGCTGATAGGAATGCAAGATGGTGGGGCGCCTGGGTGGCTCAGTTGTTAAGCGTCTGCCTTCGGCTCAGGGCGTGATCCTGGAGTTCTGGGATCGAGCCCTATGTCAGGCTCTTCCCATGGGAGCCTGCTTCTTCCTCTCCCACTCCCCATGCTTGTGTTCCCTCTCATTGGCTATCTCTCTCTCTATCAAATAAATAAATAAAATCTTAAAAAAAAAAAAAAGGAATGCAAGATGGTTCCACCACTTTGCAAGGTAATTTGGCAGTTTCTTAGAAAAGTAAGCATAGTCACAGCATATGATAAGACCCAGCAGTTGTTCTCCTTGGTATTCACTCAAAAACTTATGTCCATATCAAAACCTGCACATAGAGGTTTATAGCAGCTTTATTCATAATTCACAAATCTTGGAAGAAACCAGATGTCCTTCAGTAAATGAATGAATAAGTAAATTGTGGTACATCCAGAAAATGGAACATTAGTGAGTACTAAAGAGGCATGAGCCATCAAGCCATGAAAAGACATGGAGGAAACTTAAATTCATATTACTAAGTGAAAGAAGCCGATCTGAAAAGGCTAAATACATTTCATATCCCAACGACATGACATTCATGAAAAGGCAAAACTCAGGAGATGACAAAAAAAATCAGTGGTAGAAGGCCAAAGAAATGTCTAGGGATAGAAGGCTGGTTTTAGGGGTAAAAGGCCAGAAAGATGAATAGGCAGAGTACAGAGGATTTGTAGAGCAGTGTAAATACTTGATATCATTCAATAATGATGGACAAATTTCATTATACATGTGTTCAACCTCAGAATGCACACCACCAAGAGTGATTCCTAAGGTAAACTGTGGAATCTGGGTGAATAAGATGTTAATTTAGGTTCGTTCTATGGAAAAAAAAAAAAACACTTTTGTGAATGATACTCATAATGATGGAGGCTCTGTATTGGGGGGGGGGCAGGAGTATAAGGATAATCTATGTACCTTCCTCTTAGTTTTGTTGTAAACCTAACAGCTGCTCAAAATAAATAATATTAAAGTTACAAAATAAACTTCACAAACTTCAAAGGAAAAAACATGTCTAGGCAGGATGGTACATCATAAACTCTTACTAAAGGTTAGCTGTTATATTTGTTGTCACAGTCATTGTAATTATTATCACTCCGTGGCCAATGTTACAACCTTAGCCCGTCACTAGGCTCATCCTCTAGGATGTCCCTTAACTGGTTTTTCTCCTTTCCCTGTTGCCCCTTTCCTATGCAAGTCTAATCAGCAGCTGGAATGATTTTTTTTTAAATGAAATTGGAATCGTATTATTCTTCTGATTGAAAATCTCTGTGATAGCCTTTTACGCTTACATTGATTTTGAAAATCGTTATGTTCTATGATGCCGAACGCAATCTGGCCCCTGCCCATTTTCCCAACTTCAATGTTTGTTACTCTTCATCATGTCTCATTCACACCCTTTAGCTGAAAGAGGTTTTCTTTTCCTAAATCATGAAAAACTCTTTCCCTTGACTGGCCGTCCCCATCCCTCTCACCCATGTCAATCTTTCTGGAATATCTATCCAACTACTCTTCACCTTTGTTGTTTTCCTTCAGACTTCAGCTTAAACAACACTTTCTCAGAGAGGCCTTCCCTGACCACTCAGTCTGAAAAATCTCTTCCATTCTTGACTCTCACAAAAAAATTTTTTTTTTCATTTCTGGCATGTATAATACTTTCTAAGTAAATACTTGACTAAGTGTTACTGGCATATTACCTATTTCCCTGATGCGGGCAGGGTCTATGGCTATGTTGTTAATCACAGTATACCCACAGAGTTATAAGGAATATTAGCACATGGTCCAAGCTGAATAAAACATTTGTTAAATGAATAAGTGAAAAGTGCTCAAATAATTAATGGAAAGGATATGGAGTTTTATTAAACATTAATGGGGAAAATTAGAGGCCACATGTTCTCAAATCTTTTATAAAATATTAATATTAGCCACATTTATTACATGCCTACATCTGCCAGGCTAAGTATATAGGTTATTATATATTCCTCACAGCAAATCTGCAATTTATACACAATTATATGCATTTTTCTAATTTAAAAAATGAGACTCAATTAGATTAAGTAATGTGCCAAATTGCCCAACTTATAAACAACAGAATCTCTGGATCTGTGAGGTTCTAAGATCTTCCTATAACACCACAGTATGGCCATTAATGTAGATTAGACATTATGTATTCAAAGTGCCAATTTCTCTGATGAGAAACTGAGGTACAGAGAGACAAAATGCCTTACTGAATGCCATGCAATTAGCAAATAAGAGACAAGGCTTCTGGACTTCCAATCCAAAGTGTTTTTATCTCCCCTGCGTTGAAATACAAATAGCAGTTAAAACAATAGTTAATCATTTCAGAAAATCTTAATAACTTATCTTGTTCAAGCAGGAGGTCTACAAATAATTTACACTATTGTTAAAGAGTTTTTCTTTCTTCCTTAGAGGAATTATGCCTCTTCAATGTTTTAGGTTTTTAAAGGTGTTATATTAGCCTTTGTAATTTGACACTTTTGAAGTACAAGAAAAAAAAAATCCAAGCATATTACAAAAAATATGTGTTCTAATTAACAATTACTTTCTATATCCTTCAAATTTTCTTCATCAAATTATTTTATTATCATGAAGAAAAATATAATATTATAAAAATAGATTTTTAGATATGGAGACTTCACTTTATTTGTAAACCTGAAAGTTGTTCTAAAAACAGGATAAAAAAATAATAATAATAAAGTAAAATAAAGGCAGAATGACAGGAAGAAGCAAGACTAAATAATCACTGAAAGATATCTAAACAGTTTTATATGAGATCAACATAATGTCTGTCTCTGTAGCATATTTACATTGTTCTGAAAAGGTTATTACGTCATATCTATTATAACTGGCATAGTGTATGTTTTAACAAAGGTATTTTGAAAAAACAAAGCTTCCAAAAACCAAATAACAACAAAACAATGTCAATAACATTTGTAATAAATATATAACACTTATTAAGGAAATAATGTGTGGCAAGCCCTGTGCTCTGATCATTTTTTTAAATGATCTATCTCATTTAATCTTCACAATAACCTAATACCAAAAAGAAAAGACCTTTATTATTCTTTTCACTCATGAGAAAATTGCACTTCAGAGATTTTAATTAACACCAGTGACTTCCTAGCTGGTAATGAAAGAACTATCATTCTGACCTGGATCTTCCTGGATTCCAAGTCCATAAACTTATCCAAAACAATGAAATTGCACATTAAAACAATGCCTTTACAAAGAGCAATATTTCTGGAAACTGTTGGAATATTCTTCAGAGGTTCCGCAGTGTGTGTTGAAGGGTTGAGAATCATTAACCTACATGAATAGTTGCTTAAGTGCTTGCAAATAGGAACAAAGTAAGTTATACAGGCTTCCTCCGAATCAAGTAAATGTCATTTTACATATACTGGATCAAAGATTCATCTCAACTTCATTGAGCTGTACATGCATGGGTACTGAAGTGGGTTGGGAAGGAGGACTGTTGCAAATAGAAGGAATCATGGAAGGAAGAGAAAGAAGGGTGCCTTTTTAAAAATGAATTTATTCAATGTGATTAAAGCTTATAGTATGATGGGTTAGTCAAACTCTCCTTCACCTGATAAGCTTTGCAAAAAAGCATTATCATTCCTTCTCCCAGATTCCTGCCATTCAATTTTCCCATCTGTAAAGTAATTCTTGCCTTGAAGTAATAAACCTTACACTATAGGATTGATGTGAGATTAGGTAAATCAAATGTACTACTATTTAAGCAGAAACTTACTATATAATGGTTAAATGGCCGAAAGAAAGGGTAAATAGGACATTGTAAACATGAACTTGACAGGTAGGCATGAGGAAAAGAATGAGGAGGACAAGGAAATTCTGCCATACTGGGAGTTTCAAATTAATTCTGAACATGGCTATTATTTTAAAAAACAAAATCCTCAATGCATGAAAGAATTTATAATGAAAAACAAATGTATAATCACATTTGTGTATTTCTATAAATCACTATTCTGTCCTGTAGTGCCAGATTTAAGATGGATTAGAGGTTTCAGGGAGACAAGAGAATCCAGTAAGCAATGTATACAAACTATTTCAGTAATCCAAACATGAAATTATTAGGGCAAAAAAAGAAAAAAGCCAAAGCTTCAGGGATGGAAGAGAGGACTACAATTGATATTTAGGAGGTAAAATAATAAATTATGGTGAACAATTCCATGTGGTAAAAAAAAAAAAAAATAGCACTGGGCAAATCCAGGTTTCCATCTTGGGTATTATTTAACTAGATAATGCAGCTAAAGAGAAAAGGAGTGAGTTAAGTTTTGTTCATGTTGAGGTTATAAAACAGTCAAGAAAGAAACAGGTGGTAAGGATAGGAAGCCGCTGCTCTTTTAGAGTAAGAATGTCAGACGTTTTTATTTTGAAAAGAAACATCTATGATCAAAGAGAAAAATATCTCTTTCCCTATTAACACTCCTCAATATATGATAAATGCAAAGACGGGTTCCATCAGTAACATAATTCCAATGGAATAAGAAATGAAATCACACTGATTGTGTTTATATTAAATTTGCTCACTTAAATCCTATACTATTTTCCTATAAGCTAAGAAAGTTGGGGAGTTAAAAACAGCAATTTATTAATGTGATTGAAGATGCATGTTTTTGCTTTGCCCTTATGATGTAGGAAACACCTGTAATCCTTGAACTACACCATGACACAACCACCGACTCTGCTAAATATACAAAGAGTTCATCCCTTTACTGTTTCATAAAATATACATGAATTTTAATCTCTGTTCATAATGAAGTTATTCCAAGAACAATAAGAATACATTCAATTCAAAAAATTAAAATGACAAATTCTGGGACACATCATTATACTATGTTTACGCTGATGAAAAGTGACCTCAATATCCAGGATCCTGAGACTCTGACATGTTGAAGGGTTTGAAAACTTATGTTTTCTCAAACTAAATGAATAACTGATTAGGATAGTTCCTAAAACAGCTGAGGAAAGTGTTGTGAGTCTTTCATTACTCTATCAGTTAAAACTCTCTGTTGTAGATAACAGAAAATCAAATCCAAACCAGTTTAAGAAAAAAAAAATCAACAAAACAAGGTTGGGTGTAGCTTTGGGGTGGCTAAGTTCAGAATCATCTTGCTCTGCTTCTATTAAGTTGCTGCCATTCCTAAGTGCTACTCAGCTGCCCCAGATTTCTTCAGCTTTACATCAATAAACCAAGTGGACGAGAGCTTGATTTCCTTATAGAGAATTGGTTTTCATTAACTTTGATTGACTTTACTTGGATTGGTGCCCCTCCCTAAAGAAATAATGAGAGCAAGAAAGATGGAATGTGCTCATTGGCTTTTCCCAAGTCACATGCTCCAACCCGGGTGACCGGAAGCAATGAGGCCAGCTTCACCCAAAACATATGAGCTGAGGTCAGGGTAATGATGTTTCACAAAGCAAAACCGAGGACTGTTTATAGATGAAGAGGGTTTGATACTATACTTCAAAATATTAAATGCCCATGCAGTATAAAAACGTGGGACTGTTCCTGGCACATACCAAGGACAGAAAAAAGTTTATGTGATCAGTAAATCTTAGGAGATTCTCTAGACTTCTACACCCACTGAATTTATCAAGTTAGTGCAATACACAAGCAATAACAACACAAAGAATTTATCTTATATGAACAAGTAATTCATTCAAGCTGTCATATAAGTACCAAACGAACCTGAAAAAAAAAGTTTACCTGTATATGATCATTAATAAGTTCCCACTTTCATTTATCAAATGGGCCATTTTAAAAAGATACTGCCAATTGGTGAGGGTAGAATGACAAGGATCTCATATACAGAAGAAAAAAGGAAAATTATGGTAACATTTCTGCTGAGCAGTTGTCAATGTAAATCAAGATCTTCAATATTGCACGATAGTGAAAAATTGGAAACAGTCTAAATTCCAAACAATGGTTAGGTACAGTATGATACACTCCAGTGATGTTTAATACTACAGAATTATGCCAAGTGTTTTGAAGACTATGGCAATATATAAGGAAGTGCTTATGACATAAAGTGAAGCTAAGTACCAAAGACAATTTTGCATTTATCTCTATTTATATATGTTGCAAATATTTTATATACTTATATATCTTGCATATATATGTACACACATATGTTACACACACATGGGCAACATACAGATACACCCTGGCAAGAAATGTACAAAATATTACTTATGGATTTCATTAGATCATTAACAAATTGAGAAGTTTCCATATCATACTTCATATTTCAAGTATCCTTCAAGAAATAAAATTTGCTTTTATAATTAAAAAAATCATTCTTGCTCCTTCCTATACTAAGTACTAGTGACTTAGATGATCACTATCTCTTCCCTAAATCTTTACAATAACTTTCAAAGTATTCTCCTCTCTGACTCCCTGCTTCATATATATTCTCCTGAGTTTTGCCACTTGTCTTTCTATTACGTATACCTGTTTGTAATCCTTCCACATTTTAAAATCCTCAAGGTTGGGGAGTGTGGGTGGCTCAGTTGGTTAATTGTTGGACTCTTAACTTTGGCTCAGGTCATGATCTCAGGGTTGTGAGGTCGAGCCCTGTGTTGAGCTTGTGCTGGGGGGGGGGGGGTAGCGTACTTATGATTCTCTCTCCCTCTTGATTAAATAAACAAATAAATAAGTAAATTCCTCAAGGTTTTCTGGTACTGACTATATCAGTAATCTCTGTGATATTGTATAAAAGGTTCTTCACAAACTACCACTAGCAACTTACCAGTTTCATACCCTGCTCCTGTCCATCTATGTATATACAACTATGGCTCCAATGCTCCTACAAAAGCCAACATGCTTGGAAAATTATACACACTTTTATCACTCTTGTTTTTGGCTTATGCCCTTCTAGATCCCAAAATGTCTTCTCCCTCCCCCCTTCCTGGCTGCCAAGGTCTCACTAGAATATTTTCTACTCTATTAAACTTTCCCCAAATTCTCCACCCCAGTTTATCTTCTGTAAATCCAAGAGTGGCAGGTGGAGCAATCTTCTTCATCCTGTGTCCCTCATGCACAGAAGAGCAAAACATTAATAAGTATTTGCTAAGTGAATAAATAAATGAATACCTATAGTCTAAATAAAGTCAGAAAATGCTTTCAGAATCCAAAGGAATAATATTCCTAAATCCTTCTGAGAATTTAATTAAACGGCCATTAGCCGCAATTCCTCTTAGTTATATCACCACTTGTTTCTTTTAACTTAGTGTCTATGGCATCTATTCTCCCAAATCTTTACCTTCTTGCTTTTGATTCCCATGCAATATCCTTCTTTGTATCCCACACTCCATCCACAGATGCACCTCAAAATATACTCATATTCTTCTTCACCTATATTTTCCTCTAAGATAATTATATAATATCAGTTTATCTATGAACCCGTATCATGATAGTTCACAAATTTCTTTCTAGCTCTAGGTTCATATTTAAATTTTTACTTGACAAACACAGATTAGTTCAGTGCATAAAACTCACTATCGCATAGCTGAACTCATTGTCACTAATCTTTTTGTAATACACTCACTTTTTCAGCAATAAAGGCTATCAGTGACAGGCATCTTTCTTTTTTAGCTCTCCATCATTCCATACCAGTAATTCTCATTTTCCCCAATTCACTCCTATATTTTTATTTTCTGCCCGTCCTGTCAAATTTCTATTTTCTAGTGCCTAATTCAATTATTTAGTTATCTAGTTTATACCCTTAAAATCCAACTTGAATGCTCTTGTTTGTCAAACCTTTTTAAAAACACACTTATCTCTATTATACACACACACACACACACACACACACACACACAGAAATTTTCAGCAAATCTCCCCTACTTCTAAATTTTCAATTGCTTGAGGATTGAGTCTAAACTCCTCATGTACTTCCATTTTTATCTTACCAACCAGGTTTCATCACAGTAGACAGTGTACAGGAAGTACTCAACATATGTTTGATGAAATGAGTTAGTATTCATGAATTAGTTCATCTGTATTTCTATCCCTAAACCATCCATGTGTTAAATCATTAAATACCACTGGTCCTAGTGCTTGCTATATCATATATTCAAAATTCATATGGGTTTTACAAAAATGAAAGATCGGCAACTATTTTGCTCCTCAACAAATGGTATTGGAGTTTTTAAATCAGCTATTTTTGCTCAGTTATGATAGCTCTCGTGGTTTTGGCCTATAAAAGGAGTGCTAAGACAAATGCCATTCAGAAAGTCAAAGGTAGATTTTTATGAATTTGTATTTCCTTCCCCAGGGAGATACTGTAGAACTTTTATTAGCTCTAGTCTCACAAACCTAAAAGAGTTGGTAAAATCTAAATTCTTTATTCCCTCTATGGAATAATATCATCACAGAGTTACAGCCATTGTAAGTGAAAGTCTATGTAATATACTTTACTTAGAAATTATTCTTAAAGTAATGGAAACCATCTGGCTATCCACTCCCTCATTTACTTACTATAGCCAGATTTATGAGTTTGTGGGCTCAGGATTGCCTACATCTTATGAGTATTGAAATAAGAGGATACAGGAAGAAATACACTTTGCTGACATACTATTTTGATCAGACACTGCTTCTTGAATCTTCACAGCATTCTTAAAAGATAAGTAGTAGGGAAAATTCCAAAGATATATTCCCTGAGATAATCCCAATATACTCCTGTGGCTCCCTACCTCAGCTCAGCCCATGTTTTCAAAAAGGAGAGGGCTAATGTTCTTGTCTTCTGTTGGAAAGGGAAAGATTGATTTAGAATTGATGGTTTCATGATCACTTGGAACTTTCACTATCTTTGTTTTATGCCTTACACTATAGTGAAGAGTGAATGAAAAATATCATTGGTCATTAATCTGGCATTGATAAAAGCCTGCAATTTACTTGGTAGAATTTTTGGACCTCAGTTATTACATTGTGGCAGGGTTTTAACGAATTGCCCTGTTGAGGTCATGCCCTGCTGGGGTCTTCCAACTCAAAACTTGGTTCAGATGTTGAGACTGATGATGCTACATATGCACACCATATGCACACCAAGGGGATGTGAAAATGTTTATTACTCACAAGACGGGACTTTTACAGGGATAGCAGTGTGAGGCCCAAGCAGGTCTGAAAATGGCCGGAGAAGCAAGGAAGGAGAATGAATTTGGGGGTTTTATGGTACTTAGATTTGGGGCTGGGGTTATGGATCCTGCATGGCTTGAATTTCCCGCCCAGACCAAAGACTTTTTTTTTTCCAGCTTGCTCATATGTGAGGCAAAATTAAGCAGAAGAGATGGCACTTTAAATCTGTCAGCAGTTGTCAGACCAAAATCGCATTTTAGTACCATTTTACACATTAGAAAATTTTCCATAGCTCAGAGAGGTAACTAGCTGAAGATCACAAAACTTTCTTGTCAGAACCACAACTCATCTCAGAGGACAATTTTAAAAGACTTGTTTTTTTCCCACCATACCTGCACTGCCTTCCTCAGAAGGAAGTGATTTGATTAAAAATTAATCTCAGTTGCTTCTATATTTCTATTTAAAAATGTTTCTGAAGACTTGCTGTGATTGGAATGGATCTGAAGAGGAATTGCAATTCAAATATCTGCACTCCCTGATACAGACACAATGTGTCAGATCAGGACCTACTTTTGGAAATCATTGTCCTCTAAATAGAATATTTTAGGATATGATTATAAAACTCGAGTAGTCTGGCTCCTTCACCTGCCCAAATAAATCAAACAATTCCTACCAGCTGTGCTGCAAGTTATAACAAGGTGATACAATGTCTTCGTTAGGTCAACGTCACTTGTTCAGAAACAGTGGGGGTTCAGCATAGAGCCAGGATTCCGATGCCTGCTATATTTACTTGTCTAGCTCTTGACTCCGATTGCTTAGGTCCTTGTTCCGGTGCCTGCCTGTGTAAAAGACTCATCTCTGACCTCCTTGAAAGCCTGGCATTACTGCTTCGCAGATCCTGGAGCATCAGATGCTCCCGGGTCTCTGCTTTATCGAGCATACCCTATCACAGTTCATATCACGGTAGACGTCGCCTTCGTCTTACACCCTACTAGGAGCATCAGAGGAAAGGCACCATTATCGAGGTCCTACAGCTTGAAATAGCATTCATTGGAACAAAAAGACAAAACTCGACTCTATGCTAGATTCTCTCTTCCCCACCTCTGGCCTGCCTGCTCCTCAAGAGGCTTTCGTACCCGGACAAAAGTGCAGAACTCATTTTTTTTTAAACCAGTTCTCATTTTTTAGTAACTACTGTCTTTCATGTCTATCATGTCTGTATTTACATGTGCTCCTTGTCATCGAGTCTTTGAGGTATCGCGTCTTGGGGTTTTCAGAGGTCTGAAAGGTTAAGACCTTTAGAACAGTTTTAAGAATTTGAGAAATGGCCAGGAAGAAACTTTCTCACAATTTACTAATGTTTTGTAACCTGCATTGGTTTTCTGATTCAATGTGGACTTACTCAGGAGTGTCTGATAAAAGATAAATTCTGTTTTTATTGTCTCCATTTAATTATAGGAAGTAAATTTAGTACCCTCGATTCTAGAAATCTTCTTATTTGATAGAAACACTAAATCCATCAACAGTGTGTATCAATGATGGATTCATGTAATTCTCCAATTCACTTTCTTCCCCAGGCCGTCCCCAGTGGTAAAATGGAAACCACTATCTTTGTGGGATCTAGAAACTGAAATAGAATTTGTACCTTCTCATTTAAACCAACACAATATAAGAAAGACAACCAAATGAATTATCATTTCTCAAGATCTTTTATTCATTTATTTGAGAGAGAGAGAGCACAAGGGACACAGGGAGAAGTAGACTCCCCACTGAGCTGGGAGCCCAATGCGGGGTTCAATCCCAGGACCCCAGAGATCATGACCTGACCTGAAGATGGAGGCTTAACTGACTGAGCCACCCAGGTGCCCCCCAAATGAATTATCTTTTTGCACTAAGTAGCTGTAGCTCTTGGAAGGTTAATCTATACACCTCTTAAGAGTTAAGTGCCAAGAGCTCACCCTTTTAATCATATGTAATATGATCATCTTTTCATTGCACGTGTTCTCAATTTTCTTTTTTCTGGTTGACTATGTCTCTGAGTTTTCTCATCCTTTCTTCATCTCTTTTGGTATTTCTAAGGAAGACATCTTCACTCAAAGCAGTTCCCCCTTAACCTAATGTCCCATCACCTTTCTCTTACCTTCATTTAAACTTGTGTTGTGAGGGATCCTTTATGAAAAAAGATGGGATATGAAAATCTTTATGTTATTAATTACATTTTATAATCTTTTTGAATCTTAATTTCCTCTTCCAGGAAAAATAAGGTTTTTTATTCAAAAGATTTATAATAAAATATTAATTCAAAACAAAAATAAGAAAGATAAACGTGATTTTAAAAATGTAAGGCTAATTAAGTTTCGCCTCCTCTGAGTTACTTCTTTTTCTTCTTGGAAGAATCAAAGAGTGTCAATTCTGTTGCCAAAAGTTTGGAATGCAAATGTGGTTAAAAGATTTGATGAATAGTAATGGAATGAACCTCATTCCTTGGCACTCAGTAGTCATTAAATCAATGTTTGTAAAAGAACTTTCTAGCAGAAGCATTTCCTATTGTGCGTTATATTTCACCACAAAAGAGTGGTGAGGATCAGCTTGAATACCATGCATTCCTTACTGTGCAAATTTCCATTTTCAACTGTCCTTCAGTACAAATGTATAAGAAAAGAGGTAGATTTTTCCCTAAATTGTGGATCCTGTCTTCCTTTGTTAATTTTAATTTGGACCTCAAAGTAGCTAGTTTTATTATTGTTCATTATTGCCTTATGATATGATCTTCAGTATCATCATTATCATCATGTTGCACCCATTAAATAAAGGCCACTTTAATATTCACTGTCACCTTTCTCGGAAGAAAAGTTATGCCTTCCAGAAACATGAAATAAAATCAATAACTGATTCAGGAGGAGATTAACACCATAATGTGATGACTGCCCAAACTTGTAAAATCTCATCTAATAATATATGCTTTTCTTCTATCTGATTTAGAGATTAGAAATCAAACTGAATGATAATTATAACCTAGGATCTATGTAGGCAAACTGATAGATGTCATTGTTATTGAAATTAGAAAAGGTATAATTAGCTAAAGTTATTTTAAAACTATTCATCATCTTAGTGATTAGGGTAGTTCTGAAAACATCTATAAAATACCTCAAGGACCAAGAATTCATTATGCATTGGTAATAATTCAAAATACAATATGTTAAACACCGGCTATCTTGGGCTCAACAATAAATGATTATGAAGTACTATGTTAACATGTAGAATCTGTTAAGAGAGACCAATGTGAATAGTGATCAAACAATGTCAATGAGGGTAAATTGTTAAAAATATAATGCTAACAAAATTTTTCTCTTTAGTGATATTAGCCATCAAAATTATAGTTTATACACAAAACTGCTTTAAGTAATTTTCTATGCAATCTTAAGAGAATATCAAGCTGGAAAATGGTAATATTATCTTAGATTTGACATACTAAATTTACACAGTTGATATCTTTACACTATTTTCCCATAATATCTCTAATTATGAATACAGGTATGAAGAATATTTCTCATACACTTCTGGGAAAATAAATCAGACATAATTTTATTAGGACACCTCTTTTTACTGAAATATTATTTTGAAGGATTCTAAAATAATTTTTTTGTATAAAAGGAAAAGATTGCCTTTTGAGTACTTTTTAAAAATTTTTTTTGACAGTCTGCACAAATATAATTGAAAGAGTAATCATGGTATTTTGGTATCACAAAGAATCAGTAGCTAAGTTATTAAACTACAAATAAAAATCACTTATTTTGTCTTAATCTTTATAACGAAAATTATTTTCTCATAAAAAGATCAAAGTGTGCTTACTACTTCCTTGGATTTTTAAAGAGGTAATGAGCAGTAAACTTAGCAATTACTCATACATATTACTAAATGTCACTCATTGAAGAGCAGCAAACTATGAAGAAGAAAAGATATCATCTATTAAAGGGAGAGACTCTGGTCCGATTTTATACTCCATGAGTTCTCATTCTTCATTGTAATGCTTGAATAATTTTATGCACAGCATTACAACTAAAGGTAGAAAATTCTTGAAGTCTGTTTGACTTTGGTTTAATTGAAATGCCTCTTCCACAATCGTGAGTGCTAATTCAACCAGCAAACTTGATATGCTTTTAAATGATACAAAGCCAGATAGTATATCACAATTTGCAAATGATACATCATGATGTTAAGAAAAATCTGTGTTGCTCTTACCAATCCACTGGCTTGGGTTTCTGTAAATCTTTTTTATCTGCACCAATAATTACCGTACTTCAGCAAGGCAGCTTTAATTAAATGTCATCCTTTAAAATCTAGAAACACTTACAAGGTCAAGTAGGTCTAGGATAAAACTAAAGTTTGCTCTCAAATTATGGATTACTTGATATTCTGCTATAAAGAAAAATTGTAAATGGGGCATACATAATTCTCCTCATACAATTTTAATGAGATTTTGACCAGTTCGGAATTGTTTCCTCCGTATAATTTTGCATCTGTTAGTTGAACGATAATACTTTCTTACTTTTGACTATGAAAAACATTTCCACAGAAAAGTATTTCATGCAATAAGTCTGGTATTTCCTATTTTTATCAAAATCATTTTAAGAGAGTTATAATCAGTTTTGCCAGATGAAGTAAGAGAACTACCTGGGTTACAATTCCTTAGCTGCTTTGTAGAAGTTCAAAAGATAATTTTGTTAACTGTTTCATTCTATTTATGTGAATGTGCTTGTGTATGTGTGAAATTATATGAGGTTTGTTGTACAATTTCTAAAATATTAAAGGAATAATCAGATCACATGTTGATTTCAATTGTTTGAGAAAAGTATGAACCTTTGAAATACTCGGTGCTTACACTTTGAAAAACAATACCTTCATTCTTTCATTCGAATCTTCTATTTTGCATCTACCGTATGCATGTGGAAGTGATACATTAAAAAATGAACAATTAATTCTACAGGGATAGTTAGACTTAAGGCAGGAGCTGCAGTTCTAAAAATATATAACATTTGTTAATTACTTTAGCACAAAAATGACATCATATGAACATATGAATGAACATATTGTTGTTCATCCATCAGATGGACAATAACAACAACACACCTGGCCCCAGACCACTCAACACGTTAATGGCGACAGTGGTATTTGAACCCAGCTAGTGGGATTCTAGAGTGTATAATCATAAGCCCTAAGCTCTTCAGCCTCTACTAGGTAAATATTTGCAGTTTGGACAAAACAGGATTTGAAAGACTGTCGAATAAAATGGGAAAACCTGAGCAAAGGCTTTGGTATACAATATGTTGGACGGACTTGGACGCAATTTTCTCAACATTCAGTCCTCTCCACTTTTCCAGCCTCATCTCAAATCCTGCATTAAGTCATATGCAGTATTTATATGCATACATTCTCATCTCTGTATCTTTGTATATACTCTCACTCCATTTAGGAGCCCCTCCCATCTTCAGCTTTTCCAATATCCTTTAAAACCCAACTCAATATCCACACTTTCATTGTCTATCTCCTATCTCTCCTCTGTTCCCTTAAAGTGCCCATGTATATTACTCTATTGAATTAAACACATTTTCTAATTCGTTAATTAATTATCACTGGTGTCTCACACAATAACTAGCCTAGGAAATACTGGTAAGATTTTGTTGACCTAAATTGAACTTAAGCATGAACCTTGTCTTTTTATTGTTTTCCTTTCAGTCTGCTACATATTAGAAATTCAGACTGTTAATGACTAAGTGATAAATGCATGGGGTATATGTGTGCTGGACATGTGCATGTGACTGTCTATGAGGCCTGAGTTGGAATCTCATTTCTACCATTTAATTGGCATTTAATTTGTCCAGATGCTCAGCTTCCTCAAGCCTCCATTTCTTCATCTACTGAGAAGGGAAAATAAAAACTATCTTCCCATATGATCACCAATATAGAAGGAGATAACGTATGTGAAATGATCACTGTGGCACTCGATGGCGAGTCAGTGTTCCATATATGGTGGTTACTAGGTATTAACTAATTAGGCATTAACCTAGTTAGGTTTTTAGTACTAGTATCAGTGTTCTTGAATATTCTTATTTTTATGCCCTAAAGATTCTCCAAACCTGATTCTTCAATAATAGTCTAGATATGATAATGAATTAGGAGCATTTACAAACTAGTCAATATAAAGATTAAAATAGGCAATGTAAGATAGAGAATTTTTACTATTTCAAAGGAAAAAAGGAAAGACGTTCTAAAAACAAACATGAACACCTTTTACAGGGAGAACTGCAGGGAGTTATAAGTTGACCAAATTTGAACAAGTTTCATATGACTACCCAGCTGTCCATTGATATTCATTTCCTAGAGACTACTAAATTGTTCCACACTTCTGGAAAAAAGTCATTTAAATTTCTTTTTCATTATGTATACTGCCTTTGAGAGACCAGGGGCCTTCCTAAAGAGACATTCAGTGTGGGACTAAAACCATTTGAACCGTTGACAGAGTGAAAATGGGTTATATTAGTGCAAAGTGAGACATTCCTGTAAATGTTAAAGACTTTTAAAAGACTTTTAATAATATCTTAAAGTTATCCATATCTATTCTAGCCATGCAAAAACTTTAAATTTCGTACTTTCTTAGGGCAGTTAGTAATATGCTTTAGATAGTCATACATGAATTAGTAACTAGCGTCACTGGAAAATCAACGCAAACTAAACTTTTAGTGAAATTTCAACACAATTCATATAGATGTTTTGGGCTACTTATTCTCCAGTTGCATTTAGTATCATTTGCTCAAAATAGAATGAAGGAAGAACATTCTTATGAAGTTAAAGGCCTATGTTTCCCAAAGTGTACAAATTTCATTGGTTTACTAATCTCAGCCATATCTGAATTTAGGGACAACAAATATTTTAAAAATTCAAACAAAGCATTTTGTACCTCAGCTCTAATAAAATCTGTACATTGTTGATTATATTTGTGAATTATACAAACATTGTTAATGCTGAAGATATTTAAATTTACAAGACAAAATAAAACTGTATTACTTTTCTTAAATTTATTAAATTTGATGATTTAAATTAATGATTAAATGTTTTTAAATACTGATAATTATGTACAAGGATATTTTTGCATACACAATAAGAATGCACAAATATACTTGAATTTACCAAATATGATTTGACATCCTTCTTTTTTTTATGTTTGGACTTTTAATGTAGAAGAAGTATTTTATTAGTATTTGATAAAAGAGTCTTCTCTTCTTTGGAGAACATAGGCAGTGATTCTACCTAATAAAATGTCTGAATTCTCTGCTGGACCTTCTAGATTTTTTTTTCCAAAAATTGCTTTACCAATATAGTTCATGTATTTTCAACTAAGAGACAACTGTTAAAAATACCCTACTATTGAGTCCTTGATTCATTCATCCATTTATTAATTCCAACCTCTACGGAGTTTTTACCGTGTGCAAATCACACAATTTCTGCTCATCTGGATCATTTTATTTTTGTAAAGAAATCCACTTTATAAATATCAATATGATAACGTTGTAACTTAAGAACCACATTAAGAAGTACAGAGAAAGCTGTTTAGGAATGCTTAAGGGGAAAAAAAGAATCCTTAGAAGGAAGGAATAATTTCAATTGTGAGATTCAGAATTTCATAAAAGTAGTGACATTTGAGCAGAGGCTCAAAGGATTACTGGGGCCCCATCGATGGAGTCACAGGAATGGCATTGGCCAAGACAGAGATCTGGGAGAATGCAAAGAATATTTGAGGCATACAACATGGACTGACTAGGGTGTTTACTCCGGGGAAGAGTGTGAGATAATTTGGAAACAAATTTGCAAAGTTCTTGTGTGCCAAGTTACAAAGTTTAAACTTGGTTTGTATTTAACTAGTTTATTGTTACTACTCTGCCTCATGATGAAATATAGTTGATTTCACTTATAAAAATGTTCAACCTAGAATAAAAATAAATTAACAGAAATGTAAAGGGAAATATTAGCACTTCACTTGATAAGCTTATGAGCAAGGACATGAAAGAATAATATAGAATTGAAATAAAGAACATCTGGAAGTGGAATGGTCAATGAATGATGGGTTACAGGAGGTGGATTCTAGAGGCCTTGACCCTTGTTTTCCTCACTTCTATTTGGAAAAGTATTGATGTAGTTAATGGACTACTATGGACCTAACTAGGTTTCTTGGGGCCGACAGCATTCAGTGTGAAAAATGTAAAAGGCAACGATAGAGGCACTGAAAAAACTAAATTCAGAATAACTTGCATACCAAAAGATCTTAAGCAATTAAAGCAATCAAGGCCAGAGAAATATATGCCAAATTCGCTTGAGCATTAAGATGAATAAATATTTTGCCTTTCTAAACATATATAGTTTCCTATTCAGGCTTCCACAGATACAGATCTAATGCAGGCACAGAAAGGAAGGTTAAATATATAGCATGTTTCTTTCTCTCCTCACATACGGAAGATTGGAAATGATCATAAATTCTTTATGCTCCTCCCATTGTTATGCCGTCTATTTTCCTCCGCTTGAATGTGGGCTTATTTGTGAGTACTCCAACCAATGGAGCATGGCTGAAGTAGAGCCATGTAGATCTGAACCTAGATTACTAGCACGTCCGCCTTTATCTTGTTTCCTGGGAACCCCCAGCCATCATGTAAAAGGTCTGACTTGCTGGAGAGGCCTTGAGCTTGTACGGAGATGGAGGGAGCCCAGGTGAGCCCAGCCCAATCACCAGACGAATACCAGCAATTGGAGCATAATAATCAACACCCAGATGATGATTCTGTGATGTGTCTGGGTGAATTCCTGACCCACAAAATTGTGGTGTTGCTTTAAGCCGCTAAGTGTTGTATAATTTATTACACAGACATAGATGAGTAGAAAAGACTACTTCCCAAAATTTTGTATAAGAAGGGTCATCTTACTTCCCAGAATTTTATATAAAATGAGCTAAAGGATTCATTTATCAAATAATAAATATGAAGCTTTGCAATAGACACTAGGATCATGCAAATGAAAAAAAAAAAGATATAAATTCTGTTCTTTAGAGGTCACAATCCAGTACAATAGAAAGGAAATTAATAAAATAAGTGGATAGGGTAACTTTGGCCATATCAGAAGTTTGCAGAGATTAGCTGGGCAGAAAAAGAAAATATTATGAAGGTAGAAAAAAAAAAAAAAAAACAATGGAAAACCGATTCCATCATTTAAAAAGCTCATTGTTTAGGTGAGTGTGCACACTATAAATAAGCTTTCAAAAGCACTTCCACATACATTTAAGGTCATAAAAAAATGAGGGAATTTTTGAGTCCTTTAGAAAAAAGAAAAATTAACTTGGAATTTAAGATAGCAGAAACTTTCCTCAGGTGTCAGGAGTCACCCAATATCATCTTAGACAGTTCATTTATTGGTCCTATATCAATCTTTTCCAGAAGAAAGACATTTTTCATGGGAAAAGAATTCCTCCTCTTCAATTCTTTCGTGACAAAAAAAAAAAAATATCAGTGTAGAGGTGGTAGTTATCTTATGGAATGAGATACCAATAGTTTTCTTTCTTCTTGTTATGTTTTAGACAGGCATACTGGTGGTGAAATAAGCCCACTGATTTTTCCTAAAATCATTTGTTGAATCTAAGTCTACCCATCGATATGCTTAGTCCACTCATTTATCAGTCCTGTACAGCTCTTCGGTATGTGTTCATGGAAAGAGTGAATTTCACCCTCCATCCTAATGATCCTATCTCCATCTTCCTCATTTCCCAAAAGCTGGTCCTGTTTGCATGCTCAGTTCTACTCCACAAGACAGACCAACTGTAACCAATTCTGAAGAACTTAAGCACTGCCTGATAAGGTCTTATTTTTGAGTAGACTTCTAAGATAATTTGTCTTTGGGTGCTGTGGCCCATAGGTGACTTTTTGGCCCCAACTTGTTTCCCTAATCGTTCTCACCATTAATCCAACCAAGATACAACCAATATTACAAGTTACTGAAAGCCACCTCCCTTTTCCTTAAGACTCCTATTAAGACAATACTTCTCTACCCATTTCTGAAGTCAACCCCTCCTCCTTGTATAACAAATTGTATGAGACTCTACATTTCGTCCCTTTTGCCTAGTTCCAGATTTTTTTTTCCTTCGTCATCTAATACTTAAATTTGTTCTTAGGGGAAATGACAAGAGAACATCACTCCCACTCCCGAATAAATGAAAGTTGCACTCAGTCTTTTCATTAAGGAGTAGATCTCCCATATGATGCTGATTTTTCTTTGGCCTTTATTATCTAGTTAATTCGAAACAAGATTTTCAGAACTAAATGAGACACAGCCACGAACAATACACTTATGCAGGTGGCGTTTCTTTCTTAAGTATATCCCCTCTGTTTCATGTCTTGTAATGACTCGGGGAAACTTCCTGGTCAACAATCTATGCATCTTCTTGCCAGAGTCATTTTCTTTAATTTCTGACAAGAAGCTGTAATATTACAAGAATGTTCATGGAGTAGAATAAAATCCATTTTCCTTCACTAGCCATGTAAAGGAGACAGTCTTTGCATTGGAAATTATTTAATCTCTGAACATCAACTTCTTTTTTTTTTTTTTTTTTTTTTTTGAGATGTAAAGTTGCACATGCGTTTTTGGGAAGGTACATTCTGTTCTCTTCTTTCGGGCCATGTCTTGCATTGCTGGGGGTGGGAATAGATTCAAATTTCTCCATGCTTCATTGCCAGTATATTCTGGAATAACCGCATTCAGAGCAATTCAACCATCTTCTGGATGCTAAGGCCTCTCCGAGAGCTGTTCAAAGTGCTATGACATTTTTGGGAGAATAGTAATTATTTTTAAAAGTACATGACTTCATAGAGGAGGAAAAGACCTCAGGGAGGAGGTAACACTAAGGTTGAGCTTTTAAAAGACAAGGAAAAGTGTGCTGGGTAAGAAACAGTGGAAAAGGAACACCCACCAGGGGAAAGAGCTTACGGAAAGAAACCAAGTTTTGCAATAGCATGCAGTAATATGGAAGGGGACTCCTTTACAGTGCTCTGGGGCAGGGGAAGGCCATGAGATTTGAAAGTGAGATTTGGGACAGAGAGAAAGGATCCTGAAAAACATGCTAAAGTTATTTGCTTTTATGTAGGCAATAGGAAAAAAGTAAGTAACAGGTTCTTTCCCACTCTTCCGGATTCCTGGAAGATCTCCAGTTAAAGTTGCCTGAGATAATTGGCATGATAACAAGTAGAATCTTAGAAAGGAAATAAAAAAAGAAGACTTTATATAAAGGGTGCCAACAGGGGCTTTAAGAGAGAGCTATCACTTGTATCAGTAGAGATACCCAGGGCCACTTTTAAGAGTACCAAGTCCTGTATTTGATTTGCACTGGAAGAAATTGAGAGAGGAAATGGAAGTTTGGGAAAATGACTTGTGTAGGAGCCAAAGCTGTTACACACTCCCTAAATCGATACAATTGGCTTAAGCACACGGCCAGTGAAAGTGACAGAGTTAACAGCTCTGAGGCAATAGATATAATGGAATGGGAACATTGAATAGGAACAGGAGTGTGGCCTGGAAAGGGGGCTGTGAGGACAAATTTTGCATAACATTACATAGGCAAATAGATGGACAGGGAACAATAGTACAAATTAGGAAGCACTCAAAAGCCCCAAATGCTTTTGCCAAGCATATTTGCCCTTGTTTAACCAAATTCATGTTACAATTGTTCAGCTTAAACAAACTTGAAAATAGAACCAAAAGGACAGAAAAAAACCAACAAAAACACCTTCTTTCAGAAATTGGGCTCTAAACTCTTTTTTTAGAGATGTCTTTGTTATAAAGCAGTAAGACACATTTCTCAGAGTCTTTTGTCACTAGTTTTCTTTTTCTTTATAATCAGATGTTCTACCCTTAAATTCTGACTGATTACCTTGGGGCAAAAATATGTCTCACGTTTGCCTCTTGGATTTCATTTAGCTCAAACACACTGTGGTTTTGCTGTCTTTCAAGCGGATGTTAGAGTTAGGTATAACTTGTGTAGAGTTTTGGTCTACCTCATAACAGCTTTCTTTGCCAACTTGTGTTAAATCTCAGGATTGTGTCTAATGGAAAAGCCACATAAAACCACACTGAAAGCAAAATGAAAAACAAAACAAAACAAAACAGACCTTTGACTTTTACTTATCACTGTTAGTCCCTATGCAGGTTATACTTTGTCCTAATAGGCTTCCAACAATAAAATTAACGTTTCAAAACCCAGAACGTATTACTGCAGTTTAGTAGTATTGTCAGACATTTCTCAAGGTTCAAATCCTACAAAATGGATGGAAGGTAATTTTGAAAAAATAAAATAAAATAAAATTCCCCCTCTCTGCTGATGAAGATATTTTTAAGCAAGGATAGAACATGATTTTCTAGGTGGTAAAAACCTAATGTGTTTTTCTGCCTTTAAATTAAGGTAGCAATTTGGCACTCACAAAGTAATCTTGGCCATGTATCTAAAAACAAAAACCAAAACCCTTGTAGCTGCCAGGTGTCTAATTTTCTGCTTGTCACACTCACGCGAATGAACTAGAAAGCCAGACTGTGTGAACAGCCTCTGCAAGCCCAGTTTGTACTTCAGTTAAGCTGGAATCTAACATGGCCCTTTCAGCCTTCTAGACTTCTAGGTGCTTTCAAATTCAGCTAATATACTATGAAAAACAAAAGCACCCCAAAGTCAGCAGGGTATAAGGATCCTTAACTTTTAACCAGAGAATGTAGACCATATTAATGGACAGCTCTCCTTAGAGGTTCTATGTATAGAAGATGCATGGAGCAGGTGAATAGTGTAATAATGATTTCTAACATAATCATTTGTATACCAATTAGTGAATTGTGCTGATTTTCCACCAATTCAGTTAATAATTTGATAACAGGCTGTGTGTAAATGGACAGTCATGCCCTTAGTCATCTCTGAAGGGAACTAACTTGATTTAAAGGGAATATGGTCTGCCTCCCATTCCAAGCATGATAGGCACCATGACAAAGCAATTGGCAGAAACTAAGGAATTCTAAATATATTGTCTTGTTGAATGCTCATGATAAGACCGTGAAGTAAGTATTTTTAATTAAATAACACAGATAAAGACCTGGACACTCTTATGGTGACTTGCTAAGTTTTTAACTATTAACTGAGTGAATTCGACTTCCAAAGCCCTTTCCTCAGTTGCTACTCTGATATGGTGACCTGAAAATAGGATGAAAGGCTTCATGCCATTTAAAGAAGAATGCTAGAAGTACCAAACAAACAAGAGTGTAAAATATGGACACCACTAAGCAGATGATTCATTTTGAATAAACGTACAATTGAGAAAATGGCAGTACCAAGGCATAAAAGTACCAGAATAATTTATTTAATCAGGCAAGAGGAAAGTAAGCAAACTAAAAAAAGGTAGCAATTATCAAACACTGACTCTACTAAAAGTTTGAGCAGACCCTGATTTACTAACACTTGCAGAAATCTGAACAAACAAGACAAATCAGATGAATAATTAATTCACAATTGACAAAAATCATTAGGCTGCAGCGCTGTTCCTATGAATTGCAGATCCCATGTGACATTCACCATATTACCGCTCATACCAATGTAGATATGGGCAAATTAACAGTGAGCTGCCAACACCGGGTAAGCTGCAACACAGATCAATGCTGTTATTATGAAGACAAAACCAGCACACCAAAATGCTTTCCTCCCACTGTCTAACATCATCCATATTGATGTTTTCTGTCGATATATAATAATACACTGTCACACTTGATGGGACAGGAGGAACAGATTACAGAGAAATTGCACTGGAATATGTTTTTATACATTGTTTCTCTGGAACGGTATAATCAAAACAATTATTGATTCAGGAACTTTGACTGCTTGTCCCTACAAGCTGCGTGAAGCATGGCACGAGAAGTTACATATTTTTATTCACTTTACCATTGTGTTTAAAAGTGTTGGTTAAAAGAAAAATAAATCTGGAACTTCTTCCACTCACACTCTCCCTTTGCTTCCACGTGTACAAACTGTAGCAGTTCTTGATTTCTCTCTCTCTCTTAGCAAACACAGAAGTCTCCATCTCCAAAGTCTAGTCCCAAATGAGGCTACTCTCCACCCCCTTCACCCACCCCTGCCTGAGGCGCCATCGTGTTTTGCCTGCTCCTGAATTACTGCCTTATTCTCCTAATACATCTCCCTCTGGCCCAAGTGAGATTATTAAAATTGTGGTCAGTTAACATCAGTCCTCTGTTCAAAACTTGCCAGTAGTATCTCCTATTGCTCAGAGTAAAAACCAATGTCTCTAACAGGACGCGATTTATTCCTCAAACTCAAACCCAAACCCAATGTCCCACTGCCCTCCTGACCTCCTCTCCTGCTACTTTCTGCCCTTACTTATGCAGCTCAACAGCCTCCTGGGCCAACCTGACCTTCCTAAGAAACTGCAGGGGACACTTTTGCAGTAGGACCTTTTTATTTGTACCTTCCACCACTCAGAAAGGCCACTTTCTCCACGAGTCCTTTGAGCCCACTCTACTTACACCTGTACTTTTATTCCTTATTTTGGTCTCTTTTCTGCTTTATTTTTCTACAGCAATTGTTAAAAATATTCTATATGCTTTACAATTGTGTTTATTCTTTATGACTATGTTATATATAAGCTTTATCAAGGCACTGATTTTTGTGGGAGGAAGGAGTATTTTTTTTTTTTCTACTATTGGTACTCTCAGCAACTAGAACAGTTCTTGACACATGGTACCCTCTCAATAGGTAGTTTTCTCAATGAGTAAATGAATCACTTGATCAAGACAGACATACATCAGAGCACTAATAAATTAAAACACTAAATATTTTATGAAAGCTTAGGTTAAAAAACAAAGATTCTCACTTTCATCTATGAAGGTAAACTTCACGTCATGTCAAGCATTAAACAAATAACTACTGGGTTGAATATTTTACTCATATCTTTCCATTTACCAAAGCAAATCACTATAACACATCTCAGGGTGTTATAGTGAAATTGGAGGGGCTTTAGTGTTCTTTTCTTTCTTTATTTATTTTATTTAATTTTTTTTAGAGAGAGAGAGAGAGAGCGTGCACAGGATGGGGAGGGGGGCACAGGGGCACAGGGAGAGGGAGAAAGAGAATCTCAAGCAGGCTCGACAACCAGTGCGGAGCCCAACACAGGGCTTAGTCTCACAACCCTGAGATCATGACCTGAGCCAAAACCAAGATTTGGGTGTTTAACCCACTGAGCCACCCAGACACCCAGGGCTTTACTATTCCTAATTGTTTATTCATAGATTTGTTTACTATTTAATGTAAATAAATGGAAATATAAAGGTTAAAAAACTCAAGATTGAAAGTCTGAGAGCCACATCCAATTGGAAATCGATGTGAAATACAGAGAAATGTGTCTGACATTACATGGGGAATTAAGTGATAGAATCCAATGTATGCACAGATCTTTAGGAATAAGTCTATTAGTAAACTGAAGCATACCTGGACCTAAACCCATTTTGTTTGTTTATATAAGCAAGAGAACATATGAAGTTATTATAATGAGTATAGGTCCTAGAGATTGAAAAAGTGATATGTAACACCTGTGTAAGGGGACCAATATATCTCTACTGTGATATTTAAATATCAGAGCCTATAGTGATCTTAAGTAACTGATGCTTAGTCATTGTGCTGGTTAATTTCATATCTCACTTTGGCTGGACCACGGTCCCCAGATATGTAGTAAAACATTATTCTGGCTGATTCTGTGAGGGTGTTTTTAGATGACAGTAATATTTAAGTCAGTGGACTTTGAAAAAAACATTGCCCTCCATAGTGCAGGTGGGCATCACCAAATCAGTTGAAGGCCTAAGAGAAACAAAAGACTGACTTCCCTTAAGCAAGAGGAAGTTGTACCAGCAGACAGCCTTCAGACTTCAATTGCTACATTGTCTTTCCTGGATCTCCAGCTTGACATCCTTCAAACTTGAACTACAGATTTTGGACTTGCAAGCCTCCATAACTATGAATCAATTCCTTAAAATCAATCAACCAATCTCTCTCTCTCTCTCTTTATATAGATAGGTAGATAGATGGACAGACAGGCAGACACATATATATTCTGTTTCTCTGGAGAACCCTAACACAATTATTATTGGAAATATAAGTATTTTAATCAATATACTAGTGAAGAAGAGATATTGAAAAATCAAGCATTATGAGATAGAAGATTATAGATCCTAGAGCCAGACTACCTGATTCTAAAGTTAATCTTCATTATGTTTAAGCTTGAATTTCCATTATCTCTAAAATGGGGAAAATATTGGTGACTCTGATACATAGATATCATCAAGATTAAGTAAATGTATAAAAAGTATACATATGGGGCGCCTGGGTGGCACAGCGGTTAAGCGTCTGCCTTCCGCTCAGGGTGTGATCCCAGCATTATGGGATCGAGGCCCACATCAGGCTCTTCCGCTATGAGCCTGCTTCTTCCTGCTTGTGTTCCCTCTCTCGCTGGTTGTCTCTATCTCTGTCGAATAAATAAATAAAAATCTTAAAAAAAAAAAAAAGTATACATACACACTTTAAAAGGAACCTGGCACTATATGACTCCTGGCTACTTTAAGAATAATAATTATTTGCTCAGAGATGAAAAAGATTATAGAGTTCACTCAGTCCAATTCCATCAAAGATAAGTAAAAGAAAATAGGCCCCAAACCTTATGCTCAGGATCAAAGAGCTGATGAGTGCACTCAGACGAAAACCCAGGTCATCTCATTTGAGCCTTGCTGCCTTAACTGTACTCATATATTAGCATTAATTACTGTGTTCAACATGATAAGTATCTGAGGAAATGGCATATAAGACATACAAAACTTTGTCCTTTATTTATTTTTACAGTTTTATTTATTTAAGGAATCTCTACACCCCTCATAGGGCTCAAACTTATGACCCTGAGATCAAGAGTCATACACTCTTCCAACTGAGCCAGCCAGGTGCCCTAACTTTTTCCTGTTAGTTATAACTGCTTTAGATGATAAAATAAACACTTGTCCATTGCTGAAATTTTGCAAATCCAAAAAGCTCAAAGATTATCTGCAGCCCTTCCCCCTACATATAATTTAATATTCATTTTTTTACAAATTGAGATTATATATACTGTTTTGTTCATTCTTTTAATTTACAGCTAGATTTGAAATTTTTTCAAGTTTTTAATTATAATTTTATATTTTCTCAAGAAGTACATTTTATGTGATACCTATTTCTTAAGATGTTTTTAATAATATGTACTTCCAGTTTTGAAGGGATTTTCTTTTTCTTTTTCTTTTCAGAGAGTGGGAGAGAGAAAGAGGGAGGAGTGGGGGAAGGGGCAGAAGGAGAAGGAGAGAGTGAATCTTAAGCAGGCTCTACTACCAGCATGGAGCTGGCTGTGAGATTCAATCTCACAACCCTGAGATCATGACCTGAGCCAAAATCAAGAGTCAGACACTTAACTGATTGAGCCATCCAGGCACCCCAGGAGTTCTAATTCAAGACACACCATGATTTGAATGGGCCATTAGAATTGTAAGCATTGCCACATTTTCTCTGTACCTATGATGACAACCACATGGCCATGCATATGGTAGATACCTGACAAAGTGCTTGTTAAATCAATAAAAGGTCTTTCTCTTCACTGAATCAGCATTCATTGCAATTGCATTATTGCATATTTTAATTAATAGAATTAATGTTCTTAATACCTAAATAAAGCCATATAATTGAAGTCAATTGTCAACTGGATTTTCTTCATTTTCATGCTAATTTATATATAATGATTGAGATCACAATGTTTGAGCACATTTTCCTTCAATTTTGTCTCTGTCATATGCCAGAATTGGTTTTTTGAAAGTTACTTTCTTAATGACTTCCAACTAATTCCTTAACAATAGTTACATGTAAGTGATTGAAAAATGAAATGAGCATGTTTAAGCATAGCCACTTGTTTCACTGCAGATGTTTTAAAAGTTCCAATCATAGATAATTACTATAATTAATGGAATTTTTTTGATGCAACAATGATTTTTTTCCAGACTTTTTATGTATTATTTTATCTCTGGTTTTCTCCCTATAGAGGCCTAAAATTTAACTGTATTATGGGTTTTTGTCAAATGGTTTTTTTGCTTTTAATCAAAATACATCAAGTGTCCAGATGGTTGGGCTAAAGAAAAGTCTCTTTGAAAGTCTCATTTGTGTTCCTAACTAGTGGATTTAACAAAAATTAAACAGCCAAGCTTTCTAATTTGTGATACTAATATACTTTTTTTCTTAAAAATAAACTCACCGAAACCACTATTAAAATGTCCTTTTTTAGAATATAAAATTGTATATACTTTATTTTCTAAAGTCTGCTCTTTGGAACTAAATAAAAAAGAAGATACATTAAATTATTAACAAGTATTTGTTCTATATAAGAAATTATAGTTGATTTTTCCCTACTTTTATTTCTGGGTATTTTCAGTTTATTAAAGTATATGACTTTTATATGGATACTATAAAATATTTTTATTTTCACTCCTTTTCTTTATATCCTTTCAATTTAATGTCGAAATCTTTAAGAACTCTTAGAGAGAAAAAAAAACACCATCGATTGATTTCAGCAAGCCAGGTGCTGAATAAGAACTTGATTATTAACACCATAACAGTTCATCATCATGATACCCCTTGTTATGGATGTTATTGTGCTTTTACAAGCAGCAAGCCTGGCTTTTCTTTTTAGATGATTCTGATTCTAAAGCCTATGCTCTTTCAAATTTAACAAAATAGCTTCCCAGGAGGTATTAAAGTGCTTTCTGGTTGTTGTTTTTTCTTTGTTTGTTTGTTTGTTTGTTTTTAATGATAGCTGAGGAGGGTATATTTTGGAGAAGCCCAAGCAAAATTATTCTTATTCTGAAAGTTGTTACTGTGATATTTTATCCTATTTATAAACTAACAAATTAGCCAGTCAGATCTTCATAGCTGCTGGTAGAAGACACAAAAATCTTGGGTCAGAGATAAAAGTCTTTAGTACTCATGGCACAAAAGGCAGCATTAATAGCTTATTTGTTCCACTTCCCCTTGCTTTAGAAGAATGACATAGATGGACACAGAAGGATGCCTGCATATGCTCTCAGGAGAGGAGCCCTAAGCTTTGGGAACCAGTTCTTTTAAAATGGTCAGCAATCATGCCTTTTTTTGCTTCAGTGGGAAACACTATCTCTGTCTTCCAGGGCTGTTAACTTTACAAACATCGTTGAAAAGATATTCAGAACAAAGAGCAGTTAGGACCTGCCTTGCAAGATGCATGGGAAGTAGAAAACCATGGAGAAATGTCTCTTAGTAATATTCATCCTTTGTTTCTACACTCTCTTGGCGTCTGATGAAATTTTCCATGATTATACCATTCTGCTCGCCACTCTGATTAATCTGGACAACAGAGGCTTGGGACTATATCTGTTCAATTTTTCTCATATTGCAATTAATTAAGTTTATAATCAACAGGACAATGATCAGCCAGATGAGGTTAACCTGTATTGACCTCATCCATGGCCTAGGGACCCAAAATAAGCCAGTTTAACAGCTTCCTTAAATCATCATAGCCTACCTTCAAAAGCCAGGTGACTTTTCCTTAAGCTTTTACGTTGATACTGCCCTTGGTCCCAAAAGTAATCCAGGTAAACAGGAATTAGTAGTCAATGTGCAGATTCTGCTTTAGCCTGAAGGGAGGAAATATAGGACAATTCTATCATTCATAAGAGCCCTGTTCAGTGGGCTGAGTCAGATCTGAATGCTTTCTAGAGCTGAGGTGGTATTACTATTCTCTTAAGTTAAAGTCAGAAACAAATTTGGACCACCTTTTCTAATTGAATGGATCTCTTTTTAGAAGTACATGCCCACAAGGTCTGCATAAATAGTGAGTCTGTTTTGCCTCTGGGAGATCTTTACAGTTATCTAAAGATTGCATGATCTACTACTGTTGTTTCCTTAAATACTTGAAGGTATCTTATGACCACCTCTAAGGTGAAAGTTATTGTGTTTTGGGGAGGACTGCAAGTTGATGCCTGACATCCACACAAAAAGTAGAATTCAAGGGGCACACATGTCTCTGCCAAAAAAAAAGTGTTGTTTTCAATTGTTGAAAACTTCCTTGTGTGACCTTCATCAGTCTGTGGGCACAGGTTGACATGACTTGCAATGTAAACTCTTGGCTAGCTGTTAGTCCTTCAGTTGATAGTTAAAATAATTGAGTTAAATTCTTGATCGAAGGGACTGAATGCAGTTGTTCAATCTGTCCTGTTTCATCCATACCACAAGCCAAAGGACATTCCTTTGCCCCCATGAAATGACTGAGTGATGGCTATAGGAGTGGACATAGATATCTAAAGGTACTGACGGTGTTTTGCAATGACGTACAAGAGCTGGGGCCATCTCCCAAACTTTCCTATTGAATTAAAGTTAAAGTGGAATTACAATCAAATCATGGTTAGAAAAATCTATCAGAGAGTGGAAGACTATGCGAGGAGACCCCCAAACCACTCTCATGTTCAATGATTTACTAGAATGACTCACAGGACTCAGAAAAACCATTATACTCAAAATTATGGCTTATTACAGTGGATGGATATCAATCAAAATCAGAAAAGGGAAAAGGCCCATTGAGTGAAACCAAACACAAACTTTCAAATGTCCCCTCCTAATGGCGTTTCATGAACATACACTTAATTCTCCTAGTAAAGTTATCTAACAACATGTATGAAGTGCTGCCAACCAAGAAAGTTAAGCCACGCCTTGATGTCCACAGTTTTTCCTGCGGGTCCTGGAAAGGTACGTCATATGGAATCAGCCCAGTTTTGCAGGGGCTTACAAATCCAGAATGCAATGGTAGCCCTTGCATCAGGAACAGAGCCCTTTATTCTGTGCTCAGTCTATAATGGTCCATATATTTCCACGTTCTGTAGGGTAATGGCTCCAGGCAACAATGGTGACTTTATGGGTGGCAAAGTTTCTATCAGCAGCTTGATTCCACTTAGTCTCATCAGCAAATGGACCCTTCCTATGTGCAATTGTATGAGCGACCCAGACAGTCTTTAGTCTTCCAGTCTATAGCTGTCCAAGTTGAAAACAAAGCAGGATGCAAGCAACAGCCATGAATGAACCAAGAAAATATAATAATTTCTTTCAGGGGAGTATTGCCCAGAGATATGAAAACGAACTTGAGTTCTGCCTACTGAGTGAAGTGGCCACTTGCATTTTTTTTATTCTGAATAGCTGGTACGGAGATTGAACATCTACAGCAATTTAATAGACACCATTTGTTTTCAGTTTAGCCAAACCATTAGCGAAACAGGCTCAGTCTTACTGAGCTGGCAGTTCTGTTTCAGACAGCAGGATGGCTGGGAAGTTCCCCGCAAATACCTAACTACCACTTTTTCATGTAAAGCTGAGGTGCCACCTGAGGTCAATTGTATTCTTGAATTTCCAATTTCCTGAGAGGCTGTTTTGGTCCTTCCTGTCTTGTTAGTCATTGAGTCTGCGTTGACCTAGCTCCAGTGGGGAGTATCAGACCAGAGAATCACAAGACCTCCCTAGGTTAGGCATTCTGTTTTGAACAGAGCCCAGTGGGAAACTAATAGGAAGCTCATTCAAAAGATAAGGAACTGGTAGCCATGCCAAAAAACTGATAAATTAAACAGTGTCTCTGGGTCAGCCTTCCTTTGTCATAGGCTCTAATAAGCAAAATCATCAGTCACAGAGACCTAAAGCTCAAACGGTCATGAGAGTTGTGGTGTCCCAATGGTACTGCTACTGCTCTCCTGTCGCCCTCCCACACCAGGATAATGCCCTCTGGCACTTTGTGGGCATTCACGTCAAAAGCATATAAACCAAAACAAATTTTCAGCACTGGAAACCATAACAACAGTACATTAAGTTGGCCCAAAAGACTTGGCCCACAAAATCATATTTGTTTTCTCTCCCCGCTATGCTATTTACCCAAACTTTACCGGCTAAATTCAGGCATTCTTGCCACATAGGATGGTGACCCATTTGCCTACATCAAACAGAGTCCCTCACCTCCCCCAAATTCCTCAATCTACTCAGATGAACGTGTCTGGCTTTGGTCCCTTTTGGGGAAAGAAGGATTTTGGCTTCACCCCTAATTTTCTTTTTCTTAAAGCAGCTAAGGTTGGATTAGAGGGAAGAAAGGAATTACGGGACACAGAGGAAGAGATTATTCCACACCAATGAGCAAGATTTTGCATTGACTTTTGATTTTGACTGCTAGCTGGATGCTCTACCAAACCAACTTCTGATGTTTTCAAAATACCCATAACTTTATTGGATAGGTGCCCATCGCTAACACCATTTATTTCAGCTTTGGAATCTCCCTGTCTCAGCAGCTACAGCCATATTGCTTTCTAACTGAGCTCTGGTGTTTGTACCTCATTGTCAGGAACTCATTGGTTTTTGAATTAACAAGGAGGAGAGTGATCAAGAACCTAGTACCATTTGGGCACCTAGTTCTAGTCCTATTTCCTCTTTTTGTGATATAGTGGTTTTAATTTTTATATTTTGTTCTCTATCCTGTGCTTTTGCTAAATGTCTTTAAAAACGATTATTTGGTGGTTTCTCCAAAAGCAAATATATCAGTGAATAAAAACAGTTTTACTTCTCAATATGGATCACTTTGTTTTTGAAAAGGGGAGGGATTATTTTATTGGCTAGAACTACCAGTGCTTTGTGGAATAAAAGTGGTAAGACTGGGTATTATTACCTTGTTGTTATTTTAAGGGGAAGACATTCAGTCTTTTATCACTTAGCAGGATGTTAACTACAGGTTTTCATGTAGGCCTTTTATCAAGTTTACAAAGTCTCCTATTCCTAACTGGTTGCCAGTTTTTATCACAGCAATGTACTGGATTTTGATAAGTGCTTTTTCTGTCTATTGAGATGATCATGTGGTTTTCCTCCTTTATTCCAGAGGCTGGCAAATATAATTCACAAGTCCAGCCTACCACCTGTAAATCAATATTTTTGTAAATAAATGCTTAGTGGACACAGTCATGTTTACTCTATTTAGCATAGCTCAGTAGTTCCCACAGCTGTTCCATGGACTTCAAAGTCTAAAATATTTACTATTTGGCCTATTATGGAAAAAAAATTATGAACTTTGATTTATTCTTTTAATATGGTTGTAGGACATTAGTTTATTTGCAGATGTTAAATCAACTTTGTATCACTGAGATAAATTCTACTGGGTCATAGTGTATAGTACTTTTAATAAATTATTTGACTCCTTTTGCTAATATTGTGTTAAGGATTTTTCACTAATTTTCATGATGGATACTTTTCTGTAGTTTATTTTCTTTGTCCAGCTTTGGTCTCAGGATAACACTGATCTCATATAATGAATTGAAAAGTATTTCTTCCTTCCCTAGAACTTCTGAAGAATAACTCTGTATTATTCTTTCTTTAAATATTTGATAAAACTCACAAATGAAGCCATCTGAGCCTAGACTTTTCTTGATGGAAGTATTTTAAAATACTAATTTAATTTCTTTACCTGTTATAGTCTATACAGATTTTATAGTTTTTCTTAGGTCCCTTTGGTAATTTATGCCTTTTTAGAAATTTGTCTATTTCATCTAAGTTGTTTTAATTTGTCATCACAATGTTCATAATATCTCCTCATATGGGGATATTTCATATCTACATGGTTGGTAGCGATGTCTCTTGTTTCATTTCTTATTTTGGTAATTGTGTCTTCTTTTTTTTCTTGTTCAAACTAGCTCATTTTTGTCAGGTTTGTTGATCTTTTCAAAGAGTACACTTTTGGTTGCATTAACTTTATGTATTGATTTCTGCTCTAATCTCAATTATTTCTTTTCTTCAGCTTCCTTTGGGTCTTATGTACTCTTTTTAAAGTTATAAACCATATAATACAGTGTTATAATTGTTTAATCAATTTTATATGTCTTAAATAAGAGAAGTAATAAATGAGCACGTAAGTATCATTTTTTATATTAGTCTACGTAGTTACCATTTCTAAGCTTCTTTATTTTTATGCAATTCCTTTCGGTTTTAATGATTTATTTTAGTATTTGCCTAGGGTCTGTTATCAACAAATTATTTCAATATTGGTTTATCTCTGAACATCCATATTTTCCCTTCATTTTTGAAGGAAAGTTTTTCCAGAGATAGAATTCTTTGTTTGCATGGTTTGTTTGCTTGCTTTTAGAACTTTGAATATTTCATACCACTGCTTTCTTGTTTCTATTATTTCATATGAGAACGAATTAATAATCTATCAATACCCTCCCCCTGTATATGTAATGAGTTGTTTTTCTTTTGCTGCTTTCAAGATTTTACCTTTGCCTTTTGTTTTTAACAGTTTGATATACCCAAGTATGGGTCCCTGTGTATTTATTCTACTTGGACTTTAAGTTTTATTTTTTATATTCAAATGTGTTGAGGAATGTTCGTTACCAATTTAAGAATTTTTCAGCTATTATTTCTTCAAATATTTTTCTGTCCATTTCTTTCTCTTCTCTCTCTTTTTTTTTTTTTTTGAGATTTCCATTACATATATATTGATACATTTAATGTTGTTTTACAGGTCTCCGAGGCTCTATTCATTTTTCTTCATTTTTTTCTCTTCTGTTTTTCTTAATTTCTATTGATTTATCTTTAAACTCACTAATTATTTGCTATCTCAAGTCTGATGTTGAATTATTCTACTTAATTTTCAGTTTCAATTGTTGTAGCTCTTTTTTTTAAGATTTTATTCATTTATTTGGGGGGAGGGGCTGAGGGAGGGGGAGAGGAAGCAGAAGAGGGAGAAGCACTCCCCACTGAGCTAACCCTACGTGGGGCTCAATCCCAGGGCCCCGGGATCATGACCTGAGCCTAAGGCAGACACTTAACTGACTGAGCCACTCAGGCACCCCACAATTATTGCATTTCTTTAACACCATATTTTCATTTGGTTCTTTTAAATAATTTTTATGTCCTTATTTTGAGTCTATTTGTTGGTTCACTTTCATTATAATTTCCTTTAAGTCTTTAAACATGATTTCTTTTAGTTCTTTGACCTTATTTCAGTAGCTATTCTGACATATCTATCTGCTAAACTCAACATCTACTAAATGTTTCTCCCCATTATTCTTCCTGGGTTTTTTTGCATTCACTTAATTTTTTTAATAAAAAATATATGGCAGCAACTCTGGATTCTTTTTTACCCTAGTAAATTAATATATTTACTATTTTTTATTTTCTTTTATTCCAGTATAATTAATATACAATGTTGTATTAGTTTCAGGTGTACAATACAGTGATTTGCCACTTCAATACATCACCCAGTGCTCATCATGACAAGCGCACTCCTTAAGCCCCATCACCTACTTCACCCATCCCTGACTGATCTCCCCTTTGGAAACTCTCAGCTTGTTCTCTACATTTAAGAGTCTGTTTCTTGGCTTCTGTCTTTCTTGCTCTATCTCTACTTTTTCCCCTTTGCTCATTTGTTTCCTAAATTCCACATATGAGTGAAATCATACAGTATTTGTCTTTCTTTGACTCACTTATTTCAATTAGCATTATACTCTCTAGCTCCATCCATGTGTTACTATTTTTACTTTTAAAAATTGCATACGATTTTTGTTTGCTTGTTTTATTTTTTTTGGGGGGGGGGGAGGACAGTGCTTTGGAACTTGCCTGTATTAAGTCTGTGAAATCAGTCTGCTTCACAATTTACAGCCTTTATGGACTATGTTTAGTTTAGTTTAGTTCTTAAGTTTGGCTTTATTTTTAAACCAGGCTTGCTAGAAGTCACCTCTATTTCTGAATAATATAGTGACTACTAATAAATGGAGAAAAAATTGTGCTCAACAACATTGCGCTAACAAGCTTTCAAATATCTGCTTGTTGTTTATGGTGCACGTCCAAACTTCGCAGTTTATTTGTTTCTTTGTTTCAGTCTGATGCCACCTTTTCTTTTTTGTTTGTTTTTTGTTTCAAGTTTTTATTTAAATTCTAATTAGTTAGCATATCACTTTTTTCTTTCTATTGATCCTTTTCCATTATCCTCTGTGCATGAACACAGACTTGGGGTTGACCAGAAGCATGTGGACAGCGACTGCTCTCTGTGGCCTCCACTGTGCATGGTTGTAGCCTAGAGCGAGCATGACCACAACCTCAAGAAAACAGAACCATTAGCCATCCCTACTCACATGCCACAAAGATATCTATGTAATCAACCACGTCACTGGTTATAGGCATTGTTCATCTCTCCCGATAGATTGAGGCTTTTTTAAAAACAGTATCAGAACAGTCTGTCCTCTCAGCTTGCCCTGTCCTGGTAAAATCTTTATACTGATTGAACTGTGAGGAAGAGCCATAGATAAAAACACCACTGACCTTCACTATTAACACTCCCAGTTCAGCAGTTTTTCAAGCATACATGCTTCTCATAAATTGCCTTTGATCAACTTACAGAGCATGGGGATATCTGTTTTTCTCACTTTTACTCAGCATTGTAGTTGCTTTTCTGGGAGAAGATTTGCCAACCTTCTCACTTGGCCATAGCCAGAAGTCCTGCTGTTTCTTCCTTTTAATATCTCTAAAATAATGTTTTATATGGAGGGGCGCCTGGGTGGCTCAGTCGTTAAGCGTCTGCCTTCAGCTCAGGGCGTGATCCCAGCGTTCTGGGATTGAGCCCCACATCGGGTTCCTCTGCTGGGAGCCTGCTTCTTCTTCTCCCACTCCCTCTGCTTGTGTTCCCTCTCTCTCTGGCTCTCTCTCTTTCAAATAAATAAAGAAAATCTTTACTACTACTACTAATAATAATGTCTTATATGGAAAAAAGTCATTTAAGTTAGCTTAGGCTGAAAGTGATCAAACATGCTTATTTGTTAGATAAAAACTTTTCTTTCTTTCCACTGTTCTTCTTTCTTAAATTGATCAGAGCAGCCCCTTTTAGAATGGCATTTTTAAGAAATGTTATCTTTTTTATGTACTTATTAATATTGAAATGAAATGCTCTCAATTTACAATTGCTATACAAATCCATTAATATGAAAAAAAAAAACTATGACTACAGAAAGCATGTTCCCTACTAGATAGAATTTTTAGGAATTCTTTTTCTTATATCTTATTTTATCCTTGTCTCTGGCTACCCAGTTAGACATAGCTAGATATTTCATGAAAATTAATAAGATCTTATCATAAAGAAACATTGTCCTCTGAAGTAATTTAATGCAAATTAATCTTCTTTAAATGTTGTTGGGATGGGAAAGGAAGGAGACAAACTGTTTTATAGGATATCCTAAGAATGGACATGAAAAAAAGTATTTGTTAAATCATGTATACTGTTGGAAAGGGGACAATACTGTAATGGTTTCACCCAAAGGAAATAGTATGAAAAATAAATAATGAAATAGCATAAAGTACTTTGTCAAATCTAAAATATTCAGTAAGAGTGTTAAATACAGTTAAAACAAAATTTGGAATAATTTAAGAATGTGCAATAAATTAAGAATCCTCTCTATCATCCTTGGGAATGATTTGCCTTTTAGAATGACTTAAAAATAGAATTCTCATTCTTGAAATAAAAATTTCATGTACCATAGAAATTCTCATTGATTTGACATTATAGGATCTGTAGTCAAGTCCAGTTTTGGGATTTAGGGCTAAGAATTACATTTCTCTGAGTTTCACTTTACTTATGTGAGATGAGGAATAAGAAATATCTATTTCATATGACTGTTATAAAAAATGAGATAGTTTGGTACAGAATACAAAGCAAATGTGGAAATTTTTTTTTTTTTTTTTTTAACACGGGAAGAGGAACAAGGGAGAAACCATTGCCCTAGGCACCTAAAATTTCTTTAAGGCATGGAAGGAGCCCCCCTCCCCACCCATGACCACGCCTAAAGTAATTATACTCTGGAGTATTCGGGGCTGAGTTTCCAGAAAAAGATAGAAAAGGTATTTTGAAGGTATCAGAGGGTGAAAGTTGGAGAAATAGAAGGATAGGTGGATTCAGGAATGCATGAAGTATAAGCTATGTCTACATAAGATGATAGACAGTTGAGCCTATTATGGTCCTGATTCTAGAGTCACTTTCAGTTTAGAATATGAGAGGAGATAGACACAAAAGGACTGCTATTTCAGCGTGTGGTGCCTGTGGTTGATGCAGCAGCTATAATGGCATGTCTAAACCTAAAGAGCTGGGATTTGACCTTACCCTGGCAAAATGTTACTCTATTACTAGTCCTCATCCTCAAAGTGTCTACATGAATTATTGACAGTCAATAACTCTTCTAGTCAGTCTAAGGATGCACTAGAACATGTTGTTCCGCAATCTCCCTCCGCTCATTTTGCTGGCATTTTCAATATTTTTGGCAGGACTCTTGATTTTGAGGAAATGTATATTTTTCATCAGTGACTTCATATTTTCAGTAAAACATTTACATGAGACAGGTTGCATGAACTTTGTATAAGACTGTTCACGCTAACAACCAAAGAAGACTATCAGAATGAAATGAAACCAGGTCAGCGTTCTATCTCCAGTCTGTTTCCTATCCAGACACCTGGGTTTTGTCCTTGAAAGAAGAGGTTATAATCTTGTCTCCCTCATTTTCACATGCTGTATGGTTGGGTAGCCATATTAAATATCTTCTCCATCATTTTTTCCAGGAAACATGATTGAGTTCTATGGCCTTAAAATCTGTCCATGCTGACATCTAAGCGCATTTTTTTCTGAAGCATGTTTTCAGATAATATTCTCACAATGTGTATGTACTATCAATTCCCACCGATGTATAATATAGTTCTCAAGCCTGAGTTGTCATTTTTACGACAACCTTAGGAGGTCAGTGGTGCCGGTACTATTATTACTAAGTGAGAGATGACCAGTGGCACAAAGAGAAACACATCCCAGATATAAAGTAACAATAATTCCAACAAAAAATAATGGAAATGGAATGTTGTTACTTTATAATTCTGGTGATTGGAGACTGACCCAACACTTGTAAACCCGCTGCCTTGCATTTATTTGGTATAATAGGACTTGAGGGGAAAAAATAATAAAAGTTAAAGCTTCTCAGCATACATAAAAATGAACAGTATTATCATGGGTTTTCCTTTAGTTTCATTTTCTTCTGGGTGTACAAGCATAGTTTTTTGATAGACATCATCGGGGATTTTAAAATGCTTTTCAGTCCACATCTTTGGGTGGGGGTGACGGGTAGGCACTTACTCTCCAAGTTCGGAATAATTTGCTGGCACTGCATATCCAGGTTACTTAGTGTGGAATTATGTAGCATCTTTGTCATTTATACTGTGTTCCAAATATTTACTTACGAAGCAGGAACACACTAATTGAAGTCTATTGTAAATGAATGTAAAGTACAAAATATCTGAATGTGTGGCTGAATGAGATTATTTATGAAAGGCAAGATGTTCTAGTGTGGAATAAATGGCACCAACTTGAAGTGAATGTCTTTTAATAAGAAAATTATCCAAACACATATTTTATTTATGCCATATGTTTCTAATAAAACCATTTTAGGAGAATTTAGAGAGCTTTAAATTGGAAGATGACTAGACTTTCATTCTGTATAACTCAGTGTTAATCTGACCCAATACTCTTCATGCTCTGCCTGCAGCATCTGACAGCTTCAGTTACTATGAGTAATTGTAACCAAGGCAACATGACAGGGAATAATTAATGACTGGAATTCATCTTCAAAATATGAAGAATGTTCTAAATAATAAATATTAGAATAATAACAATACCTCATACCTCTCTTTACCTTCACTCTCTTGAAACATTTCTGCAAATTAATAACTGTGATTTTGCAGAGAGGAGGATATGATTGACATGCATTTAATATGAAATAGAGAATTGAGTGAAATTGTCATATTATAAAATTTATAGCAAAAACCTCCTTAAATCCCTACAAATACATACAAGCAGATATTCCCTCTTTATATCTTTCATGCCCAACCAGGTTGAAACTTTTGTGAATGCAGCTTCATGCAAATAGAATATTGGAGAAAGGCTAAATTTAGCAGTCAGACCATCTTGGCTCCAGACTGTACTAGTTTTGTGACCTTGGGCATTTAGTAACATTTCTAAGCCTCAGTTTTTTTCCATTGAAAAAATGAGGTTGATATTAGTAATGTTAACACAATAATGTGGCTGTTAAGAAAATTACATGACAGAGTTCATGTAAAGTATGTATCTCAGTATCTACTTATCAAATAATAAATGTTCAATAAATGTTAGCAAGTCCCTTAACTCATAGGTATAATATATGCTAGGTACTCTCTGTGAATGGGACAGGCAATATCACTTACCTAGAGAAATATAAGCTCCATGATAACGAGACAGACAATAAGCCTAAAAACAAATTAATAAATACACCCAAAAAGAGGTAATTTCTGGGTTCGGTAAAAAAGATAAAATAAGTGCTGACTTTGGGGAAGGGGAGATACTATCGTATTTAGGATGTTGGATAGAAGTCTCCCTGAGGAGCTGACACCTAATTTAAAACCTAATGATGTAAAGAGTTGGAAGAAGAGCATTCCAAAGTGTTGTTAACAGCATGCACAATATTAGAGAGATGGGTGGACTATGGCTTGAGAGTAATAAAACAGCAGGAAGTATAAAGAAAGATGAGTCAGGAACGGTAAGCAGAGACAGGGTCATACTGGGTCTGACAAGCCATGTTTAGGAGTTTGGGTTTTGTTTTAAGTATACTGGGAAGTCATTTGAGGACTAGTTTATCACTAGTAAACGTAGGGTTAGTATCAATCGTAGTGGTAGCAGTTGCAAGGCATTAGTAGCACCAGTATTCTTCTTGGAATACCACAGCCATTGTTTATAGAAAATAATCCATTACCAAATGTTTCTTCAATGGTTAAGTGACTTAGTATACCAAGATATAGTTAAATATGCTAAAACTGAAAACTTTAAATATGGAATATATGAAGTCAAACTTTTGCTATATTTGTCATGTTATTGACCTCCAAAGTTAATTCTAATGATCTCAATGGCAAGGATAATATGGGAAAATATTTAACAACCAGTTATTTAGAAAGAAAGCTATATGCAAATCAATGGTACCAGTGAACCAGGCTGCTGATCAGTCTGCATACATTCTCCTTTCCCATAGTTGTTCCCTGGATTCTACATGTCTGCCACATAGTAGGCGCTAAATAAATATGTGTTGAGGAAAGAAACCAGGAGAAATACTGTTAATTTGCCATAAGAAATCCTCTTATTTGTATTCCCTTCCTAGGACTCCCCTCAAAGTTCTCAAGGTCCATTGCACATATCATTGAACAGGAGAACATATGTAATGAAGCTTAGTAAAGCATCTAGTATATGCGAAGTACCAAATAATTTGTTCACTGAATCTTGAGGATGCATCATCTGAAACTCAAAACCATATAGTGCTAAGGTTTCTGCCAACAGATATGTTACAGCTAAAACCGGTCTAAGAAAATTTGCAAGAGAGATTTAAATAGCATATTCCTTTGGTTAGACCACACTTTTTTCTACAGCTTATTAGGCAAAAAAATTTATCTCAGCCTCTCTCGTCAAGCTAAAACACACCACACACACACACACACTCACACACACACTCACACACACATTCACATATGTAAACAAAACAAACAGAAGTAGAGAAGATGCTCTTTTTATTGATTTCTGGACTATAGGAAAGTGCCTCAAGCACTGCCTAGAATAAAATGTCTGATGTGAGAACGATTTTTAAAAAATAATTTAATAGAATTTAAAAATAGACATGATATGCATTCTTTTTATTCTACAATACACTCAGATGTAGTTAGCTTTTAAAGAGGCAATCTAGCAAGCATTTTCTATTCTTTTTCTAGTATGAAATACCATTAATTTCTGTATATTCATTTTCTACATGGTCAATTTTCTAAATTGATTATGAAGTAACATAACTTTAAATCAATACAATTTTAAAGGTAAAAAGCATATTGTCACTTAAGGTAGGGGAAGACGAGTAGCACATCACATTAAGGTTACCATGTGTCACGGAACATAGCCTGTGTACGCAGTTTCATAATGGTGCGTTAAGGAGTAGGTTTTACAGGGGAAATATACAAGTCACATTTCAGCAACAGAAGCCAAAAGCCTCCCAATCTTCTCATCCCACAGAGAGGGATGATGGGGCCAGGCTGTGTTGGATGTAATAGAGACCTCCTCATTTTTTTTTTTTCCATTTTAATAGGATAGTTTGAGATAAAGGCTATTGCTGGGGAGACAAGCAAAACTATTTGGGTGCCAAGTAGTTAGGGTTAAAATGCTAGGTGTTTATAGAAGTTATCTTGTAAAGCTAGGTGGTAAGTGAATTCCTTCCTGGATAGGGCAAGGTGGGTGTGAGGAGCCCTCAATACCAACGGATGAAAATCATGATGATTCCATGATGCTTAGCATTGTTTCAGTGCCTGTGACTTGTCAAACTCTTCAGCAAATGCTTTACTTAGCTCCTTGTAAGTTCTGTCTTGAACTTTCCATCATGCTTCTTTAAATGTGATACATTTGGGTTTGCTATTTCTTGTAGAATCTATTATGATAATTTGTATTTTCGAGATAACTGCCTATTTTGGTGAAACAGCCACATTAGCTAAGGACACAATTATTGCATTTATTAATATAGTCAATCCTAGGAAACATTTAGTAAAACAATAATTGCCAACAGCTTCTTACATTTTAAGGGGGGGCAGCAAAAAACAAGTAAATATGTAACATGGTATGCAGTCAGTATTGTGAAGAAAAATAAAGTTGTTTAAAGAAAACAGGGACAGGAGTATAAGTGGCTTGTTTTATATAAAGCAGCTGAAGGAGACCTCTCTGATAAGCTAAAACATGAACAGACACCAAGACAAAGAAAGTTAGTGTGGTTGACATGTAGGGGCAGAACAATCCAGACAGAGCAAACAAAATGCAAAGGCCCTGAGGCTGAAAGTGATTGACTTGTTTAAGGAACAGCCAGACTGCCTGCGTGGCTGGACTGGAGTGAGGGAAAAGGAGAGGGTGCCAGGAGAAGGTCAGAAATGACAGTTTAATCAGCTGAGAGCCATGTTAAACTTGAGAATTTAGTCGATATACTGTTCATACGACTGACATCCTTACTTTTATTACAGCCGCTATTCATTTGTTGTGTTTTTATATTTTTTCTTCAATCTGATTTATAGGCCTTTGTTCATTTTAAAGATCTAGAGAGAGAGATATCTTTAGAATACAGAACTGGGCTTAATATCTTGGTTTTATTTTTATGATCAAATTTATCACTACCCTCACATTTCTATCAATTTGGCTTTCTTTAGGTCAATTGGGTTTGGAGCTTGCCTTTAATTTTGGAGGTTGCAAGATGAATTAAATAATTTTTCTTCTTCCTTACCTAAGGGTAAACTATTTGATGTTTTTATTTTCTATTATTTATAAAATGTTTGCACTATTTTCTCAAATTACAATAGTAATTTTCATTCTTTCCTTGATTTCATAGGTGGTTTTGTTTGTTTTTTTGTTCAGCACAACTAGTGACTCAGCAGTTATTTAGAAGACCTTATCTGCATGTAGTTTATTCTCTCATCCTGCTTCCTGAATGTGGGTTAATCTTGCTTCATACACTGAGTCCATTTTTCTTTACTTCAATTTTTCAATAAAATATTATGGTTAGGCTACTTGCACAATATCTACTTCAAATGAAAATATTTGTCTCTAAATCTTTATCTTTTACTCTTGTGCCTCAGCGCTTTTTTCCGCACAGGCTTCAAGTTGATTTATTTTTTTCTGTTTACTCATTTTTATGAAGATATATCTACTTAGGGTTACTAAGAGATAAGAGAACACAGATGTTTCTATGAATTCCAACACAGGATTATTACAACTGTGTTAAGATTCTACAATTGAAAAGAACTGGGTCTCTTAAACTAGCCAGATCTTGAGGATAATCTTAATCATAATTTTAATGTATAAAACAAGGCAATAGAACTTTTGTTATTATTCCTAAGAGCAAACAGTTCAAGAGATCTGAGATTACAACTGATTTAAAACCTGGTGTTGGAAAGATATTTCTTTTGTGTGTGATCACGGCTAGGTTCCAAGAAATAGTAGTGGCAGAAATAATTCTTTCAGAATAGATGAAATTTTGAGGACCATCATAATGACTCTGCAATGCTTCGCATTTTTCAGTGCCTCTGATTTGCCAAACTCTACACTACATTTTTTACTTATCTCATTTAATCCCCACAAATACTTTGTGGAAAAGTTCCTATTTCCAATGTACAGATGGGAAAACTAAGGCTCCAAGTGTCCAATTAGAGAAGAGAAATAACCACGTTCTCGCTGATATCCAATTCTGTTCTCGAACTCACTTAAGAAAAAAAAAAGCATACTAAAAAATACCATATTCCATTTTTTTAATGAATTTCTTCCTCTATAAATGGCATCAAATTAGATGTTCTCTGAGGTCCCTTCCTTCTTCACTTGTTCTATGGGCTTAGAAAAGTAAATAATCAGCGCTAAATGGATTCTGTCTTATTTTGAAATAAATTTTAGTACAAAACGGAACAAAATCACTTAGGAATCATATCTAAAACAAAGGAACACATACTAGTTGGAATATTGATTGTTACAATTATCATTGATCTGTTGTTACAACAAAGAAACTCAAAATAACGGTGGCTTAAAGGAAGCAGTATTTTATTTCTCTCTCAGGGTATCATCTGGTCAAAAGCAATCCAAACTAAGTATAGTGGACTCATGGTATCAGAATTATAGTTTCTTCTATTTTATTATATCACTTTCTGCCACTCAGGGACGCTGCTCAAGCCTGGATATCTGCATTGAAGCCATTGGGCGAGATTACTGGAAAAGGTGAGGGCAAGCTACTCTCCTTTAAGGTCACAGGACAGACGTTGTACACATCATACATATATCACAGAAATAATGTAGTTTTACGGGCTAACAAAGAAGGCTGGAAAATCTAATCTGTTCCTGGACACTCAGGTACTTAGCAAAAATATTTACAACATAATAAAGGAAGACTAGATACTGGGTGACAACCAAAGGAAATGTTTTCTTGTTTAGATAAATAATCCATAGTTGAGTCTACAACCAAAATTACCTCTGTATTCTTCTATTTGATTAGGTGGAAGAAGCACCACCATAGAAAAACTCAAAGAAGAAAACCAGAGATGACTATTCAGAACCATTTAATATCATTTTTTAGGAGAAAAAAAATACTAACTACTCTGCCATGAAAACAAAGAAAACAAACAAAACAACTTGAGTCATTAAATTTCTATTCTGAAATTTTCTGGAGTTCTGGGGCTGGTTCTAAACTATGTCTTGGGTAACACAATATATAGGCATTTTGCCTGTTTAATCAGCTTCTTTGCACATGAATGAAAAGTCTTTTCTACTATATACCACTCTGTTTTACAAGTATCTCAAATGCACCTACAGTGTCTTGAAAGTACACGGGTCGTTTTGAAGATCAAAATGATCCAGGGATTTAAAGGAAAGTTCATCTTTCCTACTTGTTTATTTTTGTGTTTCACATATAAGCAATCATAGATTTGAGGAGGGTGAGAGTAGCATGGAAAAATAGGACTGTTGTTCATATAATCTTTAACAAGAAACAGTGCTTCATTGACAAAGCCAAACCATACACAGGTTCCATATTTACATTTTGACTTCCAAATATCTGTAGAATAGGTTCCTTCACACTCGTATACCTATATATTAGTATTAGTATTGGCATTAGTAATAGAGCTCCACCTAGTGTTTACAGATATGGTCAATCACAGGTAGATTTGTTTTGATTCTTATTTAATAATAAATCATTTCAAAAGTAAATGTCTTTAATTATCTACATTTACTTCCCCACAAGACAGAAAACTGAGATATTTTAAAAAACTACCCTAAATGAAAAAATCTTGATATTCCCATTGTAATATAATAGAATGGATTTATAAATGCTTAGGTAATTAGAACTAATGTATATAATTAATGCATAATTAAGGTCTTAGAATAACTGTTCATTCTCAGAAGGAGAAAACATTTATTAGTTATTAGTTAGATTTTAGAAATCCCTATATTCTTGCTTTATCTCTTCCCTTTGCTTTGTCTATGGAGAAACTCCCAGTTTCCACTGAAGTTAATTAAGACGGCATTCAGAATGCTAAACACAAAACACCTCCAGTAAGATGAAATGTTCAATACGGTGTCAAAACTAGGTCACTTAACACAACACAAAATTAGTTTTACTAGTCCTTTTTGTTTTGAGAGATCTTACTTCATGCCAGTTAAGTTTTGGCAGATAAAACAAGTCCCATTGAGATAAATCATCATAATAATTACATTCAGCTAAAATATTGCAAATTCTAAAGTACAGGATCTCATTTCCTAATATTTCTTTAAATATCTAGAAAAATTAGTTTCCTTTATGGTAGTTTCTATATGTAATTCCATTTACTCACTCATTCATTTACCTATTCAACAACAATCGTTGACGTCCTATTATATGCCAAATACTCTATTTAGGGACATTGGGAAGGACTGCTAATCATTCCCCTGTATCCATTATCTTCCCCTTCCGTTTAGCAATAAAATCCATCCTGCACATCAGGATTTTACTTAACACCTGACCATCTGACCACCATTTCCTACCCTATCTCGCAGCTGATTATGGCCCTGAGACCGGATTTAAACCAATAGATGTGAGCATGCATTATCATGTGTATATTGTGTCCAACTTCAGGTCATCTCTAAAACTAAATCCTCTTTTCCCTTTCTGCAGCATGTAAAGAAGATAGGAGCCACCTTCAACCATGTGGATGAAAACCACAGCCAACGAATGGGCAGAATTAAGCAGTGGAAAAAAAAAAAATCTTGTTCTCTCAATGATTTAAAGCTCTTAAAGCCAACTAGACTATATCATATAAGAGAAATAAATCCCTGTATTATTCATGCAATTATACCTTTGGATCTCAAGTCTTGTTGTTAGAATGGGTTTGTTTGTACATTAATAAAGATAAGTACACAAGATGAATGAAACAGTTCTTGACCTGAAGGAACTCTCTAGTCAAATGGATGCACCAGAAAAATGGACAAGGGGCAGGTCATAGAGAATCATCATAATGATGCATGTCTATAGGAAAGATGTGGTCACCCTGAAAATTCTGCCTTGAGAAATTAGAGAAGGCTTCACATGGGTTACAGTATTTAAGATTGATCTTAAAATAGTAGTTTAAAATAGTAGTTTAAGATCATCACATGAAGAAATAAGAAAAGATAGGCAGAAGGGACTCTATCGATCAAAGGGCCACCATTAACCATTAACCACCACTAAAGGCATGGGGAAGACAGTCCAGAAAAAAGCAGGCATTTGGGAGATAGCAAATTACAAATGAATCAGAGAAAGAAGCAAGTGGCTGTTATGATACTGGAAAAAGAAATATGGTAGGTTTGTACTAGCCTGTGAAAAGAGTTTTATTGTCATTAAATTAAATTTATATTTTACTCTATAGACAATGAATTTTCAGCAAAGAAGTGATGTGAGCATGCAATTTATGAAACCACATAGGGTTTATATGTTTAATAGGTATCAGTGATGGTCCAAGAGTCTCTTTGGTTTCTTATTATATCTGATTTTCCTGTATAATGAGAAATTTTCCCTGGTGTGGAAGATTCTCCCTTCATTCAAATTAAAATACAAGCAGCCACTTGGCTAGGAAGGGACAACACAAAGAGATAAAAGGCATCCTTCTCTCAAAGATGTAATTAATCCACCATTTACATTCCCCATAGTAGGAAACATGGACAGTAATTGGAGAACTCTAGTGCTGATATTTCTTCTGCATTGGTCCACAGCAGTCAGCGCAGCTGAAATGCTGGAATAATTGAATGTGGTATTGCCTTTCACAATTTCAGGGTCATCAGCAATTGATATTTTGAATATATTTGCATATGCTTTGCTTCCTCTGTATAAACATCAGCAGAAAAACACAGATAGAAGCAAATTTACTAAAACAATGCTAAAAAATACTAATCACCACATAGTTTCAGCCACACAGAGAAATACTGTGGCATGATGTTGAAGAAATTATTACTAAATCCTTTTCCCACTGAACTGCATTAAGTGTTCACGGGAAATGTTTCTATTCTATTTTGTCTTCATATTTTTCACATCATAATTGTGCATTCTCATTTAATGTCAACCAAGAGAATCCTGAGTCCCAGGTTTTGTGGGTTCTTCACACTTCTCCAAATTGGAAAACTGAGCCTGCAACAAGAGGGATTTGTTTTTTTTCCAGAGGGAATTTAATAATACATGGAAGTAATGATCGTCAATCAGTGAGAAACTGAAATAAATCAGAGATAAAGCCCCATGATATAAGTTCATCAAATCAATGAGTTCTCACAGTTGGAAATTTAATTGACTATTAGGCCAACTTTTTCAAAACTGTCACACTATCAAAGATAATATCAGGCACAGCGAAGCTGTCCATGAAGGCCAGACTGCAATCTCAGACACGGTAATTGGCAAATAGTGCAGACCAGCTGTCTATGCATTCTTGATATGTTTCTGCTGCTTTGTGGTATAACTTTACAATCTCTGAAAGGTCTAGCTATCCTATAGGTCACAGAGTTTTTGAAGGTGTGTCTCTATCTCCTCAGACAAAACTTCTGAAAATATAAAGAGACATTTGGGAATGCACACAAGTATTTTGGCTAAGATTTAACATTCCCCAAACAATCAGACATTTTGTTCTCATTTGGAGATAGTTTAAAGTTACAGACATAGGGGCGCCTGGGTGGCACAGCGGTTAAGCGTCTGCCTTCGGCTCAGGGCGTGATCCTGGCGTTATGGGATCGAGCCCCACGTCAGGCTCCTCCGCTATGAGCCTGCTTCTTCCTCTCCCACTCCCCCTGCTTGTGTTCCCTCTCTCGCTGGCTGTCTCTATCTCTGTCAAATAAATAAATAAAATCTTTAAAAAAAATAAAATAAAATAAAGTTACAGACATAAGATTAATTTAAGCAGAGAAAATACAAATGGTCCAACATTTGCTCTTCATTCCCTAGAGGGTGATTTCCAGTGCATGATTTGGAAATAGAATATTATTCATATTTGGGATATAAGTTCAGCACACATAATTTCAAAATACTTTTGGATTAGTGGAATTAGTCTCATCTTGCTAGAAATAATAGATATGAATAAAATAAATCACTTGCTGAACAAGAATAAAGTCACTTGGCTATCCTGACTGGGGTGCACATTGAGAATCATTTCATTTCATTTCAAGGAGCAGGAGCAACACTTCTGGCTCAATCCTAACATAGCCTTATCCGTATTATTACAACTTCCCAATTTTATACTAAAACAGATTGATTCAACATTTACAATAAAACATGTATGCTGTTTTGTGAGGCATAAGTAGAATATATTTATGAAATAATATCAGAAATAACACTGCCAAGGTTGCCAAATGTTGTACTTTTCACATGGAGTCAAGATACCAATTTGAATATATATTCCTTCCTGTAATAGGTAATCATCATCCCTCTCACATAGTGGTTTTTTTTTTGTCCCTACCCCAGAGCCCCTAAAAAGTTTAATGTCTATTTGTAGAGAAAAGTCAGCTCCCACAAAGTCATTTGTGAGCATGGTAGGTTTCTATGTGAAGATATAAGAGCAGGTAGCCCATTCCATTTCATATATGTGGGCGTTCTCATGAGTAAACTGATTTATCCACAGTTGTATAAGCCTAACCTGTCTGTTGAAGATGCAGATAGCAAGACTGTACCTGTAACAGCATGAATAAAATGGGAATGGACAAAAACATTATTAATTTTTTAAAGAAGACAACAAAAGGCAATTAAAAATTTTAACATAAATACTTGTTAGGCACTTAAAGAAATAGCAACTCTAAACTGACAGGCTAAGGGAGACAGGGGAATTTTAAAGGACTGCACAAAAGGACCCCAGAACAGGAACAGAATGGAATATAGAACTATGCAGTGTAAAAATTAGCAACAAACTATACCCAAAACTAGAGTTTGAATACAACTATTCATGCCCTGCTAATGTTTTTTAATAATGACAATACCCCTTCATTAGATTTTTCTCTCTACTAAGCATTTCCTATATATATATATATATATATATATATATATATATATCCATATATATGGATATATACACAAGTATCACAAACAACTTCTTTATACTAGAATTACCTCTATTTTGTAGATGAGGAAGCTGACTCCCAGAACTTCTAATTTAGTTCAACAAGGTTTCCTGATGTACTCATTTGCTACTTTGCCTAACAAACTACCACAGATTAGTGTCTTAAAACAACATCTGTTTATTAGCTCAGACATCTGTAGGTCCTAAGCCTGGCAGGCTATGGTTGAGTTCTTTCTGGTCTCAAGATATCAACTGGCCTTTGGCTCTTATCAGAAGGCTCTATTGGAGATCTCACTTCCAAGTTTATTGAAATGTTTGGCAGAATTCGGTTCCTCGTGGTTGCAGAGGAAGATGATTGTTCCCTTGCTATCTGTGAGCTTGGGTCTGCTCTCAGTTGCTAGCATTGCTACATTCATTGGCATGTGGACTTCACCATTTTCAAAGTCAACAATGACACGTTGAATCCTTCTCATGGCTCAAATCTCTTTGACTTCCTCTTTTGCCACCAGCAAGAGAAACTCTCTGCCTTAAAGGGTGAACCCAATGGGGTCAGGTTTAGAAAGATAATCTTTGTATTTTAAGATTAACTGAATTGAGATGATAATTACCGCTGCAGAATACTTTCATAGTAGTACTTAGATTTCTGTTTGAATAACCGAAAGATAGGAATCTAGCAGGTGCCGTCTTTAGAAATCTGCCTATCACACTTGGCTTGCAGGGAGTAGATCCAGAATTAGAAATCAGGATACTGATTAAAAATCAAAACCATACTGATTAAAATTAACTTGTTAATTTATACTAAATTAGTTAATCTGTAACTAATCTACAACTGTACTTCACTCTCACATCATTTGGAAGTTATTGTGGCATTCAAGACGATCAAGCTCAAAATGAGTTGTTTTGAGAACAGAGAATATACTCAAAAAACCATAACTTGGGGAAGAATGCCAAGGATTTGATTAACAGCAGCAGAGAATAAAAAGCAAGACCTGGTAGACCTTTGCCTACTGTCCCAACATAGGAAGGCCCTATCTCTCCTTTTTTCACCTCTCTCTCCACCTACTATCTTAGTGGAGATAAAAGGGCATCTCCATTATAAAAGAAGCATGTTTTGAAGTGGACGTTTATTTAAGGAAGGAACAGCTCACCCTTGTATCCTTTATACTTGGCATAGTTTCTAGCACATATTAAATGATATCAGAGAACTAGCATATAGTAGGTGCTTAGAAAAACTGAGTTGAATTATATTGTTGAATTAATTAGGAGTGAAACAGTATCAGTGCAAAACAAATACAGTTGACCCTTGAATAATGTGGGGGTTGGGTACCGACCCATGCAGTTAAAAATCTACATATAACTTGGCTCTCCCCAAACTTAACAACTAATAGCCTATTGTTGACCAGAGGCCTTATCAATAACATAAACAGTTGCTTAGCATATATTTTCGTGTTATATGTATATATTATATACTGTATTCTTACAATAAAATAAGCTAGAGAAAAGAAAATGTTAAGAATATCATAAGAGAAGGAAAATACACTTACAATACTGTCCTGTATTTATTGGAAAAAGTCCACAAATAAGTGGACTCACACATTCTAAACCCATGTTGTTCAAGGGTCAAATGTACCCCAAAAATAATTGCTAAACCAAACAAAAATCAGAATCAACCCATTATACAAAAACAGTGCTGTGTACCTAACATTTGGTAGCAATGTAAGTGGATATGAATAAATGTTTAATTCACATGAATAGATGCGAATAAATGTTTAATTCCTCCTGCGAATGTTTATAGATTCAGGCATCATTTTTTTTTTCTTTTTCCTTAAGTAGGTTCCACACCCAGTGTGGGGCCCAACACAGGGCTTGAACTCACGACCCTGAGATTAAGATCTGAGCTAAGATCAAGAGTTAGATGCTTAGCCAACTGAGCCACTCAGGTGCCCCAGGCTTAGTCATCTTTAATCAAAGCACAGTAACTTGGGTTTCTCCAATTGGGAAAAGTGCTACTGGGTAATGGCATTTTCTCCCTCAGCCTATATGGGTCAGGAATCCCAGGAAAGGGATAGAAATGATAGAAAATTCACACAAATTCAGGTATGGAAAAAAAAAGTTATTTTTATAGAACCCAATTTCTATGTTAAATGCTAACTTCTGGGAAAACTCAGTAATTTATATAATTTATTAGGTATTTCAGTTAAAAATACTCCTATTTTCCTTTTTGAGACTTTTCTCCTGCCCATATTTTTCACCTGGATGTGGCATTTGGTTCAAAGGAAGTTCATGGTAAGGGAGACAACTCATCTGGTCCTTGAGAATGGTTACCTTACACTGGTGGATGCATTACTGCCTGGCCTCTTCTGTATGATGCTTCTGAGCCTCCTCTATGGTGTGATTCTAACAAGGACCCTGCGTGTCCCTTGACCTTCTCTCTGTCTTTCTGTTTGTCTCTCTCCCTCCCCCTTTATCTCTGTCTCTCTCAATGAAATTCTGTGTGTAAGGAAGGCTGCTTCCAAGTTATTCTTCCTATATTTGGGTCTAATATTTGTTCTCCAAAACGTGTGTAGGTACCTATAGTTGAAGAGTTTTATTCAGTGTGGGAAGTCGTGGCAGCAAGTTCAAAACAAATGCTATCTAAACTAATACTCTTCCACACAAGTTACTCTGCATTTAACTTTAATGTAGGTGCAGGTTTTCTTTCTTTCTTTCTTTCTTTCTTTCTTTCTTTCTTTCTTTCTTTCTTTCTTTCTTTCTTTCTTTTTCTTTCATTCATTCATTCATTCATTCATTCATTCATTCATTCAGAGCCTATACCAAGTAACATTGTTCTATTCTTTAATATTCTCATCCTAATCCTTTACCCTCATTTTGGAGCAGAGTTTGGGCATTGATCACTGCTGGTTGGTTCTGTTCTCTGTGCTATAAAAGTGCTCAGTCTAACTGAGAATAGGTACAGGGGTACTGTGTAAAGGACGCTTTCCTAACCATCAGTTTGACTCTAAGTTAAACTTCTTCACCCCTAGTATTTCTGTCCTTCTGCTTAACTAGGGACTAGGGGACCAAAACGGGCCTATTCCATGCCTTAGGTTGAATATGGTTTTGTTTAATCCCAGATAGGAGTCTAGCATGTTTCAAAAAAAAATATTCTTTATTAATTCAATATAAGAAACAAATAGGTTAATTTTGAAAGCCATAAATCTGCCTAATTTTCCTGTTCTAATTAGATGTAATTTAGAAACGTGAAGCCAGAACCCATTTTTGCACTGAGATATTATTCCATTTACTTTGTCCAGATGTCCACTTACTTTTCTGAAAACTAGAATTGAAATTATAAATATTACTCTACTGAATATAATTATATTTATTCTTAGATGACTAAATCCTTTGAAGAAATTATCCGTGGTGTTTAACTCTCTAGCTCTTTGGATGGGTTGATGTGAGAAACTCTTCTCAGATAAGCCCATATTTGTACTGTATGCGTGTATATGTATATTGTGCAGATCAGGATTGGAGTATTTCAGTTAATCATTGTGACCTGGCTACTTTTCCCTAGACTAAAATCACCTTAGTGTCCCTATGTGATATTATTTTTTCTAGGCTCAGCTAGATTCTATTTCCTCTGTGGAATTTTCCTCAATACTCATAGAAAAGAATGGTTTGGGGAGACTTGGTGTGTGGATTTGTGAAAACATTTTTTTTTTGTCCTGTGAGATAACATAGCATGTGGGGTGTATATTTAGTATAGGACCAATAGCATTCTCTTTCTGTACTACAATTATTAACGCTCTCCTCGAAAACAACAACTCTTTATCTAGTTCAAATTATCTTTATTTCCATACCTAGCAGAGAATCTACAGATAGCAGATGCCTAGCATGTCTGAGTTGAATCATATTGTTGAATTACAACTGCGAAAATATATGCATTTTAATATGTCTCTCCATTGCCTTTCAATATTCTACCCTGATGTAAAGAATAATAAAGCCTACTTGCCCAGAATCTCTGTGAGTAACTAGTTGCCTGAGAAAATCCTTGAGTAGCTATAAATAGTAAAAAATATTCACTCTAGTTTTCAAGCAAAGTCCCTTAAAGTTAGATATCTAAAGTTTTGTAGTATAGGCGTATTGAGCAGTGGAGGTCAAGGCAGCGACAGGAACTTGGGAATCACTTTCCTTGATTTAGGTTCCTGTGATCTTGGTTCATATTGCATTGACTAAACTTGAGTCAAATCAAATTGAATTGCCATAGACATGTGCCCCTAAAACCTGCCTCTCTTTATCTTAGGCCAAGACCTTTGCTGGCTCTGCCAGTAACTAAAAGCACTTAGGCAGAAACACAAATGGATTGAGGAATAGGGGTGGACAGAAGGTCTATTGTTAAGCCCACCCTAGTTGTCTATGTGCTAAAATCTGTCTGACCCATTTTCTCCTGTGAAAAATAATTAAACACAATATTTATTCCCAGCAAGCGTCAGGTAGAGCTGGGCAAGTACTTGAAGCATTTCCTGCGTATCTCTTCGAGCACACTCGCCTTCTAATGGACCTCTCATTTTGATCAGCCGTCACTCTGAAACTAAAGCTGCCAATCAAGGCGTGACATTTGGGGTGTCAAATTAGAAGATTTTCGTATGTTCAAATGGGGATGAGTTTGGAGCTGCCAAAATTGTACTCACTTGGTGACCTAAATATCCAAGAAAGAAAAAGTCAATGCCATTAAAAATTGTGTCATCTCCTCTCCATGATTCAGTAATGAAAGCCTGCCGGCCAGCAGTCTGTCAGGTGCATTCTGTTTAATCACTGGAAATTGTGTGCACTGTATCTGTGGAGCCTAAATGGAAAAACTTACCACCGCAATTGCATCTTTCTCCTCCCAATAAATCAATGTAGACAAAGTAGGGAGAAAGAAGGCCACCTGACAGCTTTCCATCAGAACGCCAATCATAAATTAGCACTCACAGAGAACATATCACACGAGACTGTCTTTTCAGGGCCTCTGAGTTAAATAATGAAAGGAGATACTTTAGTTTAAAAAGGTTGCAATTCCAGATAGCTCAGACACAGGTTTCATAAAGGCAAAGAGAACCACCCAGTGAGAAAGTTCACCCACTCTCTAGAGGTAAAGCTGTCTACTTTCTCTTGGTTTTTGACACTAGAGATGGTTAAGAGGCGATAGGTTTTATGACTGCAACTAGACAGACCCTGATCTCTTTCACTGATAGCATTTTAAGACTCTCCCCATAATGTTAGACAAGTTCATTGTTTTCTCATTTTTTGAGAGAAAGCACCATTGGGTAAAATATGATTTTCAACTTGATGGCAGCATGCCCCAGTGACTTAGGTGATATTGGATTCTTGCATAAGTTCACTTCATAAAGCCAGAAAAAAAAAAAAATTCTGCTTTTGACAGCACGGGAAAGCAAGTTTCCTTCCTAAATCATTAGGTTAGAAATATACTTTTTCAAAACATATGTTGCATTCTATGTGTCTTGGATTTCGCATATGGAGTTTAAAAGAATTAGATACAAGGCCATATTTTAAAGAAAAAAAACTAATTAAAATCTAATTTTATAAAATCACTATTAACCTGATAAATATATAAAAATACCAGGTTTCTTTTCTTACTTCTTCAATACCTGTAGAATTCTAAGTATCTTGGGCTTTATATTCTTTTAATAAAATGTGATAGTCTACTTTTTTTTTTTTTGCAAGAATAAAAATAGTATGACATAGAAGGAAGTATTGTAGTATCCCTAACCTTGCAAATTTGAACCCTGGGAATTGGATTCTTATGCTCAAAAGGCTCAGTTTGTATCATGTCATTACTAGAGTTAAGAATACTTTCCTACATTTCAGTAATCTGTTCTATATATAATATATATAAACAGTCCCCTAAAAAAGAAAAGGGAGGAAAAAAAAAAACTTAAAGTAATAAGAGACCTCAGAACTCATGAAGTTCACCTTGTATCTAAAGTGTGAATATTCCTCAGACAACCCTAACGATGGTGACTGAGCCCCTGCTTGCACATTTCCAGTGAAAAGGTGTGCATTCATTACATCAAAAGTTGCTATTTTATCACTGGATAATTAGAGTCACTGAAAGTATTTTTCCTTTTATTGAGAGAAATATAAATAAAAATAAGTCAAATTCTGTCTGTAGTTTCACTGTGTCAGTTAGGAGCTCTGGGGTTTATGCTTTCATCCACCATGCTACATATCTTTTCTGTTGAAATTACTCTCCAGAATGAAATAATTCTCTTAGGTGAGGGTTAACCAAGGCAAGTAAATAGGGACTGCTATCTCATTCAATCTAAAAGGCAAACTTAACTCAAATAATAACTTTATTCTGGATTTATCTTGGTTCTGGAAAGAAATAGATATCACTCTCAAGTAGGTAATTGAGGAGAGTTTATTTGAGGGACTGTTACAAAGTGTGGGCAGAGTTATGCATAACCAAGAAGAATACCTGAAAAACTTGGGTCTTGCAGCAAGGAAGACCTCTTACCTCCCTTACGCCTGAAAGGGCAAGAGGAGGTACTGATTACTGTCACCCAGTGGACATACTTATAGTTATAGGAGAGGACTGCTTAGCAAGAGCTGTAGCCTTTGGAAGAGAACAAAGTGGCCCAGCTGGAGGGTGTTAAGAAATTAAATGCCCTCTTCATGCTATTTCTCTAGCTTTTGAACCACTTATTAGTCAAAAACAACCAGAAGCCAGAAGCAGAATGCTCATTGATGCACGCCATAAAGATCAGCTTTGCTGGGCACAGAGCAAGACCGAGAAAGTTGGAAATCACCAGGTATTGTATGGAAGCGTTGAATCAGTATATCGTACACCTGACACAAATATTACACTTTATGTTAACTGGAATTGAAACAACTTAAAAAATAAGAGAAAGACAGAAAGTAGACCTAAAAAGTACAAATAAAATATTAGCACATTATGTGCCAGAAATTATGCTAGATTACTCTAGCATAAGAACCTCACAGACCACTGAAAAAGATGAAAAGTTAATATATCAACAAACACAAAAGGGGTTCTTATTTTTAACAGTCTTAAGAGAAAAAGTCTATGGAATCACAAAGGCAGATGTGACCATGACACTGTGGATCTGATCTCATTGGTTTTTGAATGAAACACTATTTTGAACTTGTAATTTACTTAAAATATCTGGCTTATTTTACATGAAATATTGCTAAACCAATCTTTTCACTTCTAATACCTATAAAGTTGATTTTCTAAATTTAAATTCAAAGTTTTATATTTTTTAAAACCAAGTTGGTTTCAACCCACTCTTTTAACATTCTTTCAACTCTCCTTACCCCTTACATTATCCCTGTCCTCATGACCACACAACACACACGTGCACGCATGGATATGCATCTATAATTAATCTTTGCAAAGAAAACCATTTTATCCCTACATGTCTTTTATGATGGCCCATTCTCCTTTGCTTTAATCCTAGACCAAATCATCCTTCAGCCTTCTGTTTACAAACTCAGTATTGAAGTTTTTCTTCTTCAATTATCATATTGCTGGTGTTCCTTTCTTTAAACTTACCCTACTTCACTAATGCCTGGAATTCTAGCTTAAATTCCAAGTCCTCAACTGCTGAGTTCTTAAATAATAGCTCTTAGTTAGCTGGGATCTCTAGTCTATAACTTGCTTTTGCCAAACTGGATTTATCTCCCCAGTATTTCAGAAACTAAGTTTTTATTTTGTTCTCCATCTCCTATGAGGCATGTTTCCTGAAAGGCAAGCGAATTCATGTTCTTGAAAATCACATGATCCATGAGGCTGTTTCTTCAATATCTTAGTACAGGACCTGGCACAATTTCTGGCCTATAGTAAAGGTTTGACATATATCTGTTGAAATGACTAAAATGCTGCCAAACATCGCAGTATCAGCCCTCAAGCTCCTGATTGCTCTCAAATACTTGCCACTCAAACCATACTAATCTGAGAGTCATTCTTATTTCATTCTGTACTGAGGATATTTGATTCAACTTGGACATTGGCCATTGATGTTTTTACCTCACTTGGCCTTTTCCATGAGCCCACTCTCTCAAATTTGACCTACATTTAGATGTGCTTGCTCATGAAGCCGTCCTCTGAATAACAATGTCCAGCCTGAACACTTTTTTTCAAGCTGCTTCTTTCACCCAATTCTTCTACTCCTGTCTATAGTTCTTTGGCTTGGTCATTTCCAGCTTGAAACTATTCCATTACCTACCTGGTTATTTCAAATCCCATTGAAATGTGTTGGTTGTTTTAATTAAATATTTAATAGCTAAGAGATTTTAAATATATTTCTAAGGCATAACAAAGAACAATAAGATAGACATCACCAATACCTGCTAGAGTTTCCTTTGTGCAACCTCTGTGATTCTCTTTCCCTGACCCCACCAACCATACCACCTATGGTTACCATGATCTTGAATTTTGTGATTATCATTTTCATTTTCTCAATTTCTTCATACACACACACAGTGTGTATTTTGAACTTTGTATAAATGGAATCATATGGTGTACAAACTTCAACAATCTGTTTTTAATGATGAATATTATCTTCATCGCTTTATCTATGGTCATGGATGTAGCTGTAATTCCTTTATTTTCACTGCTATATATACCAAAATGCATCTTAACATTTGTTCTGTTATTCACTGAATTAGCTTTGTGTCTGTCACTTTTCTAGTTTTTATCCCTGCTAGTGATAAAAGGATTGTCTAGGATAAGGCCAGGTCAGGTTTTATACACCATTCAATTTTGTGTGAAGAGAATAAAAATCTCAATAAAGCTTAACACAATCACTAGGCAAGTTGATCAGAGGCAAGAGCCATCACAGACACTGGCATGTTCTGAAGTCACTTTCCCCTCTCTAAATAAAAATTCCTGAGAGGGTTAACAGGTCAAACTTCTGACTCAGATTGCCTGGGTTCTAGCTGTAATCTTAATCTCTTTCTTTTTGTTTTGTTCTCTGTAAAATGAAACTAAAATGGTTTATACCTTAAAAAAAAAGATTATTCTTGGATCAAATAATTTATGTGAAATACTTAGCACCAGAGGTAATATTATCATGAAAATAAGTATGCACTGAGTCCCTTAAAGAGTCCCTGCAATGTGCTCCAGTGGTTATGATTTGGGGGAAGTTTTTTTTAAATAAAGTTTCCCTATAGTTAATGAAGACCAGTGATGTTGGTCTTCTCATTCATTATACTTCCCTATTTTATGATAACTATTACAGTGACAGCTACCATTTGGGAGATTTTGAAAGAAGGGAGCTGAGATTATTAATTAATGTGTCTGGTTTCTGTGGTATATACGCTTGTGGTATGTAGTCATTTTCTGTATAGTGATATTACCAGTCACAGAAGTCATGGTAGATATGTTAGTCATGGAAATGTGGAAACAGTTTCCAGAAAAACTCTTGGTACTGCTCACTCTGACATCTAACCCAGTATTTTGACCTAAAGAAGCAGGGCCAGAGGTTGAGTCCCAAATGGAAAATATCCTCTGGCCTCTGCAACAGAAGCATGTGGAGAGTGGAGGGAAAATGAGAACTGAAATGTAAAAGCCTGAAGCAAATAAGTGAATAATTCTTCCAATGACCAAATGTGTATAATAGTAAGCAGAGAATCAATTTTTAGATTCTAAGTCAAAATGGATTTTTTTCCTCCTGTCCAAAATACACTTGATAAAGCAGGATATGAAATTATAAATGGACTGTACAATAAAACAATTTCTGCATGTATTATATAAAATCAGTAGAAATTATTCAAGCAATGAGAAGTGAATTGCAATATTTTTCTAGATCATTCTGAAATTAGTGATTTATTAAGTGGAAGATACATTTGAATAAAGTAATATAGTCTTGAATTATTTGGTAGTCTAATTAATGAAGACTTTTCATATTGGAGAAGATTTAATTTTTTTACTGATTTAACACAAAATATTGACAATGACAAAGATAACATATTCATTATAAGCCTGTGGAATGAGGAGACATGGATAACAAATTGTTTAATGAGTACTGTCAATTCAAAGTATTGAAGATGTGTCACTGCAAAGGAATATCTAAAATACTCTAAAATCTTACAATAATATATGAAAGAAACTTGAAAAAAGTTTTCCCAAATTTGACAATCCAAAAAGTTACATGGCTTACCACAGAAAAACTGTGAGGCTGAATCTCTTCCAAACTATCAGTCCAAAAAAAAAAATCTACCAACACAGTGAAGTGACTGAATTATCTTTCTATTTAAAAAACAAATGATAAAATCATTAGTTTTTTAAAGATTTATTTATTCATTTAAGAGACAGAGAGAAAGCATGTGTACACACATGTGTGGGGTGGGGACAGGGAGAGACTCAGACCCTCACTGAACTCAGTGGGGAGCCCCACACAGGGAGGCTCAATCCCACCACTGGAGACCACGCCCTAAGCCAAAATCAAGAGTTGATTGTTCAACCACCTGAGCCACCCAGGCATCCCATGATAAAATCATTCTTATGTGAAGAGATGCTCAAATAACGTAACCATAAAAATAGAATTTTAGAGATATTTTATTAAATGTATTATTTTCTTCTGGATTAGGTAACTTTTGTATAGTTCAGTTCTGAGTAAATATTCACTTTCATACTTTAGTCCATATTTTTTGCTTTATTTCTTTTTCTTATTGAAAGCTTTCCAAATTATATAAGCTTCTGGCTCAACATAATCTGAATTTGTACCAGTCACATTGTAACTGCTTGATAAATATATATACAAATATATAGATGACTATACATTTCTTTAATGTACATGAGATGTTAATGGAAAAATAATGTACATTTTTGTAAGTACCCATTCTTAATTTCAGGTAGCCTCTACTTATGTTCGTTATTCAGAGATTTTTTTTTTCAGTTTGCATTTGGATTATTAGCATTACATATGATTAGACTGAGCAACAAAAATAAAAGCATAGATGATTTTTAATCTAGGTAGCTAGAGTGAAAAGTAAATAGTTAAAAAAAAAGTCAGTAAAGTCTCCGTAAAACACTGCTTTACCCAAGATGATAATGACTTGTATGTATACCCGTATGTATGCATACAGATATAAAAGTAAAAGAGATTTCTTTAAGAGACTTGAAGTAGGAACGTAATATATAAGAATTTGAATTATAAACAAGAGAATATACTTCCCAAATATGAATGCATTTATGGATATACAGTATAATAATTTATGACTGAAATCTAATAAGCTTATACAACTATCAAGTTATTCTACAAGCTTCTGAGTTATGAGTGGAGATAAAGTTTATATTAGAACTCTATCACTTGGAATTTTTCTACCCTATGTTACAAGAAAAAATAATGTTTGCCCCACTGTGTTGAACATATTGTCTTGAAAAGAATTGGTACCAATTTTTGAAGCTTCAAGAACGAAGCATAAAATAGAAATACAGCTTGTCAGGAAAACATAGTGTAGCTGTTTCTGATACTGCAGTAGAATAAGAATTTTTGCAGATGACAGTTCAATCGAGTAAAAACAATGGCATTTGAAAAGTATTAGATGTATGTATTATCTATTTTACATAAAATAGATTTTACATGAATATACACACAGCATGGGTACACATATAATTTAACACTTCAAGAGTTAACTCTGTTGCCATTATTCACAATGGAAATTATGAAAAGCAATTTTGTGATGGCTTTAAAAATATTTTAAAATGACTATATGACAGTATGTCATGTTGTTTTATATATCACAAATATAGTCATTTGACACAGCATGAAACAAAGTGTTATTGCTGGGTCTACTACAATACGGTATCATTTGTTCAAAGTCCTTCAAACAAGTAGTGATTTAAAGGAAAGAATTATAAACTCCAAAGTCAAAAGGCCTGACTTTGAACCCTGAGCCTCCCCTTAAAGCTGTGTGATTTTAAGTAAGGGACTGACTTCTCTGTACCACTTTCTTTTGCTGTAGAATTGCCAATAACATTTGTCTTTATGTTGTATTTTGAAGATAAAATCAAATATGAAAAGGCACATTGCTGGCTACATATTCTCACCCTTGTTGAAATTTCAGGTTCACAGTCCCTCCCACACAACTTCATGGGAAAAAGAAATTATTAGTAATCAGGGCAATAATAGCAGTCTTAGAGAGGTACAAAATATGTCTAATGTAAGTTATAGAGGTTTGGGTTTTTTTTTTTTCCCTATAGAAGAAACAAATACTAAAATCTCCTTTTAATGCTTTTGAGATTTTAGGAATCTTAGAGAAAATTACCAAGGAGGCCATTGTGTCTGTAATAATCTAATTTAAGTAAGACACTGACAAATTGAATTTATATATATTTATGTGTATATGTATATGCGTATATATCAACTTTTCCTTATGAGTGTAGAGATGAGAAGCCAGGTATAGAGTCTATTTTTCTGGAATCAGTTCACTATACATATACTTCCAAGAATTTCAGCAGTATTAGACATTTTACAAGTAATTTGGAATCCTAGTGTTTCCCATATATCAATATAAAATCGCTGGGACTTAAAAGTTTCTTTCCTTCCATCTAGGTATATGAATGTGTTTGTCCCAGCTCAAAATAGATTAATGATAATTAAGAAAAAAAACAAACCAAGCAAAAGCACATTGTGATTTACTTAAGAAAGAGCTATTCCTTCTACTTATAAATGACAGAAGAACAAACAGTAAAGAAAATCCATGAACCACATATGTTAAAAACCCTAGACTATTTATATTAATCATAACAGGAGTAAAAACATGAATGAAAACCTGACCAGAAGTAAAATCAATAGGAGTCCTGAATTACCACAAACCAAGCATCTCAATATCTTAAGGAAGAATAAATATACTTAAATACATTGTTGAAAGAAGTGAGCAAAGACAGGTTAGAAAAAGATGCCCCTTCATTGTCACAGAAAAAGAAACTGTAGGTAGCAAAACTTTCATAAAACACTTTTTTCTTAGTGTTCCTAAATGAGGAAAAGGAGCTATCTTGAATGTACAAAAAATTATATTCAATTGTTATCAAATGCCTATATCAGAATTGTAAAATAAAAGGTATAATATGAGTACTGTTTCTTTGTGTCTCATTCTTCTCTTCTGAAATAAACTTGCAGAAAACAATTTAAATGGCACTAACCACTTCCCAGGAATATATGACAATCATATTGTACATGCTATTCCTTTGCTCTTCCCAAGAATTCTGTGAGATATCAATTTTCCATTTTCTGATTGAGAAAAACAAACTATGGAAAAAACAAGAAACTTGCATAAAGTTAACTTTATAAAATGAGAAGTACTTGCTTCTCCATTGTCTGAAAGTTTGTACGTCATTGACATTTCTTTATTTTTTTTTTAAGATTTTATTTATTTGATAGAGAGTGAGCACAAGCAGGGGGAGCAGCAGAGGGAGAGGGAAAGGGAGAAGCAGGCTCCCCATCGAGCAGGGAGCCCGATGTGGGGCTCACTCCCAGGACGCCAGGATCACGCGACCTGATCCGAACGAAGGCAGATGCCCAACCGACTGAGCCACCTAGGCGCCCCATTTCTTTAAACATTTGGTGGAATTCACCAATGAAACTAACAGGACCTGTAGCTTTCTTTGTGTGACTGTTTCAAATATTCGATTCCTTTTTAATAGATTATATGTGTAGCTTTTCTTCCTGTTTTGATAGTTGTGTTTTCCAAGGAATCACTCTATTTAGTAAAACTGTAAATGTATTAAGTTGTTCATAATATTTTTCTATCATTTTTAGTGTCCATAGGATCTTTACTGATAGCCTCTTTACTCCAGTTATTGGTTTGTCTGTGTTTTCTCTCTTTTTGTCTTGATTAATCTTGCTGATCATAAGGACTGTCATCATTATTCATCTTTTTCTATAATCAACTTTGGGCTTTGTTACTTTTCTCTATTTCTTTTTATTTTCTATTTCATTTATTTTTAATCTCTCCCTTACTATATCTTTTGTTCTATTTAATTTGGATTTAATTTGCTCTTCATTTTTTGGCTCCAGATCACCTTTTTACTTCTGGAATATATGTATTTAAATTTATAAATTTTATTTCTACACTGCTTTAGCTACATCACATAAATCGAAATATACTGTGTTACCAATTTTAGAATTATTTTCTAATTTTTGCAAATTATTCTTTGACCCATGAGCTAATTTAAAATATGTTGTTTAATTTCAAAATATTTGGGGATTTTTTTAAGATATCTTATTTCCTTGATTTCTAACTAATTGAATTGTGTTCAAAACACATTCTGCAAAATTTTATTTTGAAATATATTGAGACTTAGTGAGTCTTATATAATACTGAGGCCAAATGTATAATCTATCTTGGTTTCAATTCCCTATATGTACTTGTAAACAATGTATATTTTCAGCTGTTGGGTTTATTTGAAAATATCCTTAATTGGGTCTTATTCGTGAAGGATATCTTCATTGGATACAGAAATCTAGGTTATCACTATCTGGATCTTTCTCTTTCAACTCCTTCTTCTTTTGTACTTTCATAATGAAGCTTCTTTGTCTCCTGGTTTCAACCATTGCTGATGAGAATTCAGCCATCATTCTTACAGTTGTGCTCCAGTACATAATGAGTCTTTCTTCTTATTTTCCTGGTTTCTTAGCCCATTTCTCACAGGCTCTCTGCTTTTTAGTACCCTGCCTACAAATCTCAGTTATCTCAGCATTCCCTAAACTCCCTTTCCACTCAAAGTCTCCAACCCCCTACTCCCTATACTGTATAGGGAAGTGTCCCACCAAAAAAAAAAAAAGAAAAGGTAAATCATTATGCTCACCTCACGTGTTTTCTTTCTTTCACAATCTGTCCTGCCTTTTATCTAATGCTTAAAGTCCATTGCTCAGTTATGTTGTCCAATTTTATAGCTGTTAAGTAAGGGAGAGTAGGTAAGTCTAATACCATCTTCCCTCTCGTGATCATGGAAATCATATTTTAATAAGGAAATAAACAAGATCATGAATTTTAAAATATCTATGTTAGATACTAAGCACTAAGGATAATATAAATCGGAAACATGGATAGAATGGCATATGTATGGAGGGGGAGGGAGGAAGGTGGGGGGCTGGTAAGAGAAGTATTTGCTATTTTTAAAACTTAACCAAGAAAGTGAATGTGAAAATGACATTAGCAGAGAGTTAAGAGACAATCAGACATTGGTGGGAAAGACCTTCTAGGCAAAGGAGTACCCAGTGAAAAGAAGATGTGGCAAGGTTGCTAGAAAAACAATGTAGCCAGCAAAACTTATGGTAAATAGTAAGGGGAAGAGTGCTAGGAGATGAATTTAGAGATTTAAATGAAGATTAGGTTGGTTAGATAGCATTTCACAGATCATTTACAAGACTACTGCTTTCTTTGAGTGAAAAAGAAGGCCAGCAGAGGGCCTTCAGCAGAGATAGTTTGCTATGCCTGGTTTTATGTGCCGCAGAATCCTTGTGAACCAGATTTAGGATTCTAAATTAGACTTGAGCCCTAGGAATGTGGTGGTATTTGGAGGAAACTTTACCTGCCTGAGACATACCAGCAGGATGTCTTGGTTTAGCATGTCTTGTTAATCTTTGAGGACCTTGGACTTGTCTCTAAGTGTCTCTGGATCTCATTCAAGCAATTCTGTGTATAATCACAGGCAGGTTGCCAAGCTAAATTGTGCTAGTTAGCTATTGCAGTAATAGAAATAACTTTTGAATTCTCAGGTACAAGAATTTCTGAGATAGGGGACATTCTCTTGCCATTTAGTTTTCTGACTCACAGGACTGTGACTGTGCAGTGGTCTTGAGTGATGAGTTTATACACACATCACTCAAAGAAACCATATCAGTTTGATTGTTTGGGTTATAAAGGAAATATTCCTTCCAAGTGACTTAAACAATAAAGGGGAATCATTGGCTTATAAAACTTGAAGGTTAGTGGCTCAAGAATGTCATTGAGGACCCAGTCTTTTTTCAGATTTTGTTCTGCAGCAAATGGAGCTGGATTTACTCTACAGTTGGCTTCCCTCTGAGTCCTAGTAAGGATGCCAGCAATTGGGCTACATGCGACATTCTCATCCAGCAAGAGAGTATTATCTCAAGATCATCAAATAAATATCTGACTTTCCTATTAATTAAAACAATTCTGAATAGATCCCTGTGTTGAGAGGAGGGCCACGTTCTGATTGGCTTAGACCTGGGTTGTCTGAAACTCTCTGTGAAGGGGAGGAGAAAAAATACTGATTGACTAAAATAACTGGAAGCCTATGGATTGTATTAGAGGTAGAATCAATCCCCCCCCCAAAAAAAAAACTGTTACAGCATGGGGAAGAATAGAGTGGATGCTAAGAAGACAGGGTACATAAAACGGTAGATCTCACCAGTGCTAGGATCTCTTTAACCAATGTATTCATACCTAGAAAGCTGACTCAACAGACTAGAGCTTTCATCCTCACAGATGGAGGCCAGGATAGAGATCACCAGCATCAGGGTTCTTCTTGGAATTGATGGGCTTTGCAACAGTTGTGGAGGTTGGTTTGTTTGTTTTTAGCTTATTATTCATTCATTCATTCATTCATTCATTCATTCATTCATTTATTTGACAGAGGGGAGAGAGCATAAGCAGGGGGAATGGCAGAAGGAGAGGGAGAAGTAGACTCCCTGCTGAGCAGGGAGCCCGATGCAGGGTTCAATCCCAAGACCCTGGGATCATGACCTGAGCCGAAGGCAGAGACTTAACCAACTGAGCCACCCGGGTGTCCCACCTCTTTGGAGGTGTTAATTTTAATGGCATAGGATTAGGCTAGATTAAGGTAGGGTGAGTAAATGGGGTAGTCATCTGCTAAAATTTCCAATTATATCCAAAGAACAAAAAAACAGACTCCTTTGTTGAAAAGGTAAATTTTTGAAGAAATTCGGGCCAAGAAGACAAACACCATTAATCGCTTAATATATTTGTTTTTGTTGAAGATATCTGGTTTCAGAAACATCGATTTTTCCAACAATATGAGAACATAGTTGTAGCTTAGAAAATAGTATTTAGAATTTGAAGCATATTTTTTGCCAGTGCCATTATAGCTGGTTTAGGACCTGGCTTAAGAACAAGTCTAGAGAATAGATCAAGAACACTTTGTAATAGTAAAAATAATAATCATAAAAACTCATTTAATTGAGTGTTTGCTCTGTAACAGTAAAGAAATTCATATGCATTTACATATTTGATCTTCTCCATAATTTTATGAAGCAAAGAAGATACAGGGAAAGTAAGCACCTTGACAAAGTTCTCCCAGCAAATAAAGAGCATAGTTGAGAAATGCTCTCAGGTGTTCTGACTTCAGCAGTCATCGTGATGAGCATTTCACTTTTATCCTAGAGGTCATATAGGATCTTGTTCATTAGTTGGTAAACAGTATACATAAACTGGTGAGATTTGTCAGAAAATACGGTTCTTTATTCCTCATTTTCTGATTTTCCCTGTACTTTTGAAGGATTAACTCTTACTAGTTTCACACAAAATGTTTGAGACTGAAGTATGTTCTGTATTAATCAACATGGATCATATGTACTGGCATTCTGAAAAAAAAATCTACATATAGGATTCATTTCAGAGGAATGCAGGTCCTAAGCATCAAATAAACCAATAGCACCATTATATATGATATTTGGAGCCCTCTGCTTGGCCTTCCTCGTTTGAAAGCATATCTTGAGAGGCGGAGTAACTACTCAGCAGGAATATTTGAGTTGCACATTTGCTGAAACTAAAATAATGAAAAATAAAAACAGCAAGAAAAGCTAGAACAGGGTAGGAGTAGAGGGTGAGAAGTAAATCCAGTAAGGTGAATAAAAGATATAAAAAGCATCATCAAAATATGAAAATAAAGGAGATAGGCTTAAATAAGATATAGAATTAAAAGTTCAGAGTCAGGAGAAGGGAAAAGGTGTTGGCAAAAAGAGAATAAAATACTAGATCAAACATGCAGGTGGATAGCCATCTTGAAGAATTAAAAGAATAGAGAATACTGACTTCTGTTGACTAATTTTTCCATGTATCATAATGCATAGCCTAATCAGATCCACCCAAAGAGACAGAGAAAGAATTGCAAACCCTGATGTACTTAAAATGATAACTCTTTCCTAAGTAACACTCTCCAAAACAAAAATATGATACCATTCCATTCTCTGCTGTCTTAATTTCTTTCATTTCTATCCACTAAAATTCTAACTCCACAGTCATGTTTTATTGTTTTACTCCTTCAATCAAAAGTTACCTGGTGTTTAGAATATATAAGGTTCTGTTCTCAGACTCTGGTTCTGTGGAGATGATAAAAACACAACTCTCGGGGCACCTGGGTGGCACAGTTAAACGTCCAACTCTTGATTTCAGCTCAGGTCATGATCTCAGGGTCATGAGATAGAGCCCTGTGTTAGGCTCTGTGCTCAATGTGGAGTCTGCTTGAGATTCTCTCTCTTCCTTTCCCTCTGCCCCTCCCCCTCAAATAAATTAATTAATTAAATATTTCTTAAAAATATTTTAAAATAACTCTTGCCTTCTTTGAGCTAATACTCCTTTGAAGGAGACAGACATGTAAATCATAAGCCAACAGTCCAATGACTGCCATGAAAGCAATACAAAAAGCCATTCATAGTTGACTGGAGAATGGAGACATTTGATGAATAAATACTTAAAATTAACATGAGATGAAATTAAAAAGAGCATCTGCTCAGAAAGCAGGTATCCAAGAAAAGATTGGCAAGAAAGGAACCCAGTAAAGGAGGGCAGCAATGCTAGTAACTGGCTTTAGACATAAACAACCAGAGGGCCTGAACTAGTTTTCTTATCTTCGCCACAAAAAGGAACAATAACAATAAAAACAAATGGCAGGGTCACCAACTCAGATATGAAAATTGCCAATAAAAAGCAATACATCAGACATATTAGGAAACAAACTTTGCTTTGGGAATGAATCATAGGCCCTTGTGATCACTGAAGCCTGTAATATAGCTCTAGAATATTTCAGCTACTTATTATTCCATCCTATCAGATTTAGAAAAACGACAGGCTGAATGCTTAGCCTGTCTAAGCTATTTCGGAAATTAATTTCAAATATTAAACCAAAAACTGCTGCAACAAGCCAGAATGGTGACAATAAACTTGCAACGGGACTACAGTGTTATAATCAATTTCTAATTGACTTACTAATTAAAGCAAATAATCTGTCCTGTTTTTTTCTGTAGATGAAGAGACTACAAAATGTGTGAATATATTTTTGGACTAAGGTTTATAGTCAAACTAAGCATTTATTACAGGTTAGAAAGTCCAACAGCTGCTGTAAAAATACATTTATGCTTTAGATATGGAGTCTCATTGGCACAGTTAGCCAGCTACCAAATTCTTAGATATTCTTTTTCTAAGTTAAGTCCATATGTATATTCAACCAACATGGCACAGCTACTTGCCCAACATGGTAGGCAGTAAAATAATGAAGGCTATAGACACTCTGCCAACTAAATACATGAAAAATACCAAGGTTTATTATAACATGAATAGGTGAAAAGCAATGATATTCTGTGATTAAAAAATTATTTATGGGAATATGTGCACACACACATCTAATGAACATCTACATTTTTCCCTCTCAGTTACTTACTTCCATATTATAATACACACACACACACACACACACACACCTTTGATTTTTACCTACATAGAATAAGCAAAATACAGTTCCAATTTGGCCAATTATAGTTAATTCAAACAAAATATGTAACTGCTGAGATACAGCCTCAACCTTCTGGGAATTCCTTTCCTTTGCACACCATTTGCCACAACAGAGCTTCCACACAAGACTCACATGATCCTTCCCATTGTCTACCAATAGTGGACACCTCACAGAATCTGAGACAGTCACAATCACCCCTGATGAACTCAGATTTAAGAGTAAGAAATAATACACTAGGAGTCATGAAAGTTAATCACGTTAATGGTTGTCCTTTACAGAGAAAGATCACAAAATCCTTCCGAAGAGACCATGAAAAATGTCTTGTGGCTTGGTTTTCCAACTCCTCCGTGGTGAAGTTCTTTAAACAAGTAACCTTCTGATAAATTTTCCTTCTCCAAACATTGCCAAAACGCAGCAATCAAATCAACTTAAATAATAAAATTTGGCTTCTGGTTTGTCCCATTATTTGGCTCTGTGAATGCACAGCCTACCTTATTGTTGGTAAATTTCCGCTTGTTTTAAACAACAAAAAAGCTATTTTTATCATTTCTGCACACAACAGGGATGACTAATTTCTGGTCTGAGATTCTAAGCAAAGTTTCTTTTCCAGACTAAATAATGATAATCCTTTTCCTTAAATTCATTATTTTACTTACCTGCTAGTTTCCTGTTTTTGGTTTTGGTTTTTTTTTTTTTTTTTTGTGGGTTTTTTTGTGTGTTTTTTTTTTACTTTACAAAGTCCCTTTCAGTTGAGGATTTCTTACATGTCAGTACCAACAACTCAGCATATAGTGATCCAAAATGTTCTCAAAAAGTCATAAGCCCACATCCAAACCCAGTACATTCAAGAAGCAAAGGAAATTGTCAAAAGGGTGATGATTCTAGGAATTCTGTGACATCTACTACTACCAAACTTACCTTTCTTTAATTCATTCCAAAAGAGGTGCAGCATTAACAGTCACTAAAAATAAAACAGAAAAAAAAATTAGTTTTTGAACAAACACCAGGACAACAGTCTATGAAGAATTACACTATTGTAATGGATGTTGTGATTTGCTGCTTGGATCCCCCTTACGGAGGACTTATAGTATCCGCTTCTGGGAATGCTACTAAAAAGCAATGCTCAGCTGTAAGTCATTTCAGAGAATTGCCCTTAGCTGAAGAAGCATGTGTTGTTCAAGGTCACGCTTCCTTCTTGAGGAAGCCGATGTCCAATGATTTGGTAAATAGGAAAACAAAGACCCGGGCCTCTCACCACAATAAAAGACAACTCTGATGGGTCTTCCCAGCTGAAGAGCTCTTCATGGGGTTGACTGAAACCTTGTTGTGACTGCCCTGCTGCCCAATTTCTCCCACGGCCCTGTCCTGTTTCTGTCCCTTTCCTACATAGGTGCTGATTCTGACTGTACCCCCGCATAAACATCCTACTCTCTAATCTTTCTCAGAGTCTGCCTGCTGGGAGCCCAACCTGCAGCAAATACCTAGAAGAAAGAGATTACAGAGAAATGACATATCACATTTAGGTAAAGAGACACATAATGCATAAATGCATAAATAATAGCTATTTAGTTTTTTCAACTTTCAATGTGCATATACTATTTTATTTGGTAATACCACGTGTTTTATACACTAATACTAAATACCTTACTTGCATTACTTTTGAGCTTTTGCATGTGCATTATACTACCCATGAGGAAACTTATCCTTAGAAAGTTTAAGCAATTTGTCCACTATGAAATAACCAATAAGTGGCACAACGAAGAGTCCAAACCCAGTAAGTCTAACCGAAAACCCAATTCCTTCACCACTTTGATATATACGATCTCAAATCTCAAAACAGAGGCAAGAATCTATATTTCAAAAATGAGACTATGACTTTTTTTCTGTGCCACATTTCCCCTTTCCTAAGTTGTCATCTGAAAGTCCAGGATTGATTAGATTAATACTTTAGTCAACATCTAGCCAGTGACAAGAAATACTTGCTAATGAGTTTTTATATGCTACTTAGTCTATTATTTGGGCTTTTTCAGCACTTCGCTTGTTTTGCAGCATACAGTTCAATGCATCGAGATATCATGTGTGGTCACTGTTCATAGAGTTAAAATCTTTAGAGATAGAGACTATCATTTACAGAAGGCAGATAAGTAATTGACTAACGGTGGGAGAACAGATTAATCAAGTCAATCATTATATGGATAATTTGATGCTTACATGCATCTGAAAACAGACAAAATTGTCTTCTTGCCATTTTTAGACACCATTAAAGCTAATTTTGAAAGGTTTTAAGACGAAATACACAAGGTTTAGAAGTCTAGGTAATTTACCCAAGACTTGAGCAATAAAAACAGACTTGAACCCAGATCCTTTTTCATGTTTCTTTGATATATCTTTTCCAATTAAATATAATTAACTTCTAATACATATCAATAATACCGAAAGCCAAAAGGAACAAAACTTCCTTTCATTGGTTTTAGTGCTTTTGGTTTATTTTAAACAACTATATCTAAACATTATCAGTTTCCATTTAATATGTAAAAGTTTAATATTACCTAGAACAATTGTTTGAGAAATGGCAAAATTAATCTTACTATTAAAGAGATATTTAAGCAACGTTTGTTTGGTTAATTCACATTAAGAGTAATTTCTCACTTTTTGAGTACATTTTATTTAAACAAAGGTATTCCATATCTCAACAAATGGAAAAAAAATAAAACTAGGATTTCAAGTCATTTATTTTTTGGAGCTACAATCAGACAATGTGTTTTAAAATAATCATATATTGGGCTATAGAGAATTTATACCTTGAGTCTCATTCTTAGAGCACCTGGATAATAGATTTCATGCCTTATTAAAGTACTTTAGCAATTAGAATGGAAGATATATTTAGTTCTTTTCATTTAGAAGGAAATGATATTTCATTTTAGTTATCAGTGTAGAGAAACTGTATTTGCAATATGATCAAATATATCATCTATCAAGTACAATCGTCAAGCTATACAAGGCATGAAATTGGAGTAAATCTGTCTTCTGAAATAGAAAAAAGAAATATGGAACTTTTCTTATATATTACCTATTCATATTGGCACATGTGTAATGTCAAGAAGGTATTGTTAATTCTGGGGGTTTCTACATATTTCAGCACACTTAATCTTTGCTTACCTTATCAAAAGATCTGAAGCTATGGTCAATGAATCAGAAATTTACAGAACTAACCATTTTGAATCAACTGACAGAAATACCTAGAAATTAGGTTATCTTCAGTGCCCAATCTAGGTTAATACATCAGAATGCATATTATAATGATGAATGCTAGCCAACTATAAATGGGGACATTTCTCCATGTATCCAACTTTGAGGGCAATCCAAGACAGAAAATCATGATTCAGTGTATTAACTGTAAAAGATTAAATAACTCCCTAGGATCACATAGCTAATGAATATCAAAACTCATGTACCTCCCAAAAGGGATTTGTGTTTGAGATTTTTACTTAATATTAAAGCAATTAATTTTAATCATAAGAAAATTCAGATTATAGGAGGGAGGCACAAGTGTGCTGCATTGTTCAAAGAATTTGATTTTTTTTCATTTGAGCAATCATGGTCATCAACTTGGCTTAGAAAACCATGTGAGTTAAATCTCTAGGTATCCTTTAGTTAAAAACCAAGAACCTAGAAATGTGAAAGTAAGCTCTAGACGATGAATGAAGATGCCTTTCATCAAATTAGTAGGATTTGTCAGTGGGACAATCTTAGGCCAAGTAGAAACATGATTTAATGACCCAAGTATCCACTAAATCCATGGAAGCTGTTGACCAAGACATTACAAAATTAACATTTATTGATTCCTTTTTTTCTGTGATAATTTTAAAGTGTTTTATATACATTATCACATTTTAAATCCTAATAACATTCTTAGGAGGTCTGTATTGTTCTATTATTATCATTGCAGATGAAGTATCTAAAACTAAAAAAGACTAAATGTACCAGGATACAAAAATATATAAGCATTTACATTGCCCTATTCTGCTTTCGAAAGAGGATGATTCCTTTGCTTCCTCAAAATCCCCCACAAGATGCTTGACTCTTGGCTTTGTTCCAGTGAGCTGAACATTGAGGTGAAGTCCGAGTAGAAATGAGGAAGTCAAGAGAGGGGAGAATTGCTTTATATTAGATTGGAAAGACACAGATGAGTGGACAAAGAAGGAATCCAGAGGATTCAAGAAAAGAAAGAAGCAGCTGTTTGAAAAAGAGTTCCATTGAGGGAAACCCAGGAAACGTGTGAGAGCAGCCATTAAGCTAGAACTTTTGTCAAAAGGGCAGTCATATTCTAACAGATTTTTTAGGATGTTTGAAATGTAACATAGCTGATATTTCCCTGATATTATAAGAAAGGCCCATGCTTTCCTTCAATAGTTTACAGTAAAATAAGATCTTTGTTTTCATATCAATTGACTTGATGAGATTTGGTTTAATGAGAATCCAGCAAGGCATGAAAGGGAAGTTTACCATCAATTTCATGTGGAAATTACTCAAATTCATACAACTAGTAAGTAGAGGAACTGGAATTCCATCCCATGTCTATCAACTTTCACCCTCTACCATTAACCAGCTTCCCATATCAATTTGTCTCCCAAGCTCCACTGTTTCCTCAGAGAATAAAGGCACTTTCTACTTAACAAAAAAAAAAAAAAAAAAAAAAAAAAAAAGGCTTGTCAGTGAGTTCAGCAGCAAGAACAAACACAAACAAACAGCCGCTGGTACAGCCCAACTCATTACTAGATTATTAAAATATCCACTACTTAAAAAAATCTTAAATACTTCCTATAGCATTGCAAAACCCAGCCAACCATTTAAAATTACCGATTTTTAAATTACAACTTCAATTGCTGAGGCAAGGCTTTTGCTATAGAAGATAGGAGTAACTCTCCCACCCTGAAGGGAAAGAAATTCCAAATCTGGATAGACAAAAATATAAGAGATAACAAACACATTTCAGAAGAAAAATAGAAAGATATCAAATGAATGGATGTGGAAAACAATACCAGGAGAGGCAAGAGGATTTTACAAAACCATCAAGGAGTCAAAACCCATGAGCAGAGCTTTAGGGATAACCAGGATTTTGCCTGGTTTCTACTCTTTCTATGAAGGATACTTGTAAGGTATTAAAGCACAGAGACAAGTATATACAAAAAAGACACTGGTAAAAGTTGCAACATTTAAAAAATAAAAATAAAAGTTGCAATATTTTTGAAGACTAATGATAAATACAGTTTCTCTTTCTCTGTTGATAAGGGTTCTAACACTAGATTTTAAGCTAAGGTTATTTTATTTAGCCATCTTTCTTCCTTATTAATGTTGACAGCATTCAGAATAATTGTGACGATTTATCCAGAGAATTTTTGTTTTAACGTGATACACGGAGAAATCCAAAATACTTAATTATTCTTGTTTGTATTTCATTTTCAATCAAATAAAATAATGTAGGAAGAAATAATCTTAGGTAAGGATTATGACTAATTTAACGATTCTAGGAGACTTTTTGTGAGTTTTTAATCTTTTCGACATTTTACCATCTTGCATTCAGCCTTATGCTTTAGATTTGTTTCATCAGGGATTTATTTTATCTTCCTTATGTGAAACATTTTTCATTAATTATGGTCTGCAAACTTGAGTCATTTTGAAGTTGTATCAGAATTCTCAGAGAACATTTTATCTTCATTGCTCTGCTTAGGCTTGCTACAGTATTACGTTCCTCAATCTAAGAGAACCTGACATGTTTCCTTCCAAAATCAATGTTCTTTAGAAGTAAGTCCCTCAAAGTTCCTATTAGTAAGAGTGATGCCTTCTAATGCTAGTCTATACATGGTCTCCCTAACAGCCAGAGGATACAAGATGACTCCTTACGGCTCCTTGGTTTTGTCCACAAAAATAGAAGTTTATGATCATACAGTATATTCATACTTAACCTGCTTCTTAATCAATTTAGCTAGATAGATAGATGGATAGATGATATAGATAGATGATATAGACACAGAAATAAATATTGAAATATATATGTATATATTTCTAAACCAACTCTGCTTTTCCTAAAACTCGTCTAGCCTCTTTTCTCTAAAATATACAGTGTAGTACTAGAAACATATATCATCCTCTCCCCCCACCCCAGTATTTACTGGTATTTAGGAAATTGCCTTTAAAAAGCAGGTAGTCAATAAATTCATGTTGATTTATTGTTCTTTTCAGTTGCACAATGTTTGTGATAACCATTCCCTATACTTTGAGAGAAAAAGGGAAGTTATGCCTCTATAGGTTCCTCAGGAACAATGAGTCTCCAGCCAGATCATGATTTGCGTTTGAACCAGCCAGAGGGTGAGTAGCAGAAGGAAAGTTTTCTCATTTCCATGTCCAGAAAGATGCATTCCTTTTACCTTCCTAAAGTCAGAGGATGAAATCATAGTCAATACATCTTAGCACATGAACTATTAAGTACATTTTTCTCTGTCTATAGAAATCAATGGAACACACAAAACTACTGTTTGTTCTCCCTTTCTTAGAAAAAATGTAGAGTGGAGGCTTTAAAAAAAATAAAACAAAACAAAAACCTCTTATTTGGATCAATTTGTTTCTTGCTACCACCAGTATAATAAGGGCCATGTGGATAAGCCAAAATTACATGAGGCTGTGGGCTGGGGGAGATTGTGGATACTGGAGTTTAGCAGGAATAACATGCTTTCAGTCCTTAGAAAACCCATCACACTCTTCTCAGGGAAGAATCAAACTCTACAGCTGAGGAGCTGAGAGGAACTAGCCTCCCCCATCCTCAAGGGAAGGGAGGGGGGCTAAGCTCTGCTTCCTGAAAAGGGGTACACCCTCGTATCTGACTCTCTTCTCTTCTCCCCCATTTATTTATTTATTCAATTTTTTATTTATATCATCATGGGCTCATGTATATTTATTTTTTACTTCAGGTTACAGTCTAATATTGTGTTATTTATTTATTATTTATTATGTTACTCAAATTGTTACAGATTTGGCCTCTGGGAGCTCTTTCATTTTGGCTCCCTGTGTCCCTTTGACATGCCCCATCCTTTTGTACTTTGAACACTTCCTTACTATAGGAACTACAAGATGCTCCAGGGTCATTGTATGTTTTCACTGCCATGGCCTTAGACTTGAATTGAAGTTTTAAATTCTTAAAATAATTTGATAGAACTCTGTGCTCAATCCCTTCAGAAGTTGTGGTCTCCTCTTATCCTGAGGTGACTGAGGGAAGTAACTTTTCTCTCACTGAATCTTAAGAGTCAGACCATGCATGCACGATTCCAAGCCTGACTCAAAGTTCCTATAAGCTCTAATATTACCATATCATACCCAGTCTCCTCCCAGTTCAGTACCTTCTGTCTTATGAGAGCTCTTACCTGTCAGGGTCCCAGAAGGAAATGTGTATCATGCTCAGTCTGGTAATTTGAAGGTTTTGATAAAGGATTATTTACAAAATGCGAGCAGGTTTAACAAGAGATAATGAAGTGCCCTGAGCCTAGTAAAAGCAGGAAGTATTCTATCATTTCTAACCCTTTAAGGGGCAGTGGTGGGAGTGCTTACAAAACCTGGGGAAAAAACTATTTGCAGAAAGACTCCTTAGAGAGAGGATGCAGCCAACCCAATGCAAACAATCCATCCTTCTGGCCTCTGGCTCCTACCACCTTCAGATATCTGAGAACTTGAATTGGCTGAACGTGAGAGGAAGATGGAGAGCAAGGAAAGTCATTGCGGCAGCTAGTTTCCTAGGCCCAAAGTAGGTGGAAAAGGACAGTGGATATACAAGGTCATATGGAAGCTACACAGTATATTCTTACCCCAATAGCAAGCAAAAAAGGGACACTTCTTTCCTGTTCTTGTCTTCTAATACTCCATAATGCCATCACTATTTTCAGAAGCAAACTGGGATCAAGTTCAACACTGTATTACTGAAGAAACTAGATTATCTGCATTTCACGTGCCATAGGAACAGAATTCCAAATGAAAGAAAACAAAATAGTAAAGATAATGCAAAGTAGTGATAACAAATAGCAAAATTAAGAAGAAAAATGTTCAAACCTAAATTCCTGATCATTAATGATTATTTCACTTTGAGGAACTCAGGTCTGTTCTCCCTTTTGGACACAGAAGAAAGGTCCTTTTTGTTTTCTTTTTGGCCTATTTGTACATCTAGCAGATCTCAATTATAATTTGATACCATGCCTCCTCACTATGCAAATTTGGTCTCTGATGCTTTAGGCCTCTGGTATATTAACATACATATTTCATTGAGGCTATAATAATTTTCCTTAAAATTGTGCCTTCAATTCAATTCACCATACCCTTTGAATGTATGGAGTTACATATTTTATGTGATGCAAATTTAATTACTAGTTGAATATGATGGATAATTTTTTATTGGTTATCTTTGGAAAAAAGTCTGAAAAAACTCAGAGCAGATTGCTAAGAAAAATAGAGAGTTTATACACACACACACACATTGGCTTTAATGTCTTTTCACAGATGGAAAGAAGAAGGAAAATTTCCACTTCACTCTTTTTTATTCTTTCTTGAGTATCCTAAACATTAGAATAAGTGAAAATTTGAGCTTTGTGTGAAGGATCGTGACTACCAGCCTTTGTGCTATGTCTCCCTAAAATTATTCTCCCATTCTATTTTCTAGCTTCTGGTTCTCAAAATGTCCAAAACATCACCAAATCGTCATCCTCTGCTGATGGCTTAACTTCATGCTTCATTAAGAAACCAAAAGCCATTTTACTGGTTTCTCAAAGAGGGCACAAAGTAAAAGTAATCATAGGGTACCATCACGAACTGGAAACTTAGCTTTGTTTATTTGCATACCTGATTTTTAAAAAAGATTTATTTATTTATTTATTTATTTATTTATTTATTTATTTGAGAGAGAGAGCGCGCACAAGCAGAGGGAGCAGCAGAGAGAGAGGGAAAAGCCAGCTCCCTGCTGAGCAGGGAGCCTGACTTGGGGCTCAGTTCCAGGACTCTGGGATCATGACCTGAGCTGAAGGCAGATGCTTAACCAACTGAGCCACCCAGGTGCCCCTGCATACCTGATTTTAAAAACAGAAGATAGAGGAGCGTAATCATTTGCTTAGGAGGGAAGTCCAACAGAGAGGTAAAAAGAGCAAAAGAATAGGATCAAGTCTTCCTCTTAAAAGAAGGGATTTGACCCTAGCAAGATTAGTTTTGGGAAGAATGAGAAACCTTTATTCATTGCAAATAGGTGGTAAATAAAGGATGTGATGACACAGACTGAGAGACTGAGCTAGTTTGCTATGTTAAGGGTTGTATGTTAAAGATTTACCTTCTGACGCCCGCTATGCTAAACACAGTCAATGGTTACATATTTATTATTATCTAATTCAACTCCAAACAGGTTTTGACAAAATCGGCTACTCTCGACTTCTTTATCATTCTTTTTGTTCTTTGCATGCCTTTTCCTATATCAGGGCCTCCTAATCTCCCCTCAGTGTCCATGGCTGGCTCATCTTACTCTCTTTGGAAGCCAACTGTTCAAATGTTCCAAAGCTCTGGTCTGATCCTTCTTTTCTAAATGTGTTCTCCAGTCCCAGAAGAAAATATATATCATGTTCAATCTGGTAATTTGAAAGTTTTGGTAAACGATTATTTACAAAGTGTGAGCAGGGTATAACAAGGGATAATGCAGTACCCTAGGCCTAGGAAAAGCAAGAAAATTTTTTCTTCAGATCCCATGATTAAGATTCAGTTCCATGATTTTAATTACTATTCTATTTTAACTCCCAATTCTGATTTCTCCTGACTAGAAGGTAGGGAGGGAAGAAGAGAAGAAGGATGGAAAAGTACATTTTCCCTGCCCAAACTATCTAAATTAAATATCCATGTCTGGATCTTATTGCATTATTTTCTTACAGAGCACTTTATTTCTCTCATAGCATTTATTAAGATTTTATTGATTGATTGATTGATTGTGTCCTCAACTAAAGCTCACCAACAGGGTTTAAGCAGAATATTCAAAGCTGTAGTCAAGTATCCAAGAGAATGCCTGGCAGCAGCAGATGCTCAACCAGCATTTCTAAAGAAATGACTATAACATAGTCCGTGCTAAGGTAGGAGAGGATACTTATGATGCGATGAATGGATAGAAAAGGGACACATATTCCAGCATAACTTGTAATTCTTAGGTTGCCCCTTTCACATAGGTTTGCCATACTTTCCACTGTCATAAGTCATATTCCTTCACATGCATAATCTCTTTCACTTAGCTTATATAAATGAAAGGAAGTCTAAAAGGCATGCCTTTGTCGACTAACAAGACCCTACATCTGTTCTTTTTCTTGTGTCACTTTGCTCTTTTGTATTCCCTACCCTGCTGCTGTGCTAAGTACCTCATTCTTGGACTTGCACAGGAACTCAACCTTCCTGTGTCCTCCTGGCGATCTGTCTTATCCATTAAACCCTAAAATATATTCCCAAATAACAATTTGTATCATGTCACTCACACTTCAAATAAAATCTTCAATGGCTCACCAAGACACACATGAAAAAATAACATTTAAAACCCTTCATAATGAGGCTTTGGCTTAGTTTTACTTCACCTCTCCTCCCACAAATATTTGACATGTTACACACCTACTGAATACTTCCTGTTCCCCCGTAAAGCCCTGCAACCTCTGGCAAACATACCACTGCTCCAATTTTATTCCTGGAAGGAATCCCTTTCCATCCAAATCTGTCTATCAGTGTCCTCCCACGCTATCAATCCCAATTATATGCCAAAGGCAGGATCTCTCTGGTGGAGTACAGCTCCGTTAAACCTTAAGGCTTGCCCCAACTCACCCAACAACCACCATTTTCTCTGAATGAGACACAGGCATGTCATCTTTGTATAAACTGACCTGCTTGCTCTGAACTGTGTCGTATTCTGCTTTAAATTGATCCTTGATCTGCATAATTTCTGACTTTCAGTCTCAGCTTGTTGTTTAGAACTGATACTTGGTACTGCTTTTCTGGATTTAAACTTTTGCTGCCTTCTGCAGCCATATGTTAGAGCCTTTTTCTAATTATGCTACTTGCAATTGTCCTAGGCATGTATTCTAAACAGCCTACCCAGCTCTGTGACTTTTTACCCCAAGGTAAGCCCTCACAGCGAGAATCTCTGTCTGTGAACCATTTCCAGACTCAGCAGTCTTAGTCATCTTTGTATAGCCAATACATACCAGTCTCCGACACAGTAAAGAGTCATTGTATGAATAGATATATGAATAAATGAGTCTCTTAGTTTAATTTAATACTCTTCTTGTTTATTTCCTCATTTTATTTTGATTTGCCCTTTCTGATAACACATACCACTGTCTGAGCTTTTTTTATATAAATCTGTGCTGGTGACCATCTTTCTTGCTATACCATGAGCCCCTGGACAGGCAGCAAGAAAGGAGACGAGGACCATTGAATTGTTTTCTTCTTATCCTGGCACAGTGCATTGCACATCAAAGGCATAAAAGAACAATCTGTATTGAATTCAATATTGAAATTTGCACATAATACCACATAAGAAACTAAATTTGCAAGATATAAATAGGCTTGCCCTGCTGACAGAACAGTTCATCCAATAGTGGTTTCAATTGTGAGTTAAAAAAGAAGCCATTGAGATTATGTATTTAGTAGATGATTTTGATTTTTATCAAAATAATTTGCTACCTTTACTAGTCTGGGCCAAAACAACACAGTCTCTCATCCAGGCTGTTACATCTCTCATTCTTCTTTTGCTACCCTCTCTTCTCCAAAGAAAAGTACAGCAAAAGATGAACCTTCAAAACCTAAATGATGCCTTGTTATTTCTCTGCTCCTATCTCTTCACTGGCCTCCCAGTGCTCTCAGAAACATCCAAAGGTCTTTTTTGATTCCATGTCCAAATAAGCTCTACCCCATTTGTTGCTTTCCAACCACACTAGCTCCCTTCTCGTTCTCTGAATCTGATAATTTGCTAATCTTGAATTTCCTTCTGAGACTCTCTGTGCTTGGCTTGCTTTCTTTCCAGAATGTTCTTTCCCCAGAATCCTTTTGGTTCATTTCCATCCTTGATTCAAGAGGACATTTTACCTCATCAGAAGGGCCTTTGTTGACCACTCCACCAAAAGTAGTGCTCAGGAAACAGCGTTACCATATTTTATTTTTTTCTTTATGGCAATTATCCCCACCTGGCCAAATATATATTTGGTATCTTATTTTTTTAAGTAATCTCTACACCCAGTGTGGGGCTAAAACTCACAACTCTGAGATCAAGAGTCACAAGCACTACCAGCTGAGCCATTTATTTAACTGACTCCTACCTCTACTTGAATTTAAGCTTCAAAAGCAGAGATTTTATTTTGCTTGCTGCTATTTCTTCAGTGTCTAGAATACTCCCTGTACTGTTTGAGGCTAATGGTTGGACTCCTACTATGGAAAGGTCAAATATTTCTCCTGCATATTCAGAAATATAACAGGTACTCAAATATAAGTTAAATATAAGAATAAATAAAAAATTAACATAAGTTTGGACATAGCAATCAATGATCATACCATCACAAGAGCTTCTGTAGATGAACTTCTGTAACATAGTCATGCCTACATATCATTTTCTATATTTACTGTTCTAAATCATTGAATTTTGTGTATATTCATGTAAAGTTAATTTTGAACGATGCTATCCAACATGGAAGCACAAGTTAATCTAGAACCATGCTATCTCAATATAATTAAGAACTTAAAATGTGACTAGTATAAATGACAAGGTACTATAAGTATAAAATACACATGAGATTTTAAAGACTTAGTATGAAAAAATACAAAATATTTTATTAGTCTTTTTATATTGATTACATATGGAACTATTAGTATTTTGAATATAATGGGTTAGATAATATATAAAATTAATTTTACTGATTTTTACCTTTCTTAAAGTAGCTACTAGAAAAATTAAAATGATATATGTGACTCTCTTCATCATATGTCCATCGAATGTCACTGATACTAAACATTGGATAGAGTCAAACTTCTAGAGTCAAAATCCCTTGTTAGGTACTAGAGCACAGTTGCATTAAAGATGCTAAATATATTTTTTAAATTAAACTAGTAGCTTAAACCCAATCTACCACTTAATATCACAAAATTTGTTTCTACTAATGATCTGGAATGTTTATCAAACAATGAAAACTTTCTAAACTTTTCATGCTTCCATTTTTTTTTCATGTTTCCATCTGTCTTCATATTTGCTTCTACACAACTCAAAATAAAATTTAATTCTCAGTTCTGAGTTTCTGGTATTATCGTTTTCTTTTTCTTCTTTTTGTGATTTCTAAGTATCTTCTCATATTTTTAGAAATATTTTATGCATATAAGGATGCCATCTTTGCATCTAATTCTTTCAGGAAAAATAGAAATTATAATTTATTATTAATTTCAATAACTATAATGTTACTACATATGCCACATATTGAGCACTGATTATGCTATATACATTTAATGAAGGATTCTCACTTAATTACTGCAATGAGCTCTCTGAAATACCCATGGAAGAAGAAATTGAAGCCTTAAGAAGTTGGTTATGTTTCAACATGCCGTGGTAAGACATAGGTTGGATAGGTAGGTGGTAAATCACCATCCCTCGCAGAGATAGTCCCGTAATTACAGTGCAACATTAGGCTATGTTGCCAGGATTCAGCTGGACCCAAAATCTCAACACCAGCATAAAAAGCAAGCTGTTGTACTTTGAATGGGTTCTATTGTTGCTTCATTTACTAATAACCGAGAGGGGTTTTCATTAATTTTCTATAAGGAGCCTTAGCACCAGCGAGTTTTGACCTCAGCAGAAGCAGTTTAAAATAGCTCCTTATTTCACTGCAAGCATCACCTCAATTCCCTCTTATATCTAAAAACTGCAGAGGAAAGCACAGAGCTCCTGTGGCATCTTGACATTCTCAGGTAAAGGTGCGGTTGAGGTCCCAAGTATCGGTATTATGAGGTATTTGCACAATCAGAGATACACTTTAAACCTCCCTTTTAATGTGAAACGAAGTCCTGATAATAGAGTGGGTTTACCAGGCTGCATTACCAGTAAGTGTGGGTCCGCCAAGTTAAGTGAGTTTCGCAGGGGAAATGAACAATGGTCTAAATTTATATTACACCTTTTGCATAGAAGGATCTCCAAACGCTGTACTGGTTTTTATCTACAGGGATCACTCACTCACAGCTGAAATGTAGGCACCTGTGGATTCTAATATGACAGCCATTCCACAGCACAACAGCAGTTAGGAAAGCAGGTGAAAAAATAACTTCTCAAGAGAATGGCAGGAAGAATTTTATATGGGCAGAAGGTAATTAGGCCATTGGAATTTAGCCAAGATGCCTGTCTTCTTACTCCTCTTCTTAGTGATTCCTGAGTCTGGCTAGATTAGGTCAAACACCTTTCATGCAAGGGTGATGACTTCTTCTGAGCTCCATATGTGGCCTCTATTTGCTTAGCCAATGTAAATGTTAATAGAATAATATGCAAATAAATGCATCCTGTGATCTTGTCCTTATTATGCTGGCCGAGGTCTGAACATTGCATTATGAGCAAATGCTATTCCTGTCCTTTGTTCCTGAATTGACCATTTGTTTGAAATTATCACTTTAGTGTTAATAAAGGACCTGTCATAACAACCTTGGGTTTCCTTAGTGGCCATCCTGAGAGGTCCATGTCAGGGGTAAACCTGCTTTGTAAATAATCATCACTCCATTCAAGGGGCACAGATGCAAGCCAGTTGTGAGTCATTTTAAATAACCTGTTTGCACAGTTAACTTCCCTCCTGCTGTGGAAAGGTTACACACTTTTCAGTGTAATTTTAAATACTTTTTTATTCCCGCACTTTCTTTTTCATGGAAAAAATTGTTTTTGATGAAGCTCAAAAGAAAAGAGAGTTCAATTATTGATCAGCGTTGTTGATTGTAGAATAGAGAAGTATATTTCATAGGTTGTATTTGAGGTGTTTTTAATTGATTGATTCATTATTTTCTCAAGCACAAAGGAGAACTCTGGGAAAGCTCAGCCCTGTCTTTTAGAAGCTGGGGAAAGTCATGAGAAGCTGTGTTGAACTGTTCTGCCATGGACTAGTTGAAAAGCACAGTGGAAAATGTTTCCTTTCAAAACACTTGTTTTAAGCTTTTCCTAAAAATGTTTTTAAACACATGCCAAGGCCCCCTTCAATGAATGAGTTTATTACAAAAAGCAATGTATAACTCCAAAGCAGAGGTTTGAATACTGAATCTTAATATTTATAGAGGGCAAAACTGTGTATACACATTGCACACACACACACACACACCCTGAGACTGATATCCAACCTCAAAATGCACTATATACAAATTTGCAGAAGTTCATCTCTCATATTGCTGAACTGATATCACTATCATCAGAGGAATAGTAAAGATCAAAATCTTTGATTTTACTTACAAGATCATAAATAACACATATGTGCACAAGTGTGTGTGTTTATGTGTGGATGTATGTGTGTGATATTAAAATGCCATTTATTAGTTATCACCTAAAATAAGTAAAAATAATCCGATTAAGAGTTAAGATAAGGGCTATCTTAAGTTGCTGAAACAAATAAACTCCAAAAGCTCAAAGCTCAAGGACTTGGCACTTAACAATTTTCCTCTAACTTATGTTCCAGAACAATGCAGGTATTCTTGGTGAAGATCCTCCTCCTCCTCCTCCTCCTCCTCCTCCTCCTCCTCCTCCTCCTCCTCCTCCTCCTCCTCCCCCTCCTCCTCCCCCTCCTCCTCCTCCTCCTCCTCCTCCTCCTCCTCCTCCCCCTCCCCCTCCTCCCCCCCCTCCTCCTCCTCCTCCTCCTTCTCCTTCTTCTTTTTTAATCCTCATTTTAGTGTGGTGATGGAAGGGAGCATAGATGTACTCTCTATTTAGTCTCTATCTTTATTCAGAAATCTCGGTGTTTAACCGGCAGATAACTTTTCACTTTCTCATCAATGAAATTTCTTCATCTTCTTATTAGGAAGATAATTACATTACCCCCAGAAATTCTTTAATATTTGTATTTGAAACTTATTACAATATCTGCTTTTTAGACCTTTATTTTTCTTATAGATTTTGTATCTGCTAGTCAAGTATACTTTTCTAAGTATACTTTCAAACAAAATTCAATTAGTGCATATTATTTTATAAATAGCAATTTGTTTCTCAGTCCTAAAGAGACAATTAGAAACTTAGATCATTTATACTTTTATCTTTAGTGCCTGTCATATATGTTCAAAAAAAAATAAAGAGAATAAAATTTATCTTATGGTCTCCACTCTCTAGTTCCTACTCTTACGGATGTTACTGTGTTGGAAAATACTGTCTGGCCCCATTGTTAGGGAGATAGTGCATATCCAGGCCCTTGCTCATCATGATAAAATTCACAAATCTATCCTTCAAATGCAGGGAGGCAGTCTTTCTCTTATGCGTACAGATGTGACATGACTATATCATAGGGATAATGGTGATATCTATCAAAACAAATATTTATGTTTTCCTACATAGAAAAACAATCTATTTAAGATAAGGTTACTCTACCTTAAGTGCAATAGCTAATTCCCATCCAAGTTAATGATATTTATGCGCACTGACCTGGAGGGGAGAAATCCTCTCTAATGTGAGTGCCTGTCAGGCTTCTGTCACCATAAGGTTAACCCAGTGTCCTCTTTTGTAAACTTATCATTTTCCTTGCTATACATGTAAGGATAAGAAACAGTGAAAGCTCCAATGAAGAAAGATATGGAAACCAAGAGTGACAGAGAAGAATAAAATAGAGAATTTTTATAAAGTACTCTTTACTTTGTAAAGTGAATTTAATTTCCTGCTACTGATCCCTGACTGATACAACAAATGCTTTCCAAATGGTTACTGTGAGGCAGCAATCACAATAAAAAATGCATATAGATTATTTCTCAAATCATTAATATTACTAATCCCATTTTTACAAATGAGAGAACAGAGTTCTAGAAAGCTAGTTGATGGCAGAGCCAAATTGGAACCTGGCCAGAGTCAGGATCACTCATGTCATGATACTCAAAACAGAAAGTGCCCCAAGTTATTTGTTATTAATCACAGTTAAGATAACTCACTTTTGAGAGTAATTTATTTAAAAAACTAAAAGTGGGGGCACCTGGGTGGCTCAGTTGGTTAAGCGACTGCTTCGCCTCAGATCATGATCCTGGAGTCTGCTTCTCCCTCTGACCCACCCCCTCTCATGCTCTCTCTCTCTCTCTCTCTCTCTCAAATAAGTACATAAACACAATCCTTTAAAAAAAAATTAAGAGTGGTTTACTTACTTAGAACACTTCAGAGACTGTTGTTCTAATGTCACTGACTCCTATGCTCTCTCGAGAGGAAGGCAAACGAATGGAATTACAGCTATAGCAGTGTGTATAACCAGCAGTATAACGTAGCTATGCCACAATCTTTAGGACCATAAAATTTATGTGAATTCTATCTGACATGTATATCCCAGCGAAAAAGGGTGAGAATTACTGTTCTCTACAAATGCTTACATATTGACTCAAGCACAATTGATGTGATTATCTTCAACCCATTTTATGATTTATATGGTGAAAAATAGAATTTGTTGTGTGTGAGCTTCTGTGTGTGTGTGTGTGTGTGTGTGTGTGTGTGTGTGTATGTATTGAATGGAGATAAATATATATGTATTCCTTGGAAGTGTAAACTGAGTCACAATTTGTGACTAGAAGTATGCATCATGTTTGAAATTCCCTGAAAGATTTAGAAATGGCAACCTAATGAAATTTAATGGCAAAAAGCCCCTGAGACAGATGTTTGAAGGAATATGCAGATTTTTAAAATGACAAAGTCTAAGACTAAAAAGATGCCATTTATTAGTGATCACCTAAAATAAGTAAAAATAATCCGATTAAGAGTTAAGATAAGGGCTATCTTAAGTTGCTGAAACAAATAAACTCCAAAAGCTCAAGGACTTGGCACTTAACAATTTTCCTCTAACTTATGTTCCAGAACAATGCAGGTATTCTTGGTGAAGATCTCTCGAAATCCATGATTCAGGGATGCAGACTTTTTCTATGTAATGGGATTCCCATTATTTAACGCAACTTTGATATTTTCTCCATTGAAGCCAGACAGAGGGAAGAGGAACATGGATGTGTTTGTTTGTGATCTAGACCTCAAAGTAGCATATATTACTTCTCTCAGTGCATTGACTATAATTCATAAATAAACACAAGAGAGGCTGAGGCATATGGTATATACGTCTATGTCCAGGAATCAGCCCCGCTCACATTTTCTGGCATACAATCCCAAATACTATGTGGCAAATAAGTCAATGCCACTCTCCAGAAACATACTAAAAGAGTAAGCATAGGAATACAGTTGTTTTATTCTTCACTATCCATTTTGAGACAGCAAAATCATGATTAACACAAGGCATCAAAAATATCATGGGTAGCCTTTCACATAAATAGGATACTATATTTGTCTACATGGTTTTCTGAGTTCCAAAAGTTTGGTGGGGCTATCAAAACCATTTCTAAACTATGAAATTGCTTATTCTACAAAATTTACAATGTTTACCAATTCTCAGAAAATGGGCATTTGAGCGATAATTTGAACTCTTTTGCAAAAAAATAATATTCCTCAAGGCCACACCCAAAATAAATTGCTTTACAGGGGTGGAACTCTAGGATGTACATTTGGAAAATCACCTCAAGGGAACACCATAGTTTTAATAATGTCAATCACTTAGAAACTTCTAAAATCGCCTCTTAATTTTTATAGGAAATGTTCACACAAGTAGATATTTATATCGTGATCACTATAGTTCGGCAAAAAAAAAAAAAAAAAAATTCTAAAACAATAAGTTCCAAATATCATCCACATTGAAAATCTACCACATTTCTTATGCTGTTACTACAAAATGAGATGATATATTTTGTCCTTGACACTTAGAATCTCTTTGGAAAGATACTTCTGAAGTGATTGGAGAAAAACAAAAACAAAACCAAAAACCAACTACCGAGACTGTGTGTTCACTAAATATAAATCCAGGTTTGTTTGTTTTGTTTTGTTTTTTATGTCCCCATGTCCCTGCAGTCAAGTTGGAATTTTGTGATTGGTGCTTCTCAAAGAACTGGGAGCTGAAGTAATTAAAGGCAGTTAGGAGCCCCTGGGGCTCATCCATCTCCCTCTTTTCCTACCACAGAAGCCTTCAGGCCAAATGTTCTATAGGTCATTGCCAAAGGAGTGGCTTTCAGCCAGACACTGACCTGAGCAGGTAACATACATGTGTGTCTGTGTGTGTGCACATATGTGCATGTGCATTATACCACTAAGCACTTGGGGTTTGTCTTTGTGGATGATACTATTAATTATGTTATTTGTTTTTAAAACACAGATTAATTCATTAATGGATAAACTTAGTTGAGGTACAATTCTGTGTGCAAGGGGTTTTTGGGAAATCTGCATACTGAAAGAACAAAATGTAGTTCCCACTCTCAAAGACGAACGGACAACACAAGCAAAACAAATGGCAGCAACATGTTAAAAGTGTTTTATAGGAAAACATTCCACTTACAGTAGGGTTCTAAGTAGGGAGCATTCACTTCAGCCTGAAGTTGGTGGGCAGTACTTTGGTACAGAAAGTAAATGCTTTTCCATCAACGTATGGATGGCCTTCATGGTTTGGTTCATTCCAAATTTCAAATGTGTTAATAACTTCAGCCTAGCTGATGCTCTTCTCATTGCCATGACTTTATTTGTGGACATCTGGCTGGGCAAAGTCCACGGAATCAGTTCCTAATGGAATATTTTCATGCATGGAATACCCTTAGAATCTGAGCATAGGCAGCTTAACCACAGTGATGACATTCTTACCTAACGTGGAATCTCCTGTGAATGGAGTTGCTTTTTCTAACATTAAAAATATGCATTCAAAAAGGATAAGAGGAGAACATTTTGCAAAAATGAAAGAAAAAGACTCCTAATTTAAGTGTGCCAGGGGGTGGATCCAATTTTCATTTTGAATAGAATATTGCTGCAGTAATTATCTTACTATTTAAGTATAAGAATAATTAGTGTAGCAATCTGCTAGTCTTATAGTACTCACAGTTCAGAGGTGAAAACATTATAATCTTAAGTAAATTATAGATGTTTAATTATAAAGATTATATGCAGAGATGCATGAATAATTACATTTTATGATCCATAAATATATGTATACATGTATACATATGTGTATTTATAAATATGTATGTATACATATATGTAATAAGTGAATACACATTTATTTCCTTTTTTTTTAAAGGGAAAGGTTAACTTGTGGCAAAAAAAAATCATTTTCATATCTGAGGGAATCTATCAAGTAAAGAAACTCTGAAACAACTATAATGCTCCCAAGTCATCTTAACATTACCTAATTTCACAGAAAACACTTTTTCGATTATAATTTAGTATTTTATATTATAAAATTTATTTAAGCTTGCTTGAGAATTTATCCTTTCCTTATATAATTTCTATTGGTAACTATGCATAGGAAAGTGACTAGATTTCTCCCACATATTTACCCACATATTATTTACCCACATATCAGAATAATGTTTCAATTTATCAAGGACATATACATATACAGTTGACCAGCTTTACCCTTGCACCCCTGAGTCTTGATGGTCACTGGATATACTTACAGTAATGGACAAGGATGTTTCCCTTTTCTTTGTGAGAATAAAATAGAGGGTGATAACTGAAGCTTCCAAATAAATTGTATTGGATTTTAGTTACATAATTTCACAAACCCAACTGAAGATGTACAAAAACACTGTGATTTTTAAATCACACACAGAAGGGGCGCCTGGGTGGCTCAGTAAGTTAAGTGTCAGCTCAGGTCATGACCTCAGGGTCCTGGGATGGAAACCCACATTGGGCTTCCTGCTCAGTGGGGAGTCTGCTTGTCCCTCTTTTTCTGCCCCTCCCCCACCTCGTGCTCATTCTCTCTCCCAAAGGAAAAATAAAATCTTTAAAAATAAATAAATAAATCACACAAAGAAATACCAAATATGTAGTTACAATTTAACAGAATTCCTTCACCCTCTCCTGTCTTGCTCTTATACTTTTTCACTCTCTCCCTCCCTCTTTCTCTTTCTGTCTCTTTCTATGTGGAGCTGCATAGAAATTTTTTTCCTCTATTGCTCTGTCCATACTGTGGGATATATTCTATGAAAATGACTAAGACACAACCATCAAAATATATGAAAAGGGCTTATTAACTGAACAAAATGTTTGGTATTTTAGATTATTAGTTTTCGAAATCAGATTTTTGTTCTTGGCACAAAAATTGCATATCCAGCATCCAAGTGAGGGATGCTTTCTTCCACAAAGTTTTATCAGTCACCTACACTGTGGCAGGCACAATGACATGCACTGGGAACATACAGTGAGGGATAGTGAATGCCCTAAAGAGATCATAACATAATTGGAAGGCAGCACTTATTAGCTTACAGAATTTGATTACAGTATTCAATGTTTTCAAAAAGTCAAAGATAATTTCCCATAAAATTTAATCTTTCTGACTGCATGACCTCACCTCTTCTGCTTTAACTCTTTGTCCAACTCTGCTCCATCCCCAATGTCCTCTTTGCTGCCCCTACCTGAGACTGTGCAGCTATTCTGACTAGAATGGCTTTCCTTTTAAATATTCTTTGATTTATTCTTGCAGGTCCCCCAAATTCACTCAAATCTCAAGTTCCTCAAAAAGGGCTACCCTGACTGTCTCAACTTTATTCACCTCAGACTTTTTCCGACCCCTTCTACTCACTTTTCCCCATAGTAATTGACATCTGTGAATATGCTATGTATTTACTTATGTACCTTTAAATCTACTTTTGCCACTCTACAAGGGCATGAATTTGTTTTCATTGTCCACAGGCATTTTCCAAGAGCCTACAAGAGTGCCTGGCACATAATTATTGAATGAACTAAAACTGTCTAGGAACAGGATTATTGTTTTTCTCCGAAGTTGTGCTTTTAGTAAAATGGCAGATTCAGTCAACCTGAAAATTCTTCAATGACAAACTGTTGAAGATGCTGGGTGAGATTTCTTCTTAAAAGATTTTATTTATTTATTTATTTATTTATTTGAGAGGAAGGTGGAGGGGAGGGAAGATGGAGAGGGAGAGAGAGTCTCAAGCAGACTCCATGCTGAGCACAGAACCTGACACAGGGCTCAATCTCAGGACCCTGAGATCATGACCTGAGCAAAAACCAAGACTTGGATGCTCAGCCAACTAAGCCACCCAGGTGCCCCCTGGATAAGATATTTTTAAAAACATATGCACAGGAGAATTCACAGGAAAGAACAAGAATCTTTCAACTGCAGTTTCCTTCCCTTGAGCTGACACTAGCCACAGGGAACATACCAAAGGTAATGAATCAACATGGCTGTTCTTATAGCTTAATATCATCTATTCATTCATTCAGTAGTGTTTTAATCTGTAGATAAGCAGTAGAAACTATTACTGATAGTCAGATGCATCCCATTTTTTCTTCCTCTTCTCTAAAGCACTTGATTTGGCATTTTACCATTATAATTAAACATGGCACGTAGATCATAAAATTAAACTCATTAATTAATTTATTTATCCAATAGCCATTTACTGGGTCTTCTATATGCCAAGTACTATACCAAGAGTTAGCTATGCAAAAATTTAAAGAAGAAAAACATAGTCTGCAATTCCATGCAGTTTGCCTCAAGACAGAGAGCCAGATTTTAAATAAATCACTATACAATTAAATTGAAAATTATAAATTGTTATAATGACTATGTCAATTTACCACTGACTAAGCCAGGCATTTATCGTGCTCCAGAAATCATGCTAGGTGATACAAACACTAAATTATTTAATGTTCATATCCTATTAGATAAATAGATATTTTCTCCATTATTCATATGATTTGACTGGGGCCTAGAGAGGCTAGGTAACTTGCTGGAAACAATGTGGTGAGCATCAGAACAGGGATCAAGCTCACATTTGTTTGAGTCCAAGAGCCCATCTTCATCACAATGCTATACTAAAAGTATAAGGATTTTTCAGGGTTCAGAGACACTTTACAGGAATGACATCGCATTCAGAGAGTTGCAATTGAAACTCAAAACCCTCTGAATACCGTTAAAAATTTCACAGACGTTCACTCACTATCAATTCGGTGGGTGAGCATATGTGTTTGTAACAACATGATAGCCAGGCCTACTACAGCCAGAGTCCACTAGTCAGAATTCCCAGAGACTGTCTACTTTCATCAGACCACTTGCACTGTTAGTCTACCCCAAGAGAGCAGCACAATTCTAATGAAATTTCTGTTTCCTATATTTTTATGAGCTTTGGTACATTAACCATTAATAATAAAAAGAATTTTACTCCAAACTTTCTGCTTCTTACTTATACCCAGTAAAAATAGCAACTAGAGTGTCATCTTTGAAATTGTATGTTGGGAATGATATTATATAAACCAATCTGAAATAATGAGCTTCAAAATTTACTAAAGATTAATGTGCTACATGCAGGTATAATTAATGACTAGGATTGATCATCATATTTATATTTGAGTTTGCTTTCTATATTACACACAAGAAAATATTTCTGAAAGTAACTGAGAACTTAAAAACCAGTAGATAAATTTAAACTTTCTTCCATTTGTTGCAATGACGATGAACTGTATTTTGACACTTCAATATATAAATATCTTTCAGCTTAATATCGATTACTCTGAAGCCTATGAAATGTACATTATGGAGTAGATAGAATGAGAACCTGGACTTTGAAGTTAGAAACAACTAAATTCAAATCACCGATATGCACTTACTACCAGTGTGATATTTGTCAAATGTTAATGACTGCATCTGTTCCTTAAAAGTCATACTGAAGCCCTAAACTCTAGTACCACAGAGCACGACTGCATTTGAAGATAGGGCCTTTGAAGAGGTAACTGAGGTTAAATGAAATCTTAAGGGTGGGGCCCTAATCTGACTTGTTTCTATTTCAAAAGAGTAAGAGACACCAAGGATGTTTGCATGTAGTGGGAAAGAAGTTCGCAGTGGAAAGGCAGCCATCAGTAAGCCAAGGAATGAGGCCCCAGGAGTAAACAAATTGTTGACACCTTGATCATGGACATCCAGTCTCCGAAACTGTGAGAAAATAAACTTCTGTTGTCTAAGCTGTCAAGTCTGTGGTATTTTGTCATGGCGGCACTAGCAAACTAGCATGACAAATCACTTAAATACTCCACACATCAGCTTTTTCATCCATAAAGTACAAATAATAATTCCAGCTTTCAGAGTTTTTTTAGGAGGAAAAATTTCCTGGCATGTACTAAGTACTCAGTTAATGAAAATAAGCAATACCATTGCGTGTGCATCTGAACGTGTGCATGTAAGTACCTCCATGCCATATTCTGTACAAATTATAAAACAACGCCAATTCGAATTAGGAATCATTTAACTTTCTTATACTCTATTTCCTATGAATCGAGTCATAATATACTGATTTATTAACATAATAGAGAATGGCCTTAAACTAGTAACAGAAGCTCTCTGTGAATTCTACCATTTCGTTGACTTGTCACAGCAAACAACAAGTTTGCTATGTCAAGCCATAGTTCTGGATATGTAAGTGTGGTGTCAAGTAAGGAACTAATTAAGTATGAAATTACCTTATATATCTAAAGCTGTGCCTGCTCACCTTTAGGCATTTTGGGAATCCACCTAATGAGATATGAGTTTTGCTCCACAGGACAATCACAAAGCTCATTAATGTTCATTAAAACATAAGTAGTATTCAATGGATTCAGCAAAATCTCACTGTATTTTAATGAGCATCTGAATTGTCCAATGGAGCAAAACCATGTCATGGAAAATCCTTGTTAATGCAAAAGAAAGCGCAGGCGAATAAAGATAGTAAATATTTTAAGTGTAGCTATGTTATAGACATATCTGTGACAAATAAAAAAAAAAAAATCCCCGGAAGTTCATTTCCTAACATTTAAAAATAAATCTGTTAAGGGTGATTTAATAAGAATCCAAAGTACTAGGGAGAAGTATTGTAGAATCACAAGATTATTCATCAACAAAAAAGTTTTGAATTGCTTTTTTCATTCTGGATTTAAGGAAGTTGAAAGTCTTCTATTTTGTACCTCATTTAAAAAATGATATAGGTAGATGATGAATAAATATTTACTGACAAAGTAAATAAATGACATTAATATATGTCTATAAGTGCTATCACTTATATCCCCTTTTATTTATTTTCCACAAATATTTGAATGCCTACTATGTGTCAGATATTGTATTAGTACTAAAGCAAGAGGAACCAAAATGGACAGAATTCTAATCTCATGGCGTGCACATTCCTGAGAGGGGAAGAAAAGTAATAAACAAATAAACATGTAAGTATTGAATCAATTAATAAGGAGTTACAGAAAAAAAAAAAAAAAAGACTGACCACACCAAATGTTGGTGAGAACATAGAACAACAGGACTTCTCACTCATTGAGAGTGGGGATTCAGAATTATACAGTCACTTAGAAGAGAGTTCGGCAGTTTCTTACAAAACTAAACTTACTACACATTCCAGCAACTGTACTCCTTGGTATTTACACAAAAGAGTAAAACTTAGGTCCACACATAAACTTGCACACAGATACTTATAGCAGCTTTATTCATAATTACTAAAAAGTTGGAAGCAAGAAAAGATGTTGTTGAGTAGATGAATGGATAAACTATGGTATCGAGACAATGGAAATAGTATTCAATACTTAAAGAGAGAGAGCTTGAGAGAAAGAGAGAGCGCCATCAAGCCATGAAAAGACATGGAAGAAACTTAAGTGTATGTTAAGTATATAGTACAAAGTGAAAGAAGCAAATCTGAAAAGGCTACATACCGTATGGTTCCAATTATATGACATTCTCAGAAAAGGCAAAATTATAGAGATATAAAAAAATCAGTGGTTGTCAGGTGTTTGGGGGAGGGAAAGGATGAATTGGCACAACATCCAGGATTTTGAGGGCAGTGAAAAAAATTCTGCATGATATATTTGGCAAAACCTATAGAATGTATAACACCAAAAGTGAACCTTCATGTAATTTATGGACTCTGGGTGATTCTAATGTGTCAATGTAGATTCATAAATTGTAACAAATATACCAATCTGATAGGGAGTGTTTATAATGGGCGAGGCTATGCATGCAGGGGGCAGAGAGTAAATGGGATATTTCTATACTTTGTGCTCAATTTGTGCTAAAACCATTCTAAAAGTCTTAATAAAAATTATTTTTGAAAACATAAAAACCTAGTTAAGGTATGTGTAGGAAGGGGGAACAAGAGAAAGTGCTATCATAGAATGGAGAGGGAAGACCTCTCTAAGAAGTTGATATTTGAATAGATACTGGAATAAAGAGGAATCTTTGGGTGTGTGTGAGGGATAAGCTTTACAAGCAGAGGGAACTGCAAGAATGGATGCCTAGAGACAGCGAAAAGTTTGGAGGAACATTAAGAAGTCCAGTATGGCTGGAGTGTAGTGAACGATGAAGAGAAGCATAGCAGTTGAGGTTGGAAACATAGGAATGGCAGCAGGAAAGACCTTTCAGGCTCTCATGAGGAATCTGAATTTTCATCTAAGTGTGAGAAGGTAATTTGAGAGCTTTGCATAGGGGAGTAACTTGGTTTACTTCTGTGTTAAAAGGCTCTCGCTAGCTTCTGCATGGAAAATAAGTAATGACAGTTTGGAAAAGGGTTATAACAATGAATCCTTTGAAACATGTTTGAAATGAGTGTTGGCAGAAATGCTGTGCGATAGAAATGGAAAAGCCAGATGACCTGAAGGTTTTTAATCTAATATTAATTGCCCAAACAAAATTTTGACATTTTCAAATGAGGGTTTTATTTGTCTCAAATAAATTGACTAAAACTGACATAAGTGAATATTACATCTTGAATGTGAGGTATACCTGAGGCAGTTCTCTTGAGCCACTTGCAAGCCCAATTCTATTTCAGGATGGTCAGCCTCAGAGTCATTCTATTTCCAAGGTTTTAAAGACCCCATTAATCCTAATATCTCCCAAATGTATGTCTATAACTGATTTTTCTTCTAAGCTTCAAAATCTAATTCTGTTTGGAATCGTCTGAGGTATCTCAAAATTATAACGACCAAAAATGAACTGTTGGTGTTCTACTACAGACATGTTCTCCTGAGGCTCACCTTTCTCAATAAAGGTCATTTTCCTCTCCCTAATACACTGGAAGTCCTTCCTGATATCTTTCTTCCACATTAACAAACTGATCCCTCATAAGAGGCATGACCAAGTTCTGTTGATTTTATTTCTAAAATATATTTCAAATCTAACCATTTCTCTGTAGACCTGTTGCCAGTGACCTACTCAGAACCATCATCTTCCTATATCTAGATTGTCTGTCTGCTCCGCAGGATACTGTATATGGAATTTTAAGAAGTTAGACCACTATGCAAAGAAAAAAAGTAATGGGTAATGTGTAGAAATGCACATAGAAACTCTCATGGAAAAAGGTAGAAATATAAGGAAATATCTGGAAAGAGACAGGAGACTGATGCAGAGATTTTGAGTATTTTGTTACTTCGTCTGAGGAGATTTGGGTTGTATGTTGAAGGGCAAGAAGGAATATGCCGGTAGAGTTTGAAAATTCAGCTGTGAGAGGGAATAATTGATGGATCAATGTCCCTGAGATGGAAGAGAGGAAAAGATGCAGATTACGGCTGGAGCACTTGCTTTAGAGGGGAAAAACAACTCTTCCACCAAAGTTGAAAAAAAAAATTAGTAAGATCGGGACATATCTAGATGATTTATAGCCCCTTGATATTGATAACATCCAAGGTACAAAAGTACATTTTGATTAAATTCAGAAAGAAAGGAGTGCATAATTGGAAATGTCTTTCTTCATTTTATGTGTACAGAAATGTACTAGAGCCTAAAACAAAACAATTCATGTATCCGCATGACTTAGAAACTTACAGTTAATTTATTATGAAGAAAATATGCGGACGGGAGTTTCTAGTGGTCTATAAAAGGTGACTACATTAATAAGTTACATTAGCATAGATGACTCAGCCTTAAAGGATCTTTTTTATGGAAGAGATACTTATCATATTGCTCACTGACTGCATAATAGAATTTAAATGAATTAGGCCTCAGCTGTTATCTTCATTTCACAAAAAAAGCATGATATTACAGCAGAAAGGGATAAATTATATTTAAATAACTAGAAGTTCTTAATACGGCCAAAATTATGTAAATTCTACCAACCATCAATTTTCTAGGAATTTTTTAGTCTTCATGCTAATTCACGAAAATCAAGCACAATGTATTTGCAGCTGGTGCAATTTCCCACCAATCTTTCACAAGGAGAATTAGTTAAGAAATGTACTTGAATTACAGAAAAATATGACTCATTGAACCAGGTAGTGCCATGCTGACATGGTTCCTTTAAGAAAATGATAAAACAGTTGACAAATTTCAAGACTATCTTGGGAAAATTAGCTCCTTGCTATCTCAATACACTATATTCTTTATGATCAGTATCACAGACATTTGAGAAAGGAAATGTGCATGTAAGCTACCAAAAAACATTGTCTTTGCAGTCCTACAGCCCAGAGTTTCAATGTCAGTGATGTTTCTTTTGATCTGGACAAGGCCTTCACTATCTCTGAATCTTACATAAAATGGTAATGACAATAATATCTATAAGAAACATTGGGAAACTTTTAAGGATATTTGTTTCATCTTTTTTTTTTTTTTTTTTTTTTTTTTAGATGACAGAGATTTACACATGTTTGAGTGATTGTAGCAAGAATAGTAGACTAAGGGAAGGTAAAGATTAAGGAGAAAGATTGTATATCCCAGTATAAAATCTAAGAGAAATCAGGAAAAGATATAATTGAGAGCACAGATAAAAAAAGGAGATGATACAAAACATCCAGGAATATGTTGACTAAATAATGATAGATTTTATTAAAAAACAAGGTTGGTTAAACAGTGACACTGTACGATAATTCAACTGGTTCTCCAAAGGCCTACAGATTTGCTATTTTTATCGCTAATCACTGATTTAATTCTTCTGTCCCTTTACCGTATCTGTAAGTTTTCAGCAGTTCAAAACCAGTAGTGACAAATTTACTACCTCATTTCCTTTCTCCACAAATATGTTGTTTTATGAATATATCACCTATGTAATACTTGAATTAATTTTCTAGGTAGAATGCAAAGATCTGTATACATTTTCTGAATTCTCATGTGCCCACAGAACAAATGTGAAATGATACGTCTGCCGGACACCAGCCAATAGCTTGGCCAAATCTGGTAAGCCTCCACTATGGATTTGACAGAATGTTATCTAAGATAGGCTTCTAATAAAAAATCATGCTAAGAAACAAATCTACTCATAACGAGATATGAATATATGTTTATGATATCCCTAATTCTCTGTTTCTGATCAAGCAATAGGAAGTAATGTTTCTGGTAAGAAGCATGAAATAATTAATAGTTTAACATTTAAAGAACATCACCAATGTTCAAAGCATTGAAATAATAACAAAGCTACAAGGAACAACAAAACCAAACAAATCACAGAGGACATTAAATAGAGTGCTGGAAAAATTGGAACAGAAAACAAAAATCCTACTGATCTCTCCCCTTTACCATAAAGGGGAAAAAAAACTTTTACAAGTTTATCTGACATCCAGATTCTTAACTTCTAGATTCCAAGGACAATGACACTTTAATAAGAAACTGTAGAAACTCTTTATATCTAACCATATTACAAAGTGGCTAGATCATCCTCCAAATATCCCATTCTTATGTTATAACAGATGTACTGGGTATTCTTACACAGCTGGAGTGTGTGAGTAAATTGGTATATTTCTAGGAGATATTTTGAAATATCAATTATAAAAACATGTTTGTCAAAATATAATCATAATTCTTATAGAAAATTAAGATTTTACTCAAAGATTTGGCTAGGACAATGTTTATCATAGTATAATTTAATAAAGGGAATGCTGAAAATAAGTGTTCAAAATAATGTATTTGCTAACTAAATGATAGAACATTTAGTCAATGAAGCATTTACTAGAGTCATTTAAAAAGGTGTCATTATACCATTTCTTTTGGCATGGAAATTTTTCAAAATATGTAATTAAATGAAAATGAAAAATTACCAAAAGTATATTTAAAAGTATTATATCTTGCATAAAGGAAGTGTATAGGCATAAATGAATTGTTACATTTAGAACAAATAATAATAGTTAATAATAGCAATAATAACAGTTAATACAAAAGCTACATCTTCTCATTTTTATCTTTGCACAAAAAAATGCTGATTATCATTTCCATTGTGCAGATGATAAAAGTGAGCATTAGTTTAGTAAGACAAATTGATCAAGAGTAATGGAGCTTATAAGCTGTTGGGCAGGTGTTAGATCCAGACTTCTGACTCCAAACAACAACTCTACATCTCTTCTATAAATTAATAACATTTTAATAGTGGGTATTTTTTGAAGTTTTTTGATGTTTATTATCTTTGTTTTGCTTATTAGTGCTACCTAATTTTCTTTAGCATCCATATTTTACTTCTGAGGAATAAAAACATACACTAGTGATCAATAAGAAAATAATCAAAGGCTGCATGCTCAGTGGAGCATGTGGCTCTTGATCTTGGGTTGATGAGTTCAAGCCCCACTTTGGGCACAGAGCTTACTTTAAAAAATAAAATAAAAGAGCAATAATATTACCATATGTAAATAATATGCTGATCGATGATGTGTGAGATAGACGTACTTCCAGGGGTGTATGTGTGTAACATCTAAAAAGAGACATAAGGTTGATATGTATATATACACCCATATTATATCTGAAACTATTTATCTTTAACAATATAATCTCATTGTCAGCCCCAAGCATGGTAAAGGAAATGATATTTTGAATTTTGAATATTATTTGTCTGAGTCTAAATCTAAGCATGTCTTTCATAGCTCCTTTTCATGCTTAGGATAATGCAAGTCACACATCATTACTATAGAATATCATTCACGATTCACAATTACGGGGAACTTTGTTGAACTTCTGTGTAAAACATTTCAGATTCAAAGTAATTGCACCTATGGCTTTGATGGCTTCTGCTACCTTTACAAAAATGATTGTGTATATTGGACTATTCTTGCTGGGTGCAGTACACGTGCGCGCACACACACACACACACACACAGATACACACCATCTCTGACTGACTGCTTCAATGAAAACAGTGTAATTCGAGCTAAAAAAAGGAACCTTGTCCTTGAGTTTATTACCTTTATTCTTCAGCAAATTCTCTATATGTCTCTATAATTGGGGTTTAATTTTCATTTAGAATCATAAAGGAATGACCCAGACAAATAATTATCTTGCCTTAACCTTAACATGTGGGATTTTTTTATATCCCTCTGTTTCTAAAAGAGCAAAATGGTAGAAATAACCATTACCAGGAGTTTGGAAAAAAAATGTGTGACCTGCTGTGGCTTTCATTGGAAATTAGTTTTTGATGCGTATTTTTTAATTTGATAGACTGACTGACATTTTTCTCATCTTTACTACATGGATCAGTAACTCCCACTACTTGGCCAAGAGGTTAATTAGAAATAGATAGTAATAACCCAAAACATACCAAGAGGATTTGTCCTGCTTCTCCTCATTCAAACTAATAATTTGGAGCATCTATCAAGTACCTTTTAGAAAGAAAATAAGCGATGCAGAAGGGCTAAGAAGCTATGTTAGCTATGTCCACTGTGTCTTATGTATTGCCAAAGACAAACACCAACGGTCCCATACCTGACAGTCACCGGTTTCTCTATCTCAAATGTGCATTTAATCAGTCACTTGCTCTATATAGCAATGACAATATCACCTTTTGTCTTTTTTATGTGGCTAAATATTCAAATGAAAATGTAATTTAAAGGCACTGTTTTGACATAATACACACATTCATATGTATGCATATTTAAACATATATAGTATGTTATATCGTATTAAGTTACATATGACTATATATATTAGAACCTATACTAAAGTATTATTCTGACCTGGGCTGATCAAAGGAACTCAGTTTCAAAAAATATGACACATGGCCTAAACCCAAAACATGGACAATACCACATGGTAGCAACAAGCACTCTCTCATTCACTGCTGAGAAATGCAAAATAGTACAGTTACTTTGGAAGATAGCTCAGCAGTTTCTTGCAAAGCTAAACATCCCCTTACATAATAATCCAGAAATTTCACTTCTTGGTTATTTACCCCAAAATGCTGAAAACTTATATCTACAAAAAAACCCTGCACATGAATGTTTATTGCAGCTTTGTTAGTAATTGTCAAAAACTGATAGTGGGGGAGGCTCTGCATATTTGGAGGCAGGAGATACATGGGAAATCTCTGTACCTTCTACTTAATTCTGCTGTGAACCTAAAACTGCTCTAGAAAAACAAAGCATAAAAAAAGTGACACCTACGACTTTGATTTATCTGTCTTAGAGAACATGATGGTAGGAAACCAATGAAGTAACATGAGGCCTAGGGCCTAGAATGTTGACTATTATCATAGATCTTAGGTTTCCCTAAAGAATTCCCAATTATTTCACCATATTTGCCAACTTTCCAAAACACTCCTTCAAAATCTAGACAATGCAACTTTTCTGAAAAGTTGATAACAAATGTGTCAACGTCCAGCCATTTTAGTTCCATCCTTATTTTAGGACAGCTTGCAATTTTGCGTTTTCATTGTGCCATAAGCTACATGACTCCTGGGATGGTTGCTCTTACAAGAACTAGAAAAAAGTGGGTTTTTTTGTTTTTTGTTTTGTGATACTTATATTTTAGGGAATGTAACTTTCCCAGGGGGAATTTGCTTTCTAGGGAACTTTAGGGACACCCCAGCTCTCTCTGTACTTCTATTTTTCAGATTGCATTTGAAAAACAGATAATAAAGACATTGCCTCAAAGCTTAGAGTGTTGATAAATACAACCCTCCCCAAGGTGGAATTGTACTTAATGGGTCACTTTCATTAGAATCCCAAAGACCTGCTGCAGCTGGCCCTTCCTTGTCCTTTTCTACCACTCAGAAAACATTCACAAGACATCTTTGCTAATGCTGACCATTCTGCTTTGTGTATTGAGATCCTAAAGCGTGCTAATTACCCTGGCTGGAATTCAAAATCTGATCTACTTTGCCAGGAATAAGACAGTGGGCCCTAGGATGCATGGAGGGAAAAAGCTAGCCTTCAGCTTGTTAAGCCACCATGCTGGCCACTTCATCATAGAAGTCTTTATGTCCCTAGAAGCCAGGAAAGATTTATGGGACTGCTTGCAAATTAAAAGAGATGCTGAATAGGCAAGAGCATCACTGCCTTCAACTCACTGTAAGCAGTGTTGGGAGAATTAGTTGTTGACTAGACTGGGAAGTTGCAACAAAAAATTCAGTAGTCTATCATGGCCATGTACCTGCAAGAAATTAATATAAATATAAAATCATGAGTATAAATATACCTTTGTTTAATACTTATCAAACTTTCAGAACTACAATGATAATTTTGGTGCACTCACCAATTTTTGAAACAATAAATATTTTTCAAATTGTAAGCATTTCTAATCGCTTGGTTTCAAGATGGAAATGCCATATGCCCAAAAATGCTCCAAGGTACTGGCTCGATCATTTTGCAAATCTTTTATTAAATGTGAGAAAACATTTGGATCCCTATTCTTTTCCCTCATGCACGTGATTAACCAAGTTAATTTATAAAGTTGAAACTTTCCTTTTTGTCTTACTTCTGCAACATGTCCATAGCCAAATCCTTGCTGCAATTGTCAAAAACTTAAAATTCTAATAAACCTCACTTTAGGTCTTCATTCAGTATAATTCATGTTAACAAGATTCAATGACTATTGCAAATGATCATTTTACTTGTTATTTGAAATCTACTCACTAATTTGGCAAAAGGTTTGCCCACATCTGATTTACTTAATATCCGAATAAAATTAGATAAAATGAAGAGAATTATATATCAGCAAAATGTTTAATTTAGGTCCATGAGGCTGGTGATTCAGGCTTTCCAAGAGAGCTGGCTGCTGGGGCTTGGCTCAGAGACAGCCACCAACCCCACTCTCTTTCCTCCTCTTTTCATCATGCTTTGGGATAAACTCCCCCTCTTTCACTCAGAGCTTTGACCTTGCCATGGATTTCTACTTGTTTTTTCCTTCTGGGCCATTTTTACTGCATTATTTTATTATTATTTTTTTATAAACAGCTTCAAGTCATAATATAGAAATACTTGTTGAACGCCTAGTATTTTGTCAATATTGAGTATATGGAGCTTGGCCAGGATTGGGAAGGGGTGGGTATACATGTAAAGGAATATAGCAAAAATGTGTACTCTATTATCAAAAACATACAATTTGGCAGGAGAGAAAATATATAAAGAAAACAATGGCAATGCAACAAAGGCTCTTTTCAAGTGCTGAATTATATCATGCAGTATGAGAGTTTCAAAAAGTCTAAGAAAATACTTAGTCATATACCAATGTTAAGAGTTAGTTGGACAGTGAGGTAGTCAGGATGAGGGTCCCCAAAAAGAAAAAATGGAGTCAAGCCAGCTAAGGAAAAACAGTACTATCATCCTGTTTTGCAGCTTAGAGAGGACCCCACTAGTATTCTGCTTTGCAGCCTTTGCAGAAATGACTTCTGCAAAATGTCCTAAAATAAGGCGATTAACCACAAAGCATTTGTCAAAATCACAGGCAAGGCGCAGTTAAGACATAAGCCCCCAGACATCAGTAAAAAAGATCATCAGCATGTTGACATTAACCTAATAGGTAGACAGATATATGAACAATGCCATGATTGGCACGACTCAGCACACCCTGATTGCTTAAGATAGTTCTGATACTTCTGCAAAAGAGCTCATAAAAACCCCTAAACTTAGAAACTCCAGGGGCAACCCTCTTGGTCCCCCTCCTTTCCAGAAGCTTTATACAATTGTTCAATCAACTGTGCTTTGCTGTCAAACCACTCTTCATCTGGTCTACCTCTTCATTCTTTGAAGTGGCATGGCCAAGAACCAAGGACTAAAGGCAGAGAAGATCCTGCAACACCTACAGTCTAATATAGAATCAAATTTAGAAGATAATAGATTTATGATCAGTGCTAATGGATTTGAAACAAAATCTCATGAAAATCCACTAACTAATTCTTAAGTCACACTAAAACAATAAATATGACATGGAAGTTTTCAGTAACTTGAAAGTTTCTGAAAAGTAAGTATAAGCCTAGGAAGAAAAAAATATCCATGAATTAGACTGCAAAAAGACTGACTTCCATTTCTCTCTCACTCATGCTCACATTCTGGTTCTCCCTTACTCTTTCTTGGAACCCACACTCTGGAGAAAGCAAAATATCATTTTGAGGGCTTTCCTAGAGAGAAGGCCACATTTTATAGAACTTCGGTCTCCAGGTAACATCTAGTGAGGACCTAAAGCCTTCTAACAGCCATACGAATGATCCTGGAAGCACACTCTCCCCAGAAGAAATTTAAGATTACTGTAGCCTCATCTAACACCTTGATTACAGCCTTGTAAGAGATCCTGAGCCAAAGGCATTCAATTAAGCTGTTTAGTCAAAGATGCTAATTTATGGACTCACTTCACTGCTTAGCTCTATCTTCTCCTTTACTCTGTCATAAAAATTCAAGTTTATTCAGTTTCTATGAACTGTGATCTCAGACAATATGGTTGTATCAAATATCTTTTCTTTCTTCCCTCCCATCTCCCTCTTTGCCTTTCCTCTCTTTACTTCTCCCTTCCCTCCCCTCCCCTGCGCTCTCCTCTCCTCTCCTCTCCTCTCCTCTCCTCTCCTCTCCTCTCCTCTCCTCTCCTCTCCTCTCCTCTCCTCTCCTTTCCTTTCCTTCCTTTTTTTCCATTCACAGGAAGACAAGTCCAGAACCAGAAATTCCTTCATGGATGAAAGTAGAAGTTCTTCCAACCATCAAGGTTTAACTTCAGTCATTGGATTTTTTTTTTCTAATTCACAGAAGTTTTATTTTTCTTTCATAGCATTACCACCTTAAAAACTGTTCTTACTATGTTTAAAACTGATAATATTTAGGGACGCCTGGGTCGCGCAGTCGTTAAGTGGCTGCCTTCGGCCCAGGGCCTGATCCCAGGGTTCTGGGATTGAGCCCCCCATCAGGCTCCCTACTCCACTGGGAGCCTGCTTCTTCCTCTCCCACTGCCCCTGCTTGTGTTCCCTCTCTCGCTGGGTGTGTCTCTCTCTGTCAAATAAATAAAATAAAATTTATATATATATATATATATATATATATATATGCTTTAAGAAAACTGATAATATTTAAAGTTTCAAAAGTAATTAGATCAATTGAGATAATATTTGTAAAATCATATTGCAAAATGTGAAGGATTTTTCAAATATTAATAGAACATCATTTATTAATTCAAAAAACATTTCTAGAGGGTTTTTCATGTGCTTGGCAGTAAGCTATGCATTGAGACTATAAAATGGCTAAGGCATACCTCATGCTGTTAGAAGAGCTTGCATTAAAGTGTAGGAAGGAAACACATGGATGAAAAATCACTATATCATGTAACAAACTAATTTTGAAAAAAAATATAGATATTCTAATAACTAATGTGGAATAATGAAGAATGTAACAACTTGAAGAAGTTAGAGATAGCATCATGAAGGGTATGATAACTAAACTCAATTTGAAAGCTTTGGTGATATTCAACTGGTCAGAAAAGAAGTAGAGTGCTTTGAGAAGTTTTTTATTCAATCTAGAAAGGAAATGGTATATTTGGGGAAGATCCAAAACGTTAGTCAAACTAGGGCTCTTAAGAAGAATTATCAAGGAATAATGCAAGTAAGACAATCTGCATTCAGGTTATGGAGGGTTCTATACATATTTAAGGTCTTTAACCATAAACCTACAAACATAATGAGATAATAAAATTGTTAAAGAAGTAACAGAATAAACTTGGGTATGTGAAAGTTGTATTTGCTGACAAAATGAAAGACTCAATGGAAACACGAGAAATGGCAAAGTCAGAAGTTAATTTACAGTTGACTGAAGGTGAAACTCCAATTCATATGTGATCACTGTTCAGGTAAAAGATGAAAGACTCTGAATTTGGACAATGACTGCAGGGTTTTGAGAAGACAAGACAGATTCTAGAAACATTTAGAAGGTAGAAAATTCAGAACTTGATTAACCAATTTAAATGGTAGTAGAATAAGGATCAGAACAAAATTGAAGACAAGAACAGTTTTATATGAGAATTTGAGGTAGAAAGCTCTAGTAGTTCGTATAACCTATAGGTCTACAGGTGCTGAGGGTGACCTTCATGCATACAGTAGTAAACGCTGGGAGGAGAAAAATTCACCCAGAAAATGTGTAGAGGTAGGAAAGAGAAGGGGGATATATGGGAATTGAGACTATGAATATTTAAGGAGAAGGAAAGAAAGAATAATCAAAGTGTTGAGTCAGTATAGGCAGGATCATATAGAGAATCAGGAGTAGTGTGCAGAACTGACAAAAGAAAATAAATTTGAGAGAGGTCAATGATGTTAAAAGGGACAAAAAAGTTAGGATAGGCAAGTTCGCCTTTAGAACCAGCAGTTTCTGCAACAATGTTAGGGTTGAAGTGAGATTGGAGTGATTTTATACTAAAAGGAAGGGAAAATGTAAAGGTAGCAAGTGTGGATATCTTTCAAGTTTAATATTAAGAGGCAGTGGTTAGATAAAAGTCATTTTTAGAATATGAGTAGTTTTATTATTTTTTTTTTCTTTGAGGCAAAAATGTTAATGAAAGATGATCTTCTAGACACAAGTAAAGGAACATAACTTAAGAAAGTGATAAAAAGAAACAGACATTTCCATGTTCAGGTTCATGAAATGGTTCCATATTTCCAAGTCTGCATGCCTATATTTAGAGGTGACTTATAATTCGTAGAGTGGTAAGTATTATCATGGGCATTAGAAGTAGACTTAGAATTGACTATCCAATGAAAGATAGTACCTCAGTTATAGTACCATAATATAAACAGTCAGACCTCCTATAAATGTGGTTATTTGAGGCAAATTGCCATTTAGTTATTGTCAAGTCACTGGGCATTTCTTTATTCAGTTGGATATCCAATGGATAAAAGCATGAGACAGCAATCCTGCTATTATGGGACTAATATTTAGTATATTTTACTTATAGCTTAAATAACTTTAAAAATTTTTGAAATTGTATACACAAAAATATTTTCCTTGGGTTGATTTTTAAATAAATATATGTATATACTACAATATTTTTAAAGGGGGAAACACATGTGTCTCCCATCCCTGTTTTTTATGTAGCCATTCCTCTTCTTTGAGGCAATCAGGGCTATCAGTCTTATTTGTACTAGTTGTACATGTTCACAAAAGAAAAATGCTTACAAATATGCATACATACACACACAAACATATTACAGAGATGGTAGTAGTATACGGGAGAAGCCAAGAGCATGCCACCCCAAGACAGGCCACAGTGGCATTCAGGTTATTTTGAGCTGAAAACCATCAAGGCTCAAAAGACTCAGGAAGAAACTTTAAATACACCCCACTCAACAGCCTAAAAAGAGCTTAGACCGAGGACCAGTACCAGGAAGAGAGCTAGTAACTGAGATTCCTTTTTACATAAGAAATTTATCTGCATAACAGGACCAACTTTGTTTGCAAACATCTCCTCTCACCTTCCTGCTAATGGCCTCCCTCCCCTTTGTATCCCTAGTCTCCTACCCCTCTCCTAAGCTCAGGATGCCATATATACTGGATTTTGCCTGTCTTTGGAATTTCATCTCTGTGTGGGTTCAGCATAAGTACAAAATTAAATTTTATTTTCTCCCACTGATCTATCTCATGTAAATTTCATTCTTATCCCATTTAGAACAACCTTGGACAGAAGAAAATTTCTTCCTCCCCAACAGCATACACATATTAAATGTCTTGCTATCTCATTTAACATTATATTCAAGAGAGTGCTCTGTATTAGTGTATAACTGGCTTTCTAAATTGTTCTTTTTTTTCTGCTTCATAATATTTCTTGGACTGATAAATAATAATGTATTTAATCCATATGAATGGACGTTTGGGCTATTTCCAATCCTAAACTAATGTGAAAGATGCTACAAAGAATTGTGCATATGTGATTTTACTGTATAATCTTTCAATTTTTTCCTTACTTTCAATCCTTTTTTGCTTGCCTCTTTCATGTTGCTTCACTATATCTTTTTAGCTATATTTATTCTATTTTTGCTTAGTATCAACTCAATAGAGGAGAGTGATTTTCCCCCCTACTTCCTTATGCTTGCTTGCTCTGCCTCATTTTCATTTCTTGCCTTATTGTATTTCTGCCTTGTGCTTCTACTATAAGGGAATTCAGTGTCATCAGTTTTTCTTCATTCTTGGCAAAATGTTCAGTCACAATTGCATCAGTCGTATAGCAACAACTTTCTGCTTTCTCATTTGCTTTTTTTTTTTTTTTTTGGTTTGTTAGTTTTGTTTTGTTTTTGTTTTGTTTTGTTTTCCACAACCATTCATTTTGGTTTATGATATAGATCTAGAGCTGATTACTTTTCAATTAATCATCTTTGTGATAAGGGTGTAGAAGGCTAGCTGAGGACAAGCAGAAGCTGATACCCCACAACCCTCCTCCCTCCATGGGATATATGTGACATTCCTCAGGCACCCTGGCTGCCCTAAAGGAAAAACAAATAGTTAACTTATAGATATCACAATCCTGCAAGACATGAGTCTCCCTCAGTTTACAAAAATCTTAGCAATTTACAAGAACAAAGCATTTCTATCCATGGTCTAGCTTCCAGAAGGGAATGTAGATACAATTAAATGTCCTTATAATCTGCAGCCCATTGACAGGTACTTGAAGCAGGCAAAGTGTAATGCCCCTCCAGGAAGCTCCCAACTATCTTATGCCTTACTAGAAAGAAAAACAACCTTAACTTGGGTAAGGCCTCTGGTATCTTGTGAGTCTTCTTTAACATACAAAAATCCTTTGGAAACCTCCCTTTTCCTTACCTCCCCCAACTCCAAGTATATAATCAACCACACCTCACAAACCTGTGGCAGCAGCTTTTTCTGCCCACAGGCCCTGTTCCCGTGCTTTAATAAAACCACCATTTTGCACCGAAGACATCTCAAGAATTCTTTCTTAGTTGTTGACTTGAGACCTCACCCCACTGAACCTCACCTATATTCCAAAACCCCATCATTTGAATAAGGGGAGTTTCTATTGGCCTAGCTATTTGCTAGGTAGAGACCAGGGCCAAACTCCAGGGAATCAGATGATGTTTTGGATGACTGAGAACTGGGTGGGTAAATTCTTTCAGATTTTACATCTTTCCATGTAGTTTATATTCTATTTAACTATTGCCATTGAATGTCTCTCTTCTTCCATTTCTCTCAAGTATAGGCCACTTCTGAAAGATATGGCAATTTTTGTATATTTTCTCACCCAGCCCCACATCTGAATCTCTGAATTAAACCAGGTCCACCTCCTGATTTCACCCTTTGTAACCCTATTTTTTTCATTGGATAAGTTTTTGATTGGATCTTCAGAGATTGTTCAACTTGAGATGAATATTCTCTGGACTCCTAAAGGTGAGCACTTACTTTTCTAATTTCAAGACATCAGTCTCTTTTTTTCTCCCTTAATTTTGCATCATCATTTTACTTTCAATCTCAATTGGTTCTGGACATCATACCAAATTCTTCATACATAATATCTCAATTATTCCTTGTAATTCTATTGTATTTTAGAGAATGAGAATCTAAGACTTAAAAAGAATCAGTTATTTTTCAAGGTCAAACAAATCATAAATAATTAAGTCAGACATTCAGACTAAATATATGTCTGACTCCAAACACCATGCTCCTTACCACAAATAAACCTGTTACAGAAATTTTTTTGATCATAAAAATAAAGTTAACTTTGGATGTTAGGGGTGTGATCCTATGTGAACCTGTGGTATAATATTTATCAAAACTAGAAACAAAAAAAGTGGAAAGGTATAAATATAAAAATAGTGTGATATGTCTACTATAGAAGCATCTATAATTTTTAATCATTATCAGTTGAGGCATATGCTAACACAGATTACTTATTTTGCAACTAAGTCTTCAACATTCATTGATTGATTTTATTACCCAGAACCACAGTAGCTAGATGCCATCATAAAAGAAAAAATTTGAAAATTATTCTATAAAGACCAAACATCAACTTCCTAAATTCTTAGACACATAGAAAAATAAAAATCAGCATGCCACCTTAAATTTATCCTCAAAAAAATGTCATAACACATCATAGCAACACATCAAATTTCTTAAAAATCCTGCTAAAGAAATGCTACACTTAACTAAGCACTTAGATTAGGGAAAGCAGTATTTTAAATTTGAACAAAATCTCTTTCAATAAGTTGTCTTTCTCATCAAGCCAGTGTTATCTATTTACAAAATAATGAAATGGACGATTTGATTTTGCGTCGACCTCACCTTAATTTACAGTAAGGAGAACACATTTTTTCTGCCTTTTTTCGTTCACATGTTCAAGTTAGTCTTTGTTGTTGTCATTGTTGTTTAATAAGGAATTTTTGGAAGCCTAAAAGGAAATGCTTTCCATTTTAGAAAATGCCTGGATTGCTTTGCTGTATGTGTGACAAGGCACTGTATAAATCTAAGTTGCCGTTGTTGTTAATGGGATCTGTTCTCACAAAACATCATTGTATGAGCTGCCTTTTTGCTGGGGCTGCCTGGAGGAGGGAGGGAAGTGGAGATTTTACTTCTGCTTTAAAAGGAAATAATCAGTGTGCAGGTGGCTGCATAGAGGGATAAGCAAATGGAACTAAGTGTAGCGCATGGTTTTCCCCGCACAGAAGAACACCAAACAAGAATGGACGAGATAAAGATCTTTTGTACAAGCAGTGTTCTAAAGAGAAGCTTTGGGTTCCTAACTCCTCATGTTTATGCAGGAAAATCATGGTATGCTTAAAATTAGATTTTTCTCCACAGGAACTTCTTACTATAATGTGGAACTGGAGCAGTATATAATTTTAACTTTCTATTCCTCCAAATCATCTAAGCCAATTCTGAGTCAGTGTTAAGATGTTACAGGCCAAAATAAATCCATGTTCTTTGATGCTGTGCCATCAACCCTAAGATCAGAGTCAATTCTTTCTTATCAAAGAGTTTGTCCAAGGTTCAGGGTTGATATATACTTTTTATTCAACTCTAAATAGGAAAGGAGTTTTTTTGAAGGAGGAGGTAGGCTTAAAGCAGCGTTGAATTAGTCACAAGAAATGCTTTATTTCAGGTTTTCCATATCCTTTTATTCAGCTCAATTTTGCTGCGCAGTTGAAAAATATTTGGCATACCCCATGGAATTTGGAAAAAAATGTTGCTTCAAGTCTGAGGTTTTACAATGAAATCAGGATAATTTCAGCTCAGTCTGATTTTCAAAGATAAGTACTTTCTTGAAAACACTGCCAGATACCACGGCTTGCTGAGGGAAAAGTGAGAGATGCCGAAATGCATTTCGAAATACCCCTGCAAGTGTTTGGGGAAAAAAAAGTATTAGCAACAACAAAGGTGTTCACTATTGTAAGATGTTCAGCCGCCTCGCTGTGGCTTCAGAGAGTCTATTCCCTGTTCTTGTCACCTACTCTAATACTGGGAGGCAGCTGAGTGGCCTCCAGGATAACCATATTGCAGGACAAAAGAAAGGAGATGGAGATGGAAGAGTTCCAATTTCAGCCCAGTGGAGCCTGTGAGCTGGTGCCAAAGATAACAGAGTAGCATCAAAGGCTGTATGGGACAGCTGCACTGGCAGGGAGCTACAAAGGCAAAAGAGAGAAGCAGAGAGAGAAGGAGAGAGAGAATGGGCGATTGAGGGAGACAGAGAGAGAGAGAGGAAGAAAGGGATCCTGAATCTATGTCTTAGAGTGCCATGCGGGACTCTTGGAGAAGAGAAGGGAGAGAAAAGTAGGGGAGATGGAGAGAGGAAGAGTAAAAGGAGTAAAGGGAGTAAGAAAAGAGAAGAGAGAGGAAGGGGAGGAGAAGTAAAGACAAGAAGGGAGGGACGGTGGGGAGAGGACGCTGCAAAAGTGACAGAGAGCAAGGTCACTTGAATAATCTAAAAGATTCTAAAAACAAAGGAATGAGCAGTAGGAAGGTGATCATAAATTTAGGCTCCTTCCCAAGCAAGTGAAGACTGTGACAATCAGCTCTTCTGTCAGAATTTCCTTCGGGGCCTTCTTCTTAAATACATCAACTCCCAAGACAACGATTATAAAACTGAAAGAGAATTCCCTGCTGAAAATGAATCAATTCTAACTTCATTAGGGAACTTATAGGAATGTGGGAGGTGAGGGAGGGCAATGTGTATGTGTGTGTGGTGTGTGTGTGTTTCAAGGATTTGAACGGACATATTATGGAAATGGTCAATTATGAGACCTTAGGTTAGCTGCTGGGAAGCTAATAGGTAGAACGTTGATCTACAGCCGTGGTTCTCACTGGGCACAATTTTTGCATGCACCCCAACAGTGGGACATGTGACAATACCTAGAAACATTTTGATTGTCATGAGTGAGGAGTACAACTGACATCTAGTGGGTAGAGACCAGGAATACTACTAAACATCCTGCAATCTATGGGACAGCACAACAAAGAATTACCCAGCACAAATTGTCAATAGCACAGAGGTTGAGACACCTTGATCTAAAGTTAAAGAGACCTGTGTTTATTGGGGTTTGGCACTTTGCTAGCTGTGTGACCTTAGCCAAGTTATTTCAGTTCTTTGTTCCTCAGTTTCCTCACTTAAAAAATGAGGATAACAATATTTGCATAAAATTACAATTCTAAGAATTGAATGAGGTTTCATATGTTGGAAAAAATCCAGACACCACTGTGTCTGGGACTAGATTGTTATGCAACAGATATTATTTTTTCTTTCCTTTCAGAATGTAAACTGGGCATGGAGTAAAATAAAGTGATAGCATATAATGAATAAAATATATATTTATTTTCTTCTTCTATATGGCAAGGTCTATGAGTTTGGAAAAAAAATGTCATAATTTTCATAGTACATGAGCATGCCAAAAATTCTTACCTAAATAAATCCATAATAGAAATAAATGTCCATCTGTCAGTTGAGTGTTTGACTTCAGCTCAGGTCATGACCTCAGAGTCCTGGGATGCAGCCCCACATCAGGCTCCCCACTCAGCAGGGAGTCTGCTTGTCTCAAGACACTCCCCCTCGCTGATGCTCACACTCTCTCTCTCTCAAATAAGTGATAAAATATTTAAAAACAAATAAGTAGAATACATGGGCATGAAAATAAGTAAGGGAAGGAGGATTTTCTTATCTAAAATATCAATGAGTAGGACATTTTAACTGCATTAATACTTATGCTCTTCTATTCGATGGCTTTTCTCATCACCAAAATCTTGGGTTATGTTTCCTTCTATAGGCACAGTTCCTCTTCCTCATGGTTTATCACATGCGTACTGATCTGTTTAGATCTACACTCCCTACAGAACTGTAAGATGGTGAAAATAAACGAAGACCACCCAGATGAGAACAAGCACGGGCTATTTATTCAGAGCTTGCTAAAGCAAGGGAGTCAGCCAACATCACTCGCATTTGGCAGAGACTCAAAGGCAGGCAGAGGAATGGAAAAGCTTTATAGTAAAAAATTACAACAACAAAAAAAGGGAAAGCTTCAGGTATGCCTTGATTGGAGATGTTGGCATAGGGAAGCTAGAGACAAGCTAGAGAAATGGAACATAGTATGTGATTGGTTACGGAACTATATTTGGCTTTCTCTGGTTAGTCCTAAATTGTCAGCGGAGGCAAAAATTAGGGAAGCTATCAGTTATTGATCAAGTCCTGACTGTTTTAGGCCAAAAGCTACAGAGGTTGTGGTTTGTCTTCCTGGGCTGATTGATGCAGGCTGTAAGTCAGAGTTGTATTTTAATATATGGTCTAGCTCTTGTCCGTTTGTCTATTCAGTCACTCAAGCTCATTGAAGTTAGATAGCATGTTTGCCTTGCTCTATTTCCAAGGATGAGCAAGTTAAAAGCTACAACAAATAAAAGAAAGCAATAGTGAGCAAAGGGCTTGTATTCTAGTTTTCTTCCCTTTTTTTTTTAAATTTTTTTGTTTTAAAGATTTTTATTTATTTATTTGACAGAGAGAGAGAGAGAGAGCACAAACGGGGAACAGTGGGCAGAGGGAGAATCAGGCAGAGGGAGAAGCAGGCTCCCAGCTGAGCAGGGAGCCCAACACGAGACTTGATCCCAGGACCCCAAGTTCATGACTTGAATTCAAGTCAGACGCTTAACCAACTGAGCCACCGAGGCACCCCTGTATTCTAGTTTTCATCCCAAGCTTCATTACACATCTTAGAGCTCTCCTGTAGACTAGATTGGGGTTAAAATGGAAGAATAAAATAAAAGCAGGCCTTCTCATTTCCAAATAAATCACATGGATTCAGGGAAAATGCATTTCTTTTATTCAACAAAAATTAGTTGAATACTAAATATGGATTAAGCCTGCAGGGAGTTCAAATTTTATTGAAGGACACAGACCTATAAAAAGACAATTATAAACTCTGCTCCCGGCCATGATGGACTAACAGAGTACATTTATTCTCTTGCCTCAAAGAATTAAAAAATTGGACAAAATTTACAAAATGATTTTCAATCACTGGGTAATAGGCTGCTTAGCAGAGTGACCCTGAAAGAAAGAAAATGAACAGGGTAAGCACTACAACTGCCCCCGTTCATGGACTGAAGAGAATATTTAGGCCAAAGAGCATGGAGGGGGAATCTAAACCGGACCCAGTGATCTCCCTAAGTTAAGAAGACAGTGTATGTAGAAGAATCCTTCAACCGTTCAGCTGAACACTGGTCAGTGTGTAAGAAAACTACCAAAAGCTGGTCAAAGAACCACAAGACAGAAGAGGACAGGTCAAATAATCATCGGTGTTTACACAGGGATTGGGAATAGTTTGTATTCCCACCAACCATAAAGACCTCACTTATTCAGAATTAAGTAGCGGATTTAGAAAGGTCCCCTTAGGACAAAAAAACAAACAAACTATAAAAGAATTTTTTATTCTATTGGATATATTGGAAGTCAAACAAAATGTTTTCTCTTCAAACGATGCTGTTAAAAAAAAAAAATGAAAAGAGGAATTACAGAATGAGAGAAAATGCCTGCCAAAAAAAATCCTGCAAAAGACCTGCATCTATAATACATAAGGAATTTTTACAATACAATAATAAAAAGACAAATAACCTCCCCCTCATAGGCACATGATTTACATATTTCCCCAAAGAAGATATATGGGTAGCAAATGAGCACATTTGTAAACAGCATCATTTATCATTAGGAAAAACCAAATCAAACCACAATCAGATATCACCACCCACCAATTAGAATGACTAAAAAAGGCTCATCCAAGTGTCTGCAAAAATGTAGAGCTTGGAACTCTCATATACTGCTGGAGAGAATGTAAAATGGTACAATTATTTTGGAAAAACGATTAACATTTTCTTAAAAAGTAAAAGATAATGCCCATATAATGACCTAGCCATTCCACAATCTTACAAGAGAAATGAAAACATATCCACAAAAAGCTTATATGCAAATGTTAATTATAATTTTCTTTGCAAACCAACTTCCATCTATAGGGACTAGCTAAACATGTGGTCTATCATACCATACAATATGAGATCTACTCAGCAATTAAAAGGACCTATCATTACTATATGCAGCAACATGGATGAAGCTCACACAGTTGTGGTGATTGAAGTAAGCCAGACACAAAAATGAAACACAAATTTTATAACTCCATTTACACAAAATGTTTAAAAATACTGGAGGGGCTCAGAAAAAACTGACCCAAGTTCTGCCAGTTTGGTATGTGGATTATTTCAAACTGAAAACACTCAAGACCCAAAAGACTCAGGAAGAAACTTTCACTTTCTCACTAACTCCCTTAAAGAATTTAGATAAAGGACCCCCTCTAAGAAAGGAACTATCACCATAGATAAGTATATTATAATATGAATGCGGTATAATAAACATTTGTTCACCATTTACTCCTCATATTCCTGTGAATTGCTTTCCTTCCCTTTAATGTCCCAGAGACCTACCCCTTCTCCTTAGTTCAGAATGGCATATATACCCCATTTGCCTGTCTTAGGAATCTCTCATGTTTATGTGGATTCCCCATACTTAAGTAATTAAATTTGATTTTCTCCTGTTAACCTGTCTTATGTCAATTTAATTCTTAGACCAGCCAGAAGAATCTTGAAGAATAGAGGAAAACTTTTCTTCTCTAACAATACAAATTAATCCATTGTGACAGAAAGCAGATCAGTGATTGTCTGGGAATGAGGTGGAGGAGGCAGAGAGAAGGATGGATTACACCAGGTCAGGAGGAAACTAGCCAGTGATGGACATGTTCATTATCTTGATTGTGGTGATAGCTTCATAGGAGTGTTAAGACTCACCAAATTTTGCACATTAAATATATACTGTTTACTGTACATCAATTATGCTTTGATAAAGTTGTATAAGAAGAAGATGCTTACAAAACAAAAGTGCAGGAGTTATATGCACCTGAGGGCCCCAGTTATTAGACATTGGGTGGTGTGAGGAAGGACGGTAAAGAGGAGAAAATCTGAATACACAAATCCTGGGAAAGCACTTCATTACTTCTTTACATTTTACAGCTCCAGTGATCTTTTCTTCTCCTTAAATTTTCCCAAATCAGTTTTGAAATTTTAAACAATCTGCATAGGTGGATATTATTTTATTGGCTAGAATTCCCTTTTATTTACTTCTTTATAAATTCTAACAAAACACTACAGAGTCATAATTACTGTTGAACTGATATCATTAATGCCTTCCACTTAAATGATAAGTTCTTTGAGGCCAGTGTTGGTGACTTTCTCAGCTTTCTAACTCCAGCAAATACTCCCTTGCTCAAAGTAAATTCTGTTTATATTTGTTGATTCTTCGGCCGACTACATAGGAAAGTCAGTAATCCCCAGTCTTCAGTTTTCAGTGACTTGTCTTTGGTTCTTTATGGAAAACATTGTTTCTTTGATTTCTCCTTGGTTTTAGAAAATCATTTTTATACTAAGCTTTAGTCACCTTTTTCCTTCTTACAATATGAGGTATTCTTGTCCCTTTTTGAAGAGGTTGAATATGCGTACAATTTGATTTCATATAGTGATTACTTTAATAAGACTGCATTTAAGGTGTGGACAATTTCTAACATAATCAAACATGTAAATCACCTTATTTGCATATATTGCATATATGATTAATGGAGCCAAATTTATAAATTTAGTAAATAGGCTTATATTTTTTAAGCCAACTTAGATTTTTAAAGTATTAACCCTTTCTGAATTAATCAACATAAGCAATAGCATTGATTTGCAAATGAACACTTTTTCTGAAAGCAATAATTGTTATCTGTTTTAACAACAATAGATACTTCCTATAAATCAAAATTAAATTTATCACCCTATGTACATATCTCTATGTATCTATCATATTGTAAAACTGGGCAAATTACTTAGATTATCAAAACAAAAAGGCTTTGCTGAAGGTTAGCTAGATATTCAGGAAGAGTATTTGCTTAGCTTTCACTCCTCCTGTTAGTTGCTGTTAACTCTGCATTTTGTGTGCAGACTCTTTTAAAATAGGGAAGAGCCAGTGCACAGCTATATCTTTGACCTAACTTGGTGGTTCCTCCTGTGCTTTGAATACTATAACTTTTTATTTGCTATGTCTGGATTAATAGCTCTGTTCCAATAACAAACTAAAATGTTCTCCAGGCAACTTCAATATCCTAAGGAAACCATGGTCCAAGCAATCAATTTTCTGACACTCGTTTACACTTGCCCATCTACAGTGATGGAAAAAGTGACAGTATAGATCTGTAAGTGACAGATTCCCAGCCAAGTCTCTTTCCCCAGCCCCAACATCACTCAGCAACTCAGACCAAAGAATTTGCTGTTGGCATCCTCTACATATAGACACAGGTCCAACTTTAAACATGTTTTGTGAAAATCAAAATGATACAAATGTCCTAAGAATCCATAAATGAATAGAAAGCCTTGCAAAAGAGCAAGAAATAAAGGATAACTCTCCCAAATCATACTCCCTGATGTGTCAGCTTGTCTGAGTGAAATGATTCCTATTACATATAAAGTCTGTTGTTGTTCCATGTACCGAAACATATCCACAAAATCAAAAAGATGCCAGGAAGAGACATCAAATGAAATTCAAAATAGTAGGTAATCAGTGAATTGATAAGAATCAAGCTAGGCAATTCTTAGCATGTATATGATGGGAGATGGTAAGACAGTGATAATAGAGTCAGATGACAATAACTGATTAAAGTAAACAAGTTAATATTTCAGAATAATTTGTTTAGCAATGTTACACAAATCTCTGAACTAGAAAAGACAAAGCATCTTCATAATCTAATTACTTCAAAAATTCTATTAACAATCCAATCCTGTTGTTTGTATGCTATCATTACTGAGAGCTTCAGTTGCCATGGTGGCAAAATTATTAGAGAAAGTAGCTGTTCATTTTTATAAAAAGCTTTTTGGGATAGCACACAGAAATGAAATATTTTGACTGAATAAAAATGGTTGCTGTAATATCTTAGTATGCAAAAAAATAGTCTATAAATAATCCCAAGAAAAACACTTCTAAGTAATTATCTGATATTTACAGTGGATAAAACACATTAAAAACCTTATGATAAGAACCGAAAATACAAAATACCAAACAAAGGGAAACTGCAGTGTCATTTGTAATAATTTCTGGTATTTTAGCTTACTCCTAAAGTTAATATTCTAAATGTGCAGTGCCTTATATATGATATGTACTCAATAAATCTCCATTGAATGATTAGAAGAAAAAATGTTCGTTTAAATCCAAATGAAACTTGAATTTATATTTAATTGTTTTTTTATTGGTATTGAGTTTCAGAATGCAATTGTGCTGTTATATTTTCATATAATCTAACAAGTTGGATATGAGTTTTTATTGTTTTTAGCCATTAAACATATTGAAGTATTAAAGTAGACAATGTTTAAAATAAAATATCTGTAAGGAATATAATCAATATATCATAGATTTTAAATTTTTTTGTTTGAGTTTGTTGGAGTTTAATCCTGGGCTAGATCTATTTTATTAACTAAAGGCAAAATATTTATTAAAACTCCAAGAAGAGCTATAGGGATAAGACTTACGTAATATTGGGATTAATTTAGTTACTCACAAATCACATGATACTAAAAAGCTTACTTTTCAAAGAATCCTAATAGATAAAACATTTGAATAAATAAAGATTGTCTTAGTTTCAAAAGTGAGTTTTAAGTAAAACTTCTATGAGACATTCTCTGTCCAGAAGAAAGATAATTAGCATTTCTGGAAAACGACTATTTTACTAAACAAAATACTAGATATTGTTTATTAACACTTCTTTAAAATTTTTTATTAATTATAGTTGACAATGTTTTATTAGTTTCAGAGGTATAAAATAATGACTCAACCATGTTAAACATTACCCAGTGCTCACCATGATAAGTGTAGTCTCCACACATTATTATTAAAATATTATTAACTATTAATTTCCTATGTTTTATTTTTCATCTCTATGACTTATTTTATAACCAGAAGTTTGTATCTCTTAATTCCCTTCACCTATTTCATCCATCTTTCTACCCCTCTTCCTTCTGACAACCACCAGTTTGTTCTCTGAGTCTGTTTCAGATTTTTTTGTTTGTGTTGCTTTTTAGATTTCATATATAAGTGAAATCATATGGTATTTGTCTTTCTCTGATGGACGAATTTCACTTAGCATAATACCCTCTATATCCATCCATGTTGTTGCAAATGGCAAGATTTCATTCTTTTTTATGGCTGAGTAATATTCCATTGTATGTATAGTTAACATGTCTTTATTCATTCATCTATCAGTGGATACTTAGGTTACTTCCATATTTTGGCTATTGTGAAGAATACTACAATGAACATAAGAGTACACGTATCTTTTTGAATTAATGTTTTCAATTCCTTTGTGATAAATACCCAATAGTGGAATTATTGGATCATATGGTATCTCCATTTTTAATTTTTTGAGGAAACTCCATACCATTTTCCACAGTGGTTATACAATTCACATAACCACCAACAGGGCACAAGTGTTCCCTTTTCTCTGCATCCTTGTCAACATTTAATATTTTTTGTCTTTTTGATAATAGACATCCTGACTGACATATGGTGATATCTCATTGTGGTTTTGATTTGCATTTTTCTGATGATTTGTGCTATTGAGTTTGTATTCTTACCTTAATTCTAGGTATTTGCCCCATTTTCTTTTGGGGGTGGAGGAACTTCCTAAATAATTGCTCCCTAAGTTATCTGCCTTTAGATTCTTTTTTTAAATAATTTTTATTTTGTTATATTAGTCACCATACAGTACATCCCCAGTTTTTGATGCAAAGTTCCATGATTCATTATTGCATATAACACCCAGTGCAACATGCAATATGTGCCCTCCTTAATACCCATCACTGGCCTACCCCAATCCCCCACCCCCCTCCTCTATGAAGCCCTGGGTTTCTTTCCCAGAGTCCATAGTCTCTCATATTCATTCCCCCTTCTGTTTACCCCTTCATTCTTCCCTTCCTTCTCCTACCAATCTTCCTATTTCTCATGTTGCATAAATGAGTGAAACCATATGATAATTGTCTTTCTCTGCTTGACTTATTTCACTTAGCATAATCTCCTCCAGTCCCGTCCATGTTGCTACAAATGTTGGGTAATTGTTCTTTCTGCTGGCTGAGTAATATTCCATTGTATATATGGACCATATCTTCTTAATCCAGTCATCTGTTGAAGGGCATCTCGGCTCCTCCCACAATTTAGCTATTGTGGACAATGCTGCTATGAACATTGGGGTGCATATGGCCCTTCTCTTCACTACGTCTTTATCTTTGGGGTAAATACCCAGTAGTGCAATTGCTGGATCATAGGATAGCTCTATTTTTAACTTTTTAAGGGACCTCCATGCTGTTTTCCAAAGTGGCTGTACCAACTTGCATTCCCACCTTTAGATTCTTACTCTAAACTTTCCCTAGATTACTCAGGTTTATGATGTGGGTGGGAGACATCAAGGTCTAAGCATTTATATTTTTGGCAGAGTTTTTTTTAATGCATTTTAAACTTTCAAATGGGTAAAAACTATAAGCTATTTTTTGGCAATGCAATTCCTGTATAATACCTCTATATTTCAATATTCTTGTGATATATAATTTGAGGCATTTTAAAAAGCATTATTAAGTGGTATTACTATAATTCAGTTTGAGGCACAGTGATATGTTTCATAGCATCTCTGGGAGACATCATGTGCTCATTAGAAGGGAAATATTCTGACATCAATACCTTTAGGCAGCTTAGTAGAGAGAGAAATGCATTTGAATATGAGTCCCATAATATAGACAATCATAGCTTCATTTCAAGTTCAGAAAGAGGGAACAGCTCTACTTCTAAATAAAAATAGATATTTGTCAGAAGGTTTAAAAATACATGTTCATCAAAAGCTACACTTTTCAGAAAACCAGAAAAATAATCTGATATAATCCAAATAAACACTCCTGTCTGTCATATAACCTTTAATTATAATATGGCAACTGTAATTTCACCTAATTAGAAAAGGTGAATCCAATTTTGAATTGCAAATTATCCCTTTTATGAAAGCTCAAAGTAAAGCATCCTCAGACTGACAGACTCAGTCAGTATGGATTGAGGTGCCCTATGATGTGACGTTTTTTATTAATCAGTGAGTTATTCCAAAAGGCTCTTACATGGAACCATTCATTGGTTTTAATGTTAGTAGATACAGCTTTCCAATTAATACTTATATTATAATACATGAAAGTTAGCATTCTAACCCTCTCCAACCTCCCTGAAATTCTGTTTTCTCATTTATAAATAGGGACAAAAATACCCACATTTTAATGAAATAACAAGGATTAATTGAGAAACCACAGGAAAACCATTGGGTGAGCACTCAATGTATTTTAACTAACTTTAATTGCAATTAATTTAAGGTTGTATGCTTTAGGGGATAATTCTACTAAGAATGAAAAAAATCTTTATTAAAAATAAAAGCTTAGATCATTTTCTAGTTTTAGGATCTACAGAGATTGAACTCCTCTTGGTTGATTATACAGTTTTGTTCATAAAAAGAAAGTGAGAAAAAAGAAGTGTTAAATGTCTAAGATTTTTTAAATAACCAGCTATTCCAAATTAAATTTGGTTGAACAAAATGTAGTTTTAAAATATGGATGTAAATAAAACTTCAGTGTTCTATTCAGAGTAGCAAGAAAGGACATTTTTGAGAAAGAATTCAATATAAAATGACAAATATGATTCTATATACTAAAGGAATATTCAAGGCTTCAAATTTAAGCCACTACAAAAATCTACAAAAAACTAATGTCCTAAAATTAAAATTATTGAAGTTAGGTGTACTAATCCAACTCATAGAACCTCTGACCCAAAAAAAAGACAGATATAGAAATATTTTGTCTACAGTTTACAAACAGAACACAAAAGAATGGGGGTTTTGTTTTTTGTCTTTACTAGTCTAGGGATGACTTTAAAACATTATCAATGCATAATTTCTTATTTTTTGATATAGCTAAATAATGTAGAGAAGTGAATCTTACTAAAAGCTGTGATCTTAAAATTTTATGGTTACTATACTAAGAATGAGATATAATACTTAGTAAGAATGAGATATAAAACAACACCAACAAGGAAAGAAACAGAGATTTTCTATTCCCGAAAGTTTCTCAGCAGTGGGGCCAAGAGAATAGAGGGCAGACCTAAAGAAAAAGAGTTATGGTGAGAGCGTTTCATCAGAACTCAGCTCGATGTTTTCTTTTTCTAATATAATTTCAAGAGAATTATATAAAGTTTTCATCACTGTTGTGGAAGGCATTTTACAGAAAATGGGCAAGAAACAATGTGCAAAGGGAGTTGTGGGCATTTAAATATTCAAAGAGTGTAACAACTTTCCAGTTTTCTATTGTGCATGTATTTGGGCAATGGCTGGAATTTAAACAACTTTTGAAAACATCTAGTTTATTCATTTTATAGTGAAGTTAAAAAGATTTTAAAGGCTGAAGCTTGAGGAACCACCTAGAAACCTGTTGAACTCTAACAGATACATGTAGATTATGTACAGTGACACAAAGAATCAAAATGAAGCTAGAAACATTCTAGACAGGAATACAACGAACTAGTCTCACAACCTCTGGCCAAGGATTTTAGCGATGTTCTCTAGAGAGAGATTTGTAAGGTGCATGACAACACATTTCAATAACCACCTATATGCATAAACTGTCTCTATTCGTTCTAAATATTTACCAATGAAACTTGAAAGCACTAAACAAAATCAGTCCTCCTTAAGATTTTACTAACTATAGCATGAGAGTTTAATTAAGATCCACTAGTCTATGGTCAAATGTAAAATTGCTCAATGGGTCAGAGCAAGAAAAATTTAACCTTCTACCATCAACACCGGGCCAAGAATAGATGAAAACATTAAGCTTCAGTTAACTTACAAGTTTGTTTTGTCCCACTAAAAACAACAAGAAATTGGTCTGACATTTCTAATTATTAGGAAATTAATCAATTGTTTTAATATCATGATGATATATAAATGCTATTACTCTTATTTTTTTTAACTCTTATTATTGATAGATTTGGAGCTGGCAACCTTAAAGGATTTTATGCTTGTTTATAATGATAAGTAACATAGTTATTTCCATGCTATTTTACAGGATCGGCAAGTAAGAATCATATCCTGGTCACATTAGCAATCTCAATAATTCTGTTTTGGTTCTTATTCAGCCACTATCTCATTTTAATCAATTCTGTTGAAATTACTTGTATTGGGACCAAGAAGGTCTGACAGCTATTTTGCAGAGCACTCACAGTTGAGAGAAAGAAACTGGCAGAATTCTCTTGTGAGGTCTCCAAATATATTTTTTCCCTAAGGATGATAGGCTTTCTATATAACACACTCTTTTATTCACTTTTCTCTGAGTACATGACATAGCTTATCCTACATAAAATAAAGAATATAATCATGGAAGCCAAGAACAAGTTCATTTTTCTACCTTAAGGCTAACTTATGTTTTTTAATCATCTTGCACCCATTGAACAGAATCCTGACTGGAATTATATGACTGGATCTTTTTGACATTCCAGTTGACAGACAAATTCATTTTGGTTTTGTTTTTCCCCCTCCATCTACCTATATTAAACATAAAAAATGAAACAAGTAAAATTATATGAAGAAGCACACTCACAAAAATTTTCCATATCGTTGAGGTTTGCCTTGTTATAGGAGTTGTACATGCAGAACAGAAGCAATATCGGTATTACTGCACAAAGTTCTTTAATAAAGTATCTTCAACGGGTATATACTTTTTTCATAGTCACAAGAACATTACCAGTCTACAAATGGGAGGTGATGAAATCAGACTATTATGAGATGTAAAATATAAATGTTCATGATTTCTTCTCTGCTGAGGTGATGAATCAGGAAAATAAAATATTCAGTCCTAAATTTTAGTTCAGATTGTGTAGCTAAGTCTAAGCAGTCCCCAATCCAATTTTATACATATGTAGAATTTATTTCTAATAGCAATGGTGATCCCCCAAATTTAATCTGCAACGTTCAGCCAGTTGATTTCTTATGGAAACAGAAATAGTTGCACATAATTTTGAGGATATAGGCTTCAGTGAAACTTATGAAAATAGCACCTTAATGAAAATGAAATTAGCCAGTAACACCAGACAGGATATAACATAGCTATCCAAGTACACTCAGAAGATGTACAGAAAAATAAGAGGGGATTATAATCTTTAGAAAGAAAAAAAAAATAACACACACATATGTAAATTTGTCATACCAGATAATTGCACACTTGGACTGGCATGTGAAATATGATATGACAATTGAGAGGAAATAAAATGTTATAAAGCTACCTTTAGGGGCGCCTGGGTGGCACAGTCATTAAGCATCTGCCTTCAGCTCAGGGCGTGATCCCAGAGTTATGGGATCAAGCCCCACATCAGGCTCCTCCGCGATGAGCCTGCTTCTTCCTTTCCCACTCCCCCTGCTTGTGTTCCCTCTCTCTCTGGCTGTCTCTAACTCTGTCAAGTAAATAAATAAAATCTTAAAAAAAATAAAAGCTACATTTATATTCCCTAATATCCCAAGTTGCAAACAACAGCAATGAATGCCAAAGCTTTTGCAATAATCCCACAAATATAAGCAAATTCATGGGCATCACCAGGAAATTTGAGACAATCAGGCTATATCTCAATTGTGGATCTTTCTTCTCATCATGTCTTATTCCTCAAATCAAATCTCATGAATAATTCGGGAGTCTGATTTAATCCAATTCTGATTTCTAATGCTTAAGACACTAAAGTATGCCTCTTGTCTGGCCTGTACTTTACCCAGACTAATAAAACAAGTGTACTTATCCATTTTTACTCACCATTCTTGTTGTTGTCGTTGTTTTATAGATTGCATTATGTGTCACGTTAGAGGCAAAAGTTTAAAAAATGTTAGGCTATTTCTTTCCTTACACTCATACTTAAAAAGCCTATGAATTTGAATTGAAAATGTTTTATTTTGCTTAAACATAGTTTTGTAACTACTTCAACTATAAAGAAACTAAAAGTAATATGAAATTTCAATAAAGTGGAAATAAATATATAATTATTTGGTTAATCAGGGTGTAGGTAGAAAGCAGAAATTATCCCAGTTGTTTTAACAAATAGAATTTAATATAAATAATTGTTAACTAGGGATTGAACAACAGAAAAGGCAAACTGGGAACAATAACAGAAATGTTATGAGGTAGTAATAGGAGCAAGCAAGGCTAATGCTGTCCTGCATCCGGGAAAACAAAGAGTTCAAAACTATTAAAACTCAGAGGAGAGGTCCCCTGGAGTTGAAATTCAGACCTTTGGAAAGAGCCTGGGACTCGCGTCTCTGAGATTAGGGAGATGCTCTGTGGGCCTAGCGCACAGAACTGAGAGGCACATGCGTCAAGCAGATGATACAAATGTCCCTAAAAGGCTTCAAGCCTGGTTTGGTAAGTATTGAGGGTGGGGCTGGGAAATAAAAGCTGGAATCAACTGTCACTGTGAAGAAGTTTTGGTAGGTGTGACAGACAGGGAATGAAAGCAAGTGGGAAGCACATATCAGACCAAACCTTCTTCCCACTGCACTCTTCCTAGTGCCCTCTTTTGACAGAACCTGAAGGGAAAACCAGCGGCAAAGCAGAAATGAGGTTTGTTCATCTCAAACCTAGAATGACAAAGATTTTAGGAAGATGACTTTGAAGCTGAGAGAACAGGGGATATTGTGACCATTATGCCAATATTCAACAACTTCGATGAAATGGGAAAATTCTTTGAAGGGCACAACTATAAAAGTTCACTTGAAAAGAAGAGATAATCTGAATAGTTCTTTATGCATTGAAGAAATTACATTTGTAAAGCAAAACTTCCCCATAAAGAAAACTGGAGAGCAAGATAACTTCACTGGTGAATTCTATCAAACATTTAAAGAATAAATAATACCACTTCTACACAATCTCTTCCAGAAAATTAAATAGGAGGAAATTCTTCCCAACACATTCTACGAGGCCAGCATTTATACCAAACAAGAAAAGGACGTTAAAAGAAAACATGATTACAAAGTAGGGGTTAGCCCAGGAATGAAAGTGGGTTTAACTTCAAAAATAAGTCAATTTAATTCACCATATTTACCAATTAAAAAGAATGACCATAGGATTATCTCAATAGATGGAAAATTAGCATTTGACAAAATCCAACATTCATTCTTATTAAAAACTCAGAAAATCAGGAATAAAAGGGAATATCCTTAGTCTCATGAAGGTCATCTATGAAACTAACATCATATTGTGATGAATATTGTGAATGAATGAATGTTTTCAACTAAGACTGGGAACAGAACAAGGATGTCCACTCTCTCCAATTATTTTTAACATCGTGCTAGAGGGTCCAGCCAGTGCCATACATAAAGAATAAAGGGGAAAAGTTCCCCAGTGGGAAAAGAAGATGTGAAACATCCTTTTTCACAGATACATCATTTTAATAAAGAAAATTCAATGGGTGTACAAAAATAAAAGCTATGAGAACTAATATGTGAGTTTGTCAAGGTTGCAGGATACAAGATCAATACACAAAAGTGAATTGCATTTCTAAGTCCTAACAATTAAAAATTGGAATTAAAATTTAATGAAGCAGTATAAGTTACAATAGCATAAAAGGAACATGAAATACTTAAGGATAAATCTAAAAAATATATATAAAATCTGTACTCTGAAAATTACAAAACATTGTTAAGAGAAATGAAAGAAAACCCAAATAAATAGAAATATAGAGCTTGCTTATTGGCTTGGAAACTCAATATGGTTAAGAAATCAATTCTTTCCAAATTAACCCATAGTTTCAACACCATTCCAATCAAAACAACTACAAGTAGGAACTGACAATCTGATTCTAAAATCAATGTGGTGGGGCACCTGGGTGGCACAGCGGTTAAGCATCTGCCTTCGGTCAGGGCGTGATCCCAGTGTTATGGGATCGAGCCCCACATCAGGCTCCTCCGCTATGTGCCTGCTTCTTCCTCTCCCACTCCCCCTGCTTGTGTTCCTTCTCTCGCTGGCTGTCTCTATCTCTGTCGAATAAATAAATAAAATCTTTAAAAAAATAAACAAATAAAATAAAATAAAATCAATGTGGTAATATAGCAAATAGCTAAAACAACTTTAAGAAGAACAAAGTTGGTTGAGCAACAAAACATGTTTTTGACTTATTTTAAAGCTACAATTACCAACAGCATATAAGTAGCATCAACACTGAAATATAGACCAAGGGAACAAAATAGAGAGTCCAGAAATAGACCATCTCATAAACTGACACCTCATTTTTGGCAAAGGTACAAGGTAATTCATTAAAGAAATAATAATCTTTTCATCCAGTGATGTTGGAACAACTGGATATTCATATGCTAAGCAAAAAAACTTTGATTCATTCCTTGAACCATGAAAAAAGATAATTCAACACAAGTCATAGTCCTAAATATAAAACCCAAACTATAAAACTTCAATAAGAAAACAAAGAAGTTCTTTTTGACTTTTTGCTAAGCAATGATGTTTTAGATTCAACACCAAAGCATGATATTTAAAAGAAAGACTTGAAAAATTAGACTTCATAAAATTTTGACTATTCTAAAGACATTGTTGAGAGAATAAAAAGAGTCATAGACTAAGGAAAAATAATTTTAAATTTGTATTTTATAAAGGACTTTTATCCAGAATATGTAAAGAACACTTAAAATTCAATAATAAGTAAACACACAAACTGATTATAAGAATGGAAAAGATATTTGAGTAGAGACTTCACCAAAAAGATGTATCTGGAGGAAAGTATACTGATTTTTTTTTTTTTTTTGAGAGAGAAGGAGAAAGGGTGGGGGCAGAGGGAGAGTGAGAGAGAGAAACTAAAGCAGGCTCCCCACCCTGCATGGAGCCCATTGTAGGGCTTGACCTCATGACCCTGAGATGATGACCTGCACCAAAATCAAGAGCCAGATGCATAACCAACTGAGCCATCCAGGCACCCTAGAAAATGTATTGATTTTTTTCTTTTTTTATAATAATTTTTTATTATGTTATGTTAGTCACCATTCAGTATATCCTTAGTTTTTGATGTAATGTTCCATGATTCATTATTTGCGTATAACACCCAGTGTACCATGCAATATGTGCCCTCCTTAATACCCATCACCAGCCTATTCCAGTCCTCCACCCACCTCCCCTCTGAAGCCCTCAGTTTGTTTCCCAGAGTCCATAGTCTTTCATGGTTCATTCCCCCTTTTGTTTACCCCCACTTCATTCTTCCCTTCCTTCTCCTACTGATCTTCCTGCTATTTCTTATGTTCCATAAATGAGTGAAACCATATGATAATTGTCTTTGAAAAAGAAAAAAGAGGACACTTAAGAACTTCATATTAGAATGCAAAGAAAATGTATGAGAAATATTTCAGTTGTGAAAACTAAGTCAAATGAAAAGTATTTTTGGATAAAGCAGCAAAGATGCTAAAGTATTTTTAGTGAATTGAAAACTCACTATGGCATATACACTAGATGAGTTCAGAGTGTTTCATTCCGTAAGTCATTAGGGTATATCTTATGTACACAAGACGAACATTTTGTTATTATTATTTTTGCTGTCCTTATTCTGAGTTCACAGTCACTTTCAGGAAAAAAGGAAATATCCTAATGATTCCAAGTTTTGTGAGAGAATTCCATAAAGTGTCAAAATGTCTAAGAGAAACCTTCTTTGTAGTAGATTGTTGATTCTGAATATTTCTCCAAATCATCTGCTTATCTTGGGATCAGAATCACATGGGGCACCCACATAAACTCAAGTTTTATCACCTCCTCTTTGTATCCCCCCCTTTTTTTTAGATTTTATGTATTTATTTGACAGAGAGAGAGGCAGTGAGAGAGGGAACACAAGCAGGGGGAGCGGGAGAGGAAGAAGCAGGCTTCCCACTAAGCAGGGAGCCCGATGCAGGGCTCGATCCCAGAACACTGGGATCATGACCTGAGCCAAAGGCAGATGCTTAACTACTGATCCACCCAGGTGCCCCCGCATCCCCTTTCTTATAGCTGGCTGTTTATGTTGTCCTTTATGGTATTTTCAGTCAGAATACCGATGTCTGTAACATAATTGGTAATGCTTAAAATGTGTTTATTGACTGAAAAAAAATCCTCTTCCATTTATACCTCACAACTTTCTTTATGAATATGCATTTTTGTGATTTGAATTCAACTTGACCAAGAATTGTAATCCAAGATATTATGTTCTTTACCACTGAAAGTTAGAGTTTATAGTAGAGATATATCAGGAGCTAGGGAGTAAGAACCTGTTTCTAAGGGTCTTAGAAGCTGTGTTAGCCCTTTTTAGCTGGAAAATATATATCCATCCAAAGATGACCATCAGAATATCATAAACCTTATGACAACAGAAACTGAGAAAAGTTTGAATAGGAAATTTGTTCTATGCCTTGGATAATTTTAGAATTATTCTTCTGTGCATTTTTGACCCAGTTTTTCACCTAATGAGTACTTAAAAATTTGGAAACTTCTAGCTGATCAGAGAAAGAATTCAAAGAAAAGAGTAATTCCCAAGGAATGACTTAGTCTAGTCAACCATCTGCACTTAAAGTTCTAAATATTTTCTGATTAAGAAGAGAAGGGTTATCTGCATGACAGATTTAAAAATATGTCTTCTCATAACAGTCACCAGGACCTCAGACACTCTAAGTCCCCACACCACCATTACTGAGATGAAATTTTAGGAAAGCGTCTCAGTATCTGTTGAATCACAAGCACTCCCACCACCAAATGATTTTAGGTTTGGAAAATATTATACTACATAGTTGGCCCTCTTGTCTTTATTCTCTTCTCCCCCCAGATTTCCACGCTACCACTATCTCTAAAAACACAGTGTAGTTTTACACAATTTTATCCAATTTTATAAATTTTATATTTTTCAAGTATAATTGATATACTCATAAACTGTGCTCATTTAGATTATGCAATTCAATAAATTTTGACATATTTATATTCTCATAAAATTGTCAGCACAATCGAGATAATGAACAGATCCATTACTCCCAAACGTTCTCACATGGTCTTTTGTGATTTTCCCACCTCATCTTTCCCCACCTACCTTCATAGGAAACTATTCACTCCTTTCTGTCATGATAAATTAAGTTGCATATAATAATAAGCTGTTAATCATATTACATAAATACAGTATGAATTAGTTGTATTTTATATAAATGGTATGACAGAGTATGTAACTCTTCAGTCTGACTTCTTTCAGTCATCACCAATAATACAGATTCTTCCATGCTATTGTGTGTATCAAGGGTTCATTTCTTTTTATTGCTGAGTAGATTTCATTGTATGGATATGTCACACTTCTTTATTAATTTCCCTATTGATGCTTTTCTTCCCAATTCTGGCTAACATAAAGAAAGCTGCTACAAACTTTTTGTACAAATCTGTGTTTGAATATACAATTTCCTTCTTTTTGGGTTAAACACCGAGGAGAGTGGGTTAAACACCTGACTGGATCATATGGTAAGTTTACTTTTTCTTAATATATCGAGTTTTTATGTAAATTCTGAAAGCAGCTTATTGTGTAATATTAGTTTCAGGAATAGAAATTAGTGATTCATCACTTACGTATAACACCCACTGCTCATCACAAGTGCCCTCCTTAATGCCCATCACCCATTTAGCCTATCTCCCTGCCCACTTCCCCTCCCACAACCCTCAGATTATTCTCTGTAGTTAAGAGTCTCCTATGATTTGCCTCCCTCTCTCTCTTTTTTTTAAAGAAATGTCACACTGTGTTTGTACCGTTCTATAAACAATTGTGCCATTTAAATTCTCATCAGGAATGTATCAGAGATCCAGTTCCTCCAGATATTCATGAACACTTGGTGTTATGCACTAAATGTTTATGTTCTCCCTAAAATTCATATGTTGAAACCTTCCCTCACAATGTGATGGTATTAGGAGGTGGGGCCTTTGGAAGGGAATTAGAGCCTAATCAATGCAATTACTTAGCACCCTTATAAAAGGGACCCCAGAGAGCTCCCTCACTCTCTTTCCATCAGGTGAAGGTACGATGCAAAGTGGCAACCTTAAAGAAGAGCCTCATCAGAACCCGATCATGCTGGCATCCTGATCTCAGAATTCTAGTCTCTAGAACTGTGAGAAATCAACTTATATTGTTTTTATGCCATCCAGCCTATGGCACTTTATTATAGTAGCCCAAACTGACTAAGACACTTAATATAGTCATTCTTTAGTTTCTTCCATTCTAATATATGTGTAGTGGAGTCTAATTGTGAATTTAATTTGCACTTCCTTAATGATTAATGAATTGAGCATCTTTTTACGTGCTTATGTGTGTCTGTATATGTGCATGTATTTGTCTTAAATTTGTCTATATATTCATTTGTCCTAGATATGAAATACCACATATTTTCTCACAAATTTTCTTTTATTCTTTTCACGAAAAGGAGATTGAACTAGATTATCTAAATTATATTTTTCTTCTTACACTGTGGCAGTAATGCAATGAAAAAGAAGAAACTAGTATGAATACAAGTGATGCGTTCCTTCCCTCCACCCCTCCTTTTGTCTCCCCAAGCCCATCACATACATGCTAGGACATACACCTCTTCAATCACTCTGTAACCAGTCTGTCACTTTGAAAGCTGAACGTCGCTCCCCTGCTTTGCAGCCCTATTCACACCCTGCCTAAGTCAATCATAGTGAATCATGCGGTCCACAATGCAGAATCCCTTACATCTGTCAAAAGAACAAGAGAAAACAGGACTGCACATCTTAGGGAAGACTTGAGTTAAGGTCAAAATCATTCAAAATCACTTACACTGTCTTTTTTTTATACTTCTTTTTGAACATGCAAAGCCAAGTGGGTCTGAGAGGGAGAAAAGCTTCCTGTTCACTCCCAAATGGTCATATTCAGGAGTGGACAAAAATACTTTACTTTTTTTTTTTATTATGAGCTTATAGGAGAAGATTTACAGATAAGAGATTCAACATCTCCATCTGTGTCAAATGAAAAGCATTTTTAAAATAGTACTTAATAGTATGTATACCTATTAAGTGAAACAATTACTCACAAAAGCAGACATCTGCTTTGTCACTTAACTGAAAAACATCATTTAAAAGATTAGTGGTATTTCTGTGCAGAGAAGTTAAGTGAACACTATGTAAAGTGGCTAGAGATACACAAAATTTTGAGAAGAAAAGTTTTGAAATTTCTTGAAACAGGTAGTCATTTCTATTTCTTTAGTTAAATATTATTTTCACAACTATCTTTTAAAAAGTGATTTGAATAGCTAGAATCTAGCCAAATCAAGCAGATCCATTGGCTATGTCCTTTGACTCTATTAATAAACAATTTTCCTTTCAATCTTCTTGTCTCATTTGGGTTTGGTATAAAATTTCTATTTATAAGTCCCAGAGGAAGAGTCCTCCCTCCGTTTCATCATCTGTATTTGTAAGTCCTTTGTATAAACCTACAACCTATAAAGTTTCCTATAACACATACTACAGTATGACTCCATTACGGGTTTGTTACTTCAGCTCATTAATGCCAGGATAAAACAATTTGAATACAGCTAAGTTAGTAAAATAATGAATTTCATTTTTAAAAATGGTATTGCCTGATCCTATAATCTGTTAGTTTCTAACTTTTTTGTGGGGACAATGAAGTGCCCTGAATATCTGGTTAATGTTTTGGTTCTTCTCCATAAGAAAAATCTGTGTATCACATTTTGAATGTACACTGAATGTTAATATAATTTCAGGTTGTTCACAGAATGCTGCGTCTGTGGAGCAGGCTTAACTAACTCTAGGACTGAATATCCAGGTGTGTAAGTTACGCCCTACAAAAGGGCACTCAGGGACGCCTGGGTGGTTCAGTTGGTTAAGCATCTGTCTTTGGCTCAGGTCATGATCTCAGGGTGCTAGGATAGAGCCCCAAGCTGGGCTCCCTGCTCAGTGGGGAGTCTGCTTGTCCCTCTCCCTCACCCCTGTTTGTGATCTCTCTCTCGCTCTCAAATAAAGAAATAAAATGCTTTTAAAAGGGGGGGGGCACTCAGATGTGGTGATGGTAAAGTGTGTGTGTGTTGGGGAGGTCAAGTGGGGTGGGGGATGGGACTGAAATCAAGCCTGCGCTCTGCTCACCAACTCTTATGAGGGAAAAATGTTTATTGTCAAAAAATCTAATTTTTGATTCACACAGAGTCACAGTGTATGCTATGAGAAGTAGTAACAACCTTAACAATAATTTTGTTAATCAGTGAAGTTGTTTTCCTTTACTCATTAGTTTAAAATTGTATCTTGATCTAGACAAGTTTCAAGTTATATAAATCACCAAGATAGTCTAAGCAGTCATGACTTTTTTCAGTGTCAGTTCCATATTTATTTACATAGCAGAATACTTAGTGCATGGTAGATAATAATAAATCCCCATTGAATTAAACTGCCAGGTGTATGTGTGTATGTATGTGTTTGTGTGCATGTGTTTGCATAATGCAATTCGAACCAAAGTTATGTATCCTTTATAAAATCCTGATCTTTGTGATATTTAAGTTACTCCTTGTTATCTAACAATATGTTTGTGTATTTTTATCCTATATCTAGAGTTCTCTGTATCTTGAATGAAGTTATACAAATAAGAACTTTAACCTATGACATTAACATATTTGCCATAAATTCTGAAAACACTGAAATTACCCTTTTGGATTCTCCTGTATTCAAATTATTATAATTAGGATTTGCAATATTACAGTATACAGATTAAGTTTATCCATTTCTACACAAACAAATTTTACCCAGTTCCATTTGACTAGGTCTATGAGATACTGGGTAATGGAAATGGAATATAAAAATAATTACCACTGGGGAAGTTTTATTTTCATACTACACAATATAATTGTACATAAATGTAATTCTCTTGCTACCGATATCAAAGGAAAACTTCAGAACAATACAAAAAATCACGAACAAACTTTTTCTCTTTATTTAAAAAAATACTATGTGGTTTATTTCTGGGCTTAAAAAACATCCTAGTGAATCAATTTTTAACTCCCTATTAAGTGAAATATATATACGTGCATATGTAGGTGTGTATGTATACACACACACGTGTGTTTATACATATACACACACATATATCAGAAATGGAATAATACATAATAATAAAAGTAAATAATAAAAAGCAGAGTACAATTAAAAAGAAATAACTAAATAAGAAGTTCTTAGAATTGCCACCTACGGTAATAAAATTAGTATATTGTCTATTTCAATGAAAACATTGTGCTACAAAATCTTAGGTAGGATAATAATACAAGAAAAATAGAATTTCTCTGTTCTTGCTTCTCTTAACACTGTCATCCTCCCAACTGCAAGTGTCCTTTAAAGTTATTCCCCCAGTCTTCTATTTATAAATTACTTTTAACAGGTTTCTTTTAGTTTTGCTACCCAGTCTCTATTCACTCCATGTTCAGTCATATCATCCTACACATTCTCTGAGAAAATATTCCTTCCCCACTCTCTACCTACATGTGCGTTGAGAGGGACTCCACTAACTTAATAGAGCATATGATCCACATTATTTCTGGCCACATTTATTGGCTTAGGATGGACATATGACATAGTTTGGGATACTAACATACTATGGGCACTTACATGTTTTTAACTTTAAATAGTTAACCTGAAACTAAACATTTATTCGTCAATGAGTCTATATTTGACAAATACACTGCCAAAATATCTTTCTTTCATACTATTTCCCAAATGCATCATCTTAAGATATTTATTTCTTTACAGTGAAGAGCAAAACATATTGTAAATTGATCTGAATACACACTTTTTCTGTAGTGGATTGGCTCCAGTAATATCTCCATTTGTTCATACCTCCTTATATTCTCACTGACTCTGAGCTTGGCCATGAGAATCCCTTTGGCCAATGGATGGTAACAAATGTGATAAAAGCATACTTGAAAACTGTTTGTACATCAGGCCTTGCTTCCTTGCTACTCTTGGAAACTTGCCTCTATGACAGTATGCTATCGGAAGTTACCCCAAAGTTACTGGTTTGAGATAATAGAAATTTATTCTCTTAAAATTTGAGAGGCCAGAAGTCCAAAACCAGTTTTACTGGCTGAAATCAAGGTGTCAGCAGGGCCGACTCCTCCTGAGCTTCTAGGGAAGAATCTGTTCCTTGATTCTTCTAGGTGTTGGTGGCCTCATCACTCTGATCTCTGCCTCCATGGTCGTATTTTCTCCTTCACTTCTGTATGAAATTTTCTCCTGCCTCTCTCTTATAAAGAGTTTATTATTCCATTTAGGACCCAACTGGATAATCCAGGATAGTCTACCATCTCAATATCCTTTACTTAATCACAAATGCAATGTGTTGGTCACATAACATCACAGGCTCCAGGAATTAGGATGTGGACATCCTTTGGGGGTCCTTTTTTCAGTTTATCATAGCATCCTTCTCTCATTGTTGACCTCAAGGGATAGGATTACAAGTATTTCCATTTTGTACAATATTTGATACACACACACACACACACACACACACATACACACACACCCATTTTTATAATTAGGAAGCTTCCCTCTATTCCCAGTTTGTAAATTTTTTTATCTGAATGTGTTTTGAATTTTATCAAATAATTTTCCCCATCTACTTACATCATTACATGATTTTTCTCTTTCAATGTGTTTTTTGTGTTAAATAGGATTGATTTTTTTAAGTTTCTATTTCAATTCTGGTTTGTTAATGTACAGTGTAATATCAGTTTCAGGTGTATAATATAGTGATTCAACACTTCCATACAACACCCAGTGCTCATCACAAGTACCCTTCTTAATCTCCATCACTTACTTCGTCCATCGCCCCGCCCACCTCTCCTCTGGTAACCATCAGTTCGTTCTCTAGAGTTAAGAGCTTTTTCTTGGTTTGGTGCTCTCTCTCCCTCTCTCTCTCCCCCCCCCCCCCTTTGCTCATTTGTTTTGTTATTAAATTCCACATATGAGTGAAATCATATGGTATTTGTCATTCTCTGACTTATTTTGCTCAGCATAATACTCTCTAGCTCCATCCATGTCATTGCAAATGGTGAAATTTCATTCTTTCTGAAGGCTAAGATTCCATTGTGTATATATACCACATCTTTATCCATTTGTCAGTCAATGAATACTTGGGCTGCTTCTATAATTTGGTTATTGTAAATAATAGTGTTATAAACATCAGGGTGCATGTATCACTTTGAATTAGTATTTTAATACTCTTTGGGTAAATACATAGTAATGCAATTGCTAGAACATAAGGTAGTTCCTATTTTTAACTTTTTGAGGAATCTCCATAATGTTTTCCAGAATGGCTGCACCAGTTTGCATTCCCCACCAACAGCACAAGAGGCACCCCATTTCTCTACATCTTTGCCAATACCTGTTGTTTCTTCTGTTTTTGATTTTAGCCATTCTGACAGGTGTGAGTGATATCTCATTGTCATTTTAATGTGTATTTCCCCTATGATGAGTGATGTTGAGAGCATCTTTTCATGTGGCTATTGACCATCTGTATTTCTTCTTTGGAAAAATGTCTATTCATGTCTTCTGCCCATTTCTTAATTAGATTATTTGGTTTTGGATGTTGAGTTTTACAAGTTCTTTATATATTTTGGATACTAACCCTTTATCAGATATGTCATTTGCAAATACCTTCTCTCATTCCACAGGTTGCCTTTTAGTACTGTTATTTCCTTTGCTGTGCAGAAGCTTTTTATTTTGATGAAGTTCCAATAGTTTATTTTTGCTTTTATTTCCCTTGCTTCGGGAGACATATCTAGAAAGAAGTTGCTATGGCGCATGTCAAAGAGGTTACTACCTCTAGAATTTTTATGGTTTTTCTACTTCTATGGTGTTGGTTGTTACTTCTTCTAGCTCATTTGTGATTTCATTTATTTGGGTCCTTTCTCTTTTCTTTTTGAAAAGTCTGGTTAAAAGTTTATGAATTTTTAAATTTTTTTCAAAGAACCAGCTCCTGGTTCATTGATCTGTACTACTGTTTTTTTAGTTTCCCATTTATTTCTGCTCTAATACTTTTTATTTTCTTCCTTCTGCTAGCTTTAAGCTTTGTTATTCTTTTCCTAGCTCCTTTAGGTGTAACATTAGGTTGAGATTTTTCTTGCTTCTTGAGGTAAGCCTGTATTGCTATATACTTCCCTCTTAAGGCTGCTTTTGCTGGACTATTATGTTTTCACTCATTTGTTTCCATATTTTTTTAACTTCTTTGATTTTCTGGTTGACGCATTCATTTTTTAGTTACTTAACCTCTATGTATTTGTGGTCTTTCCAAATTTTTTCTTGTGTTTAACTTCAAGTCTCATAGTGTTGTGGTCAGAAACTATGCATGGTATATATTTGGGTGCTCTCACGTTGGGTATATAGATATTTGTACACATTATATCTTCTTGTTGGATTGCCCCCTTTATGATTATATAATGCTCTTGTCTCTTTTCTTGCAATCTTAATTCTAAACCCAGTTTGTCCAATGTAAGTATTGCTACTCGGCTCTAACATCCATTTGTGTGATAAATGTTTCTCCATCCACTCACATTCAATCTGAAAGTTTCTTTAGGTTTAAAATGAGTCTGTTGTATGCAGCATATAGATGTGTCTTGGTTTTTTTTTAATCCATTGTGACAATCTATGTCCTTTGACTAGAGCATTTAGTCTATTTACATTCAAAGTAATTATTGATGGAAATATATTTATTGTCATTGTTACTTGTTTTGTTTTTTTTTCTGGAGATTTCTCTGATCCTTTCTTGTCTTTGTCACATTTGGTTTCTCCTTTGTACTCAAAGAGCCCACTTTAATATTTCTTTTATAGGGTTGGTTTAGTGGTTACAAACTCCTTTAGATTTTGTTTGTCTGGAAAACTCTCTCCCCTTCTATGCTGAATAATAGCCTTGCTGAATAGAGGATGCTTGGTTGCAGATTTTTCCCATTCCACACTTTGCATATATCATGCTACTCTCTTCCGGCTTGCTAGGTTTCTGTTGAGAAATCTCCAGCTAGCTTGATGGGTTTTCCCCTGTAAGTTAAGGACTTCATTTGTTTTGCTGCTTTTAAGATTCTTTTCTTTATCACTGTACCTCGCAAATTTAATTATAATATGTCTTGTTGGTGGTTTGCTTTGTTGATTTTGATGGGCATTCTCTGTGCCTCCTGAACCTGGATATCTGTTTCCTTTCCCAGATTAGGGAAATTTTCTGTTATTATGTCTTGGAATAAATGCTCTGCCCTGTTTTTTCTCTTTTCTTCTGGGACGCCTGTAATATGAATGTTATTATGTTTGATAGAATTAATGTGTTCCCTGAGTCTATTCTCATGTTGCATAATTCTTTTTGTTCAGCTTCATTATTTTTCATTTTTCATTATTTTGCCTTCTAGTTGACTAATTCATTCCTTCCCTTCTTTTAGCACACTGTTCACTGCATCAAGCCTGTTTCTAGTCTTGTTTATTACATTCATTTCTGATTCTTTTTAAATTATTTTACCTCTGTGGTAAGGGTCTCATTGATGTCTTTTATTCTTTTCTCAAGCCCAGTGAGTGCCCTTATGATTGTTACATTAAATTCTCCATCAGGCATGTTACATATATCAGTTTCACTTAGATATCTGGTCATGGCCTTATCTTGTTCTTTCATTTAGGATAAATTCCTCCATCTTGGCATTTTGTCTAAGTCTCTGCTTTCTTTAGTGTGTTAGAAAAGCCAGTTATGTCTCCTCCTCCTAAAAATAATGGCCTTTTGAAGAAAAGGTCTTATAGTGCCCAGGGCCTCGTGCTTCAGGGAATGTCTCTGGTGTATGCTACATACACTCTGCTGTGTTTTGGATGCTCTATGCTTCAGCTCGGTCATTTGCAGAAGTTCTCCTTGTGTGCTTTTGGCAGTTTTTGGTCCCTGGTCTGAATGCGGTGAGTTTTAACTCTGTGCACTCTGGTCTGCTTGTGAAATGAGACTGGACACCAACACCCCCAGAACTGAGGCCCTGCAGAACTCTCTGGTCAGGTGACATAGTGTGGACAGGGGTTTGTGCTGGTCTTCTCGGGTAGGGACCCGCTGTGCTGGGACTGAGGCAACCTTGACTGAGAAGGACAGCCCACCAGAGTGCAGGGGTGGGGCTTGGAATAAACAAATTAGGAAGCTAGTGTCCACACTGTGCTGCTTCTCAAAGGTGGCTCTGTGTTTACGCTGAGAGATGGGGGAGGAAAATGACACCAGTCACAGTACCTTTATTCCCAGAGAGGCATTTCATGAACACTGACTCTCAGGGACATACTCCAAGAAGAGCAAATAATATCCCTGTTGTGTGTCCCAGGAGTTTGTCAGATCACTCTTTCCACACTGTCTGCCCCTGAGTTGTTCCTCTGCCTTCCCTCCAGGAACAGGGCAGTTTCCTCCTGGCTCCATCCCAGAAGCCCACTAACCTTTAAATCTCCAGACTTTAAGCTCCACTGGTTGCAAGAACTCAGTCCCTCTCATTTTCCAAGCCAATGGCTTTGGGGAAACATTCTCCCCATGCATTCCACTGTGTGCTCCTTTCCCTCTCATCCTTCTTTGTGACCACAGCTCTCTTCCCTCCACAGCAATTGATATGTTTCTCTGCTAAACCGAATCTCTGCACTTCCTACCTTCTTCAACGTGGCCTCTTCTTTCCCCTTAGTTGTGGAATTTGTTCTGTTAGTCTTCAGGTTGATTTCTGGGGTATTTAAGATAACTTAATAGTTATCTAGTTGTGTTTGTGGGAGGAGACAAGCCTAAGGTCTTCCTACTGTGCCACCATCTTTACCAACCCAGTACTCCAGGTTTATACCTCACCTGTCATAATGTATTTTCTTTTATATATTTCTAGATTTAACTTGCTAATGTTTTATGTTGGTGTTTTTAATTTTTGATTGAGAAATTAGTTTCCAATTTTCCTTTTATAATGTCTGTAAATTTTTGGTATCAAGATCTTTCTGTTCATATTAAAAAGATTAGGAAGAGTGTCCATTTTGTTTCTTTTTAGAAGAATTTGTGTGAGGTTGGTATGATTTTTTTCCTCAAATATTTATATTTCATATGTAAAACTGATATGGAGAATTTTCCCCGTGAAAATTGTTTATGATAAGCTTAATACCAAGAATAAACAATTCTCAAATATTCCAATTTTCTATTACATTTTATATCTGTTTTGGTAAATTCAGCTTTTCAAAAAATGTATTTTTTATCTAAAGTGTCAAGCTTGTTAGCACACATTTGTTACAAGATGACCTAATTATCTTAGTTCATATGATTGCAATTTGTATTTTTCTCCATTTTTTCTTATCAAATATTCAACTTTAGCTAAATTGATTTAAATGCATGTTTTTACATTCCTTGATTTTTATTCTTATCTTTATAACTTGATTATATTTTCTATATTCTTTGGAATGGGTTTGCATTTCTTTTTCTGTCACATTGAGCTAGAAACTCAGGTCCATTCATCTCAACTATCTTTTTTTTTCCCTTTTCTAATGAATATATAGGAAACTAAACACTTCCCTCAAAGCACTGCTCTAGCTGCATCTCATAAGTCTAATGTGACAATACCTCATTATCATTCAGTTCAAAATATTTTCTAATGTATACTGTGAATTATTTGCTGCCCAATTGTTTTTACATTATTGATTTTCACTTATTTGGAAAACTAACCCATTTACATTTACTAAAATTAGTTTATGTTTACCTTTATTATTTTTTACTTGAATAACCTGTTCTATATTTTTAAACTTTTGTTTCTTGCATTTAGATTTTCTGTATATTTTGCTTTATTATTTTTTCCTTCTAATATGTTATTTATTCATTCTTTCCTTTTAATAGTTAGATATGAAAACTTGAATCCTCAATTTATTGTAGCTTATAAAAAATAATTTGTCAGTTTTCAGATATCACACTTTTGGAAGACTTTGAATCCAATTTCCTCTGTTCTTCTGCTTTATTTTTGACATGATTTTTAAAATCTTCATTTCACGTATTTAAACTTCACAAGAAATCATCACCACTTAATGTAGTCAATATTCATTTTTAATCATTTGCATTTGCATCCATTTCTTTACTCTTCATCTTTAAATTCCATGTTTCTTTTTGGGATCATTATCTTCCTGGAGTTTAGCATTTTTCAAATTCCACTGTGTTAACAACTTCTGTTTATGTTTTTCTGAACATATCTTCATTTAATCCTTTTTATTAATTCTTTTTTTATGTATAGAATTCTATTTTGGCAGTTCCAGTGTTTCCTCAGCACTTTAAGGATACAATTCCATTGTTTAGAGTCTTTCATTTTTCTACTGAAATGTGAGCTATTATCATTACAGTTACATGAACATAATGTATCTTTTTTCTCTAGCTGCTTTTAAAGTGCTGTTTTTATCTTTGTGTTTCAGCAGTTTTGCTAAGAGATTTAAAAATATATCTGTCTGATTTACATTATTTATCCGGCTTTTGTTTCACTGAACTTTAATGGTGAGTTGATATTTTTCACCCACTGGTATTTTATCTAAACAATTTTTAAACACTGGTTCAACTCTCTTCTCTTCCTCAAGCATTCCAGTTACACATATTTTAAAAAAAATTTAGTGTGTCTTCCACATGACCCTTTTACTCTTTTCTGATTTTTTTTCTTCATTTACTTTTCTTTTTTGACTTTAGTTGAAAATATGAACAACTTTATAGAACCTAACTACCTTGAATAATGCAAATGAACTGTGTGAATATATATAATTCCAACCTGCATCTCTAGTCCTAATTTCTCATTTTTAATACGATTCTGTATTTCCTACTATATTTGAGGCATTTTTATTTGAATGATGCATTACCCCTTTAAATAATTTAAAAGTATTATTTTCTTTCAAGGTTTCTGAGCAGGAATCCTTGAATTTATCTTGGAATATTCTACTTTTTGTCCCTATTAGATCTTTCACAAAGTTCAGTTACTTATTCACAATAATGTACTCTCCAGTATTATTGCCTTTATATTGTTTCATCATTGAATGTCCGGTTTATATTATGAACCCCTTAGAATATTTTGCCTAAGTCCTTGTGTTTTGTTGCTAGGGAAATCTTATCTGAAACATTCTATTCTGTCCTTCCCAAATCCATGGGAACAATATCAATATGGAGAGACATAAAGGCCAGGCCAAATGTGTTGCTGATATAAAACATCCAGAGTGTGTTTAGTCAGAGTGAAAATTTTAATCTTGCAATGAGGAAAGAGAAGTAAACCAGGATCCTATGCCACCTAGGTAGATTAAGGCAATAGTTTGTTGTTGTTGTTGTTTTTTAAAGATTTTATTTATTTATTTATTTATTTATTTATTTATTTATTTATTTGGCACAGAGAGAGCACAAGCAGGGGAAGTAGCAGGCAGAGGAAGAGGGAGAGGCAGGCAGAGGGTGCGGCAGGCAGAGGGTGTGGCAGGCAGAGGGAGTGGCAGGCAGAGGGAGAGGGAGAAGCAGGCTCCCTGCTGAGCAGAGAGCCAGATGTGGGGCTTGATCCCAGGACCCTGGGATCATGCCCTGAGCCAAAGGCAGATGCTTAACTGACTGAGCCACCCAGGTGCCCCTAAGACAATGGTTTAAATCTGAATTTCCATCCCTAGATTTTGAAGCCAGAAAATTTTGGTCCTCATCAAGATGAAAAATATCAAATTTAGGCTAAGGCTATGTCATATCAATAACAGAGTACAGATACATGGCTTGCAGATAAACCTTAGTCAATAAAAACAGACTTCTAGAACAGTGCACTAGGTTTTGGGACATAGTTTTTCTATCTCTCCAATACATTCTGCAGTTTATTACTGGAATCAACTAGACAACAATTCCCTGCTTTAAAAAAATCTCATACATTTTCTTTTCTTATTTTCCACAATGAGCTATAATTTGAAATGACATCCTAGACCTCTTCAATATGTATAATTTGATCAGTAGCCCAAGCTCCTTATTTCATGCCTACTCAATAACTATAGTCAGAGTTCTCTACAATTCTCTCTCAACTTGCACACAAATCTAATGAAGAAACAACTGGGGGCAGGGACAGGAAGACAACTACACCAAGAATAACAGCAAAAAAATTGAAGAAATGTGCAATGATGAAAAGAATAATGAGACTGAACCACCAGTGCCCTATCCAAACCTCATCTTAATGAACAAAGGAATCTCATCCACCTGGATTAGTAGATAATTCTGCACCTATGCCCTGAAGTACACCCATAGTGTCAGAGACCCAGACCCTCTACCTAAGAAAAAAACTCTCTTGCATAGATGAAAGATCATACTTTCTGAAATGGTACTATATTTATTCCATCTTTCTATTGCTACTTAACTATAGATCCCAGGGGAAAAAAATGAAGGACAGGCAATGAATACATTATATTCTCCAGGAGAAAAGTGCTATAAGTAGACAGATTTTAAAATAGATAAAAGTATAATATATAAATATATAACAGAGATAAAATGAATAATTTACATATAAAACTTCCTATTTTTAAACAAATGCCAAGAAATAGGAGTGATGTTTGGATGTTCGAAATTGTGCTATATTCCTCCACTTTGAAATATACTAGACCAAGGTTATTTTCTTATACTTTTTTAATTGACACTGAACATTGACCATGAATCTATGTCCATATATTCTGTCTATTCTACTATTATGGATGAATTGTATGGGCTCATATCTAAAGTCTGACCTCTACTTGTTCCCAGATATAAACCTATGTCATCTATTTCAGCAATTGTCACTTACTATTGTATATTTCCCCCTTTTCTGTCTCCCTTCTATTATGTGAGCACTAAAACTTCAGGCAGTTGATATCAGTCAGCCTTCTGTGACCATCTCAAGTGACCTCAAGGAGGAATCGAAACAGGAAGAGCCAAAAAACCAGTTAAGTGGAGGCATGCAAGCAATATTTTTAAACAGTCAGATATGATAGAAATATAATACATTAAGATGACCTAAAGGTTTTTCTCATGTGTATGGGGAAATCAGTAAACTTTATTTATTTACATATTTATTTTAGAGAGGGAGGGGAGGGAGGAGCAGAGGAAGAGCGAGAGGGAGAATCTTAAGCAAGCTCCATGCCCAGCACAGAGCCCAATGCCGGGCTCCTGCTCATGATCCTGAGATCATGACTTGAGCTGAAATCAAGAGTTGGATGCTTAACCAACTGAGCCACCCAGGGATCCCAGGAAGCCTTACTTTTGACAATCATAACAGATTATACATTGTGATACACAAATAATATGGAGAATTGCACATGAGCATGTATCCCCCTTTCCTATTGTATATATAATTTCCTGTAGCTAACAAGCTTCAGAGCAGTTCTTCAGATCAATCTGAAAGACAGTTTCCTAGGCTATAGTTGAACAACTTATGAAGTGTTTACTAACCTACACTGAGGTTGGTTTTCTTTCATTTGACATATGTTTCACTAGTTTTACACTCGACATTGAATTATTCCAAACCACAAATAAACATGTTGCAATAGCTTGTATTTCAAATAAATAAACTCTACCTTGACTTATTTTCTCCTGTATAATCTATTTAGAATGAAAACAGATCAATAGCTTTCTAGGGTTAATTTTGGTGGAGTAGCATAAGGGAGTTTGTGGGGCTGATGATGATGATTCTATATGTCTATACCTGTATTAAAATTTATAGAATGCACACCAAAAACCAATCTACTGTGTATTTATGTAAATATTAAAATAAAATGAATAACTTGATCAATGATAGCACAAAATATATCATGAATTGTAATGAACTAGAATGAACGAAGAACACAAATTATAAAGGAAATCCTCAAAAATAGAAGAAAATTGTAAAAAAACCAAATGTGTTAGGATAATTTAACATAAATCTTTTAATCACTGGAAGTTAGAGAAATAAGGGTATTTCAACCATTTATATTTAATATGATTGCGTCAAATCTGTTTTTGTTTCTATTTCCTATCGATTACTTGTTACTCTTTTATGTTCTATTTTTGGTTTAACTCTCTCTTTTTTTTTTTTTTTTTCTTTTGAGAATCTGTTATAGCTCCTTTGCTGGGCTATTAGCTATCACTGTTTTTGGATTTGTTCACTTGAGATGACTTTATAATTTTTTTCTTATCAATGTCTATTGAAAGTGATATTAAATTATTTCACACATTGTATAAAACTTTACAACAGTATATTTATTTCTCCACTTCCGGATTTTTGAGCTACTATTATACATTTTACTCCTGCCCATACTATAAACCTCTCAATGTACTGCTACTATTTTTACATTGAACATTCAACTATCTTCTAAAGTAAATTAAGTAGTAAGACAAATCATATTTACAAATGGCATTACCTTTTCTAGGGCTCTTTATTCCTCTCTGTAGATTCAGGTTTCCATTTTATACTATTGTGCTTCCACTTGAAGGACCTCCATTAACATTTCTTATATTGCAGGATTTCTAGCGATGAAGTCTACCTATTATATGTCTGAAAAAATCTTTATTTCCCCTTCATTTTTGAATGACACTTTTGCCTAGTTTAGTTTTTGAGGTGGACAGATTTTTTTTTTTCAGTACTTCAAAGATGTTATTCTATTGTCTTCTCACTTGCATTGTTTCCAATGAGAAAGGTGCTGTCATCCTTTGGTTCTGTATGCATAATGTGTCTTTTCTCTGGCTTAAGATTTTCTCTTCATAACTGGTTTTAAGCAATGTGATTATAATGTGTCTTTTGTAATTTTTTTTCATATTTCTAGTGCTTCGGGTTTCTCATTTAACTTCTTGGATCTGTAGGCTTATGGTTTCCTCCAATATAAAATGTCTTCAATCATTATTTCATCAAATATTCTCAGTTTTCACTTTTCCTCTCCTTTAGGAAAAACAGCTACACATTTACTTGGCCAATTTTGAAATTGCTCCACAATTCCTTGATTGTTCATTTTCTGCCATCTTTTTTTCTCTCTCTGTGCTTCATTTTGAATAATTTCTATTGCTATTTCTTCATGTATACTAATCTTTTCTTCTGCACTGTTGAATCTGCTGATAATGCCATCTACTGTAACATTCATCTCAGGCATTAAAGTTTTCATCTCTAAAACTTCCATTTGGTCATGTTTTATATATTCCCTGTCTTGAACTAATATGTGTAACTTTTCCTCTAGATTTTTGAGCACAGGGAGTACAATCATAATAACTTAATATTCTTGTCTACACATTATGTCTGTGGCAATTCTGGGTCAGATTTGCTTGATTTTTCTCCTCAATATGTGTTTTGTTCATGCTGGGTAAATTTATTAGATGCCAAAGCATTATGAATTTTATCTTGAGTCTTGGATATTTTGTATGCTATATTGTACAGATTTGTTTTGAAATATGATTATTTCTTGAAAGCAGTTTCTTCCTTTCTGGTCTTGCTTTTTAAATTTCTTAATAGGACCAAAGAAACATAGGGCTGATTTTTGCCAACTTTTGAGGCATTCTAAACCAATGCCCATCATTCATGAGGTCTTCCAGTTTGGCTGAAATGGGTACTATTTCTAGGCTTAAACTAAAACAGCACTGCAGACACAGTTTCCTCTAATCTTTTCAAGTGATCTTTCCTTAGGCTTGGATAATTTCCCTATGTGTCAACTGGACGCTACCCAACAGAATGTTCAAGGGAGATCCTCAGTAGATCTCGAGTTCTCTCTTCTATATAGCTCTCTCTTCTCTGGCATTCTGGCTTTCAAATTCTAGTGGCTTTGTCTTTTCCAGAATCCATATCTATTTTCTCAACTCAAGGAGGCTGCCAGTTTCTGACTGGGTTACCTCGCCTTACATTGCAATGTGGAATCTTTCTCCAGGCATTAAATTGGGTCAATATTAGGGCCTTGTCTTTTTTTTTTTTTTTTTTGTCTCTGAGGGATCACTGTTTTTCATTGCCTGATGACCTACAACTAGCATGCCATTGTTTCCTATAAAAGGTATCCTTCACTTTTACAAAAGATGTACATTAGTACCTGTTTTCACTAATCAAAAGAAATATAAAGAGGATTTTTTGCCTTTACAAAAAAGGACAAAAAGCTAAAAGTATTTAGCACTTGTTTTGCAGCAAGCCCTTTTAAAGTCAGTGTACACCCTGAGTAGTGAGAGAGGCGCAGCCTTGCTCCTTCCCAGAGAACTACATTCAATAGCTCAGTATCAAGCCACCATAGTTCAATTGTGTTTGTGAGCATCTGTGTTTTATCTCGATTTATTTTGTGCATCTGTTAGCAAGCTGTATTCTAAGGTATTACAAAAGCTTAAGAGAAGTTATTTTGTTTAGCGTCTGAGAACACTGAATGTTTTCACTGTAAATTCATGGAAATTGCTTCTTTGTTTTACACCATTTTGGCTTGCAAAATTTTCAAAGAAATGCTTTTGGATAACAGGGGAAACCTGTATTTTGTCTGCTTTTGTTTTGTTTTGGTTTTTAGTTGTTTAAGGAGGGAGGGTGAAACCAGTCTTTTACTCCATCTTAACTAGAAGCAAACTATATATATTTTCAAGTGATAAAAGTGTATTTCCAAATCAGTCATGCATGAAGATAGCAATCTTATTTAAGACATATGTATGTTTGTATGTTTCTGTGCATGCATAATTCTAATGTTAATAGTGCTTATTTTTAGATATTGTATGGTATTTTTTTCTTTGTTTCAGAATTTTCTACAATGTTCATGAATTTTCTACAATGGACATGAACTGTTTTTATAATTAGAAAACAACTGCTATATTATGTTTTACTCAAGATTAAAACTGTGAAACTATTTATACTTCTGTAGTTTCTGTTGTCAGTTTGTAGATGTTGAGACAGAAAAGTGAGAGTTATAAAAGCAGTTTAAAGGGTAGGATTTCTTGGTTTGTCTTATAATCAGAGAGCTGCCAGCTTATTAGGAATACGGCTGAACAGGTAGGTTTGAGATAAGTAAATTAATTAATTAACTTCCTGCTTATTGTCATTTGTTCTCTTGATTTATTGCTGCAAAATGATGCTTAAACACCCATGTAAATACTAAAATATGACGAGTGTGTTTAGCAATCTAAAAGTAATCAAAATCAACAATGGGCAGGATAGTCTGTCTTATTTACTGATAACTAATGTAAATGATGTACATTGGCTCCCTAATTGTTTTATTATTATTTTCATTTTTACTATTAATTTCAATTTCTAAATATTTGAACATTTAGTTTATGAAATGCTCAGTACAACCTGCTTTCAAAATGATTACTAATCAATTCAGTCTATTTGGGTATGTAGCCATCTACTTTCATTACTAAAATCTTCACCAGAAAGATATTAATCCTTTCTCTTGTAGTTTATGGCCAGAGGCTCAGGAATACAGTTTGGTTAGTATCAACGAAACTTTGTTTTATCAATGCCTTATGGGCTGGTTTCTCTATGTGTCATTTTTTTTCTTTACTTCACTTAATATTCATCTTTAAAAATGTTATTTCTTAAAGTTAGTCTGTATTCAAACTATTCAAGGAACCAAGTATAAAGAGATAAACAGACCATTATTTCATGTCCTGCTAAGGGGAGAGAAAAATACTAAAAAACTAAAAATCAATATGTTGTATGCAATTACTCTTTTTCAAACTGGTATGGCAGAGTATATGTCATTTTCATTAATAATCAATCCACATTTGCACACAATGGGCTAGGTGTTGGAAATTCTAAAGGGCAATTGCTTTGTGCCTGTGATTTACCTGATAAGGTGAGATTTTCACAGTCTGACCTTACAAAAATTGCAAACTCAGTGACAGGTTTTCTTTCTAAGACTGTTATTTGAGATATAGTCTCACACACAAAGTGAAGTGGAAAACTGAGACAATTCTCTAGACAGTTAAGATTGTTATTTAGGGTTGCATCACCCAGAAAATTGTATTAATTCTCTATTTTACATTTTATGTGTAGGCATCTTGTTACCAGAATAGAATTTGTGTGTGTATGTGTGTGTGTAGGCTTTAAACAACTCTTTAATATGGGGATATCAATTTTGGTGAACCTGTCAAATGATTCTTCAATTATATGAGAGAGTTTAACTTTGTATTTCATTTTAAATCCTTGTAACCGTATTACCAATGACATACTTGATGTTGACATGTTCAGATCTTCAAGTTTTCAATTAAAAAAAACAAAACAAAACTGACCCATTATTTTCTGTCAGAACTAAAAAAAAAAAAAAGTAATTTATCAGAAAAGGAAATGGTGTTTACATACTGAAACCCTTAAATGTCTACCATTATGCTAATTATGTTTATCCATTTCAAAGTTATAGTTACTAGGACATGTAAAGCTTATACATGTAAAATATTCCAAACCACACAAACAAAAAGGACTGCATTATCAAATTAAAGATTAGAAATGAAAGTACTTTATATAAAGAATAATTCTCACCTTGAATCATGCATGAAATAAAAATCAATGACATAATGTGAAACAACCATGTAAGTGTTCTTTTAATGGATTGTGTCTTAATAAATACCACATTTATTAAAAACCTTCATCCAAATATATTATCTATACCTTACCATGCCACTTTACTCTGATTAGAAAATTTCACTTTACTAAAGCAAGAAAATGAATAGGAAATAATATAATACTAAAATATTAGTTGCTGTCTATAAACTACCATGTTTTTTACTCTGTTTATTGAATATAAAAATTAGGGGTATATTTTTATAGCTTTGAATTTTCTTTAGAAATGATTACAAATTTT